>NC_048596.1:56183160-56502326 GCF_003668045.3 Cricetulus griseus | reverse complement strand
TCTCCAAGTCCTCAAGGGTGCTCTTTGAGTTGCTGTCTTCAACATGCACCTCATCTTGCCTCCTGCTGCCTAATCCCAGAAGCAGCACCTTGGCACTCAGGCTTTGTCACTTCCCACTTGGAGCTGCAACAGCCTTGGGGTTGGATGGCTGGCCTGTAGCTTCCCTGCCCTCCAGCCTGTCCACTCACTGTCTACATCCATCCATCCATCCATCCATCCATCCATCCATCCACTCAGCCAGCTATCTATCCACTCATCCATCCTTCTACCTATGTACCCATCCATCCACCCAACCATCTATCCACCCAGACATCTATCATCCACCCACCTAACCACTCAACCCATCATCCATCCATCCATCCATCCACCTATTACCATCCTTAAACCCAACTATCTAGCCACCCACCCCTTCATCCATCCACCCACCCACCCACCTATTCACCTACCACTCATCTATCCACCCACCCATCCACCCATCTATTACCCATCTATCCACCTATCCAGTCACTCACCAACACACCCATTCATCCACCTCCATCATGCTCTATCTACCACACACCAAGCACCAAACCCAGTGCAAGGTACAGCAAAAAGGGAAAACTGCCCTTTGTCCTCATGGAAGGGTTAGTGGAAGGAAGTCACTTGGAGCAGGGCACAGTCTTGGGAAAGGTAAGCTGGTCAGGCTGCATAGACATTGGCAGGTGTGGACAGATGGTCCAGACAGCCTCAGAAGAGAGAGAGAGAGACATTGGGGAGGTATGGTCCTATTGACATCATGGCCTCCATGGCTGTTATCTGTGGCCTCTGTCCAACAGGAGCACTACAATGCAGAGTGCGAGTTCGTAGAGCGGATCCATGAGCTGGGCTACAATACTTATGCCTCCCGCCTGTATCGTACAGGGCCCAGTGGGCCAGGGGCTCGGCGGCAGCCTGGTGCCCAGAGACCTTGGTACGTGTCTGTGAATGGCAAGGGTCGGCCACGCAGGGGCTTCAAGACCCGCCGCACACAGAAGTCCTCCCTCTTCTTGCCCCGAGTGCTGGGCCACAAGGACCATGAGATGGTACGGCTGCTGCAGAGTGGCCAACCAAGAGTCCCAGGAGAGGGCAACCAGCCCAGACAGCGGCGGCAGAAGAAGCAGAGCCCAGGAGACCATGGCAGGATGGAACCCTTGTCTCCTAGGGCCACTCCAGGCACCCATCTGGAGACAGGTGAACTGGCGGTGGCCTGAGTAGCCACCCTGAGAACTCTCTGAGGTCAACTCCCTGCAAACACCCAGGATTCTCTTAGAGGCCTGGCCTCCCCATCCTTGTCACTGGGTTGGCTGCTTGGGGGACCAAGAACTTGCTTGTCCTTGGCGGCTTCCAAAGAGCAAGGGCCCGCCGCTGAGGGACTTGAATCAGAGCCCCTGGAAGACTGAAAGTTCAAGATGTATGTGGGATTACATGGGGGGAGCTTTTATTTCAGGGGTGACCCAAAGCCCTGGGGTAGAGCCCAGACAGTGGCAGACAATCCTGGCTACCCTGAGGCAGTGGACAGTGGAAGGGTCTATGAGTCAAACATTAAATGTGTCTCTCTGTCTTGCTATTTAACAGCTGGGATACAGGCTGAGGATACCTTGAGGCTCCGACTGGGACATTCTGCTGAGGGTGGGGAAGGCAGTAGTCTGCGGTATGGCAGGCAGGCTGAGGTGCCACATACATGCATGTGCATGTGTTCGTGAGTTCTTAGGTTTGCAAATAGCCACAAGTGTGTGTAGAAGAGTGTTGGTGTATTCCCAAGAGGATGTGCGTGTGTGAGGCATGCACACAAAATGACCTTGGACTTCTGACTTCCAGGCCTCCACATGGGAAGTGTGTTTCCGAGTGTACAGTCTGTGTATAGTCTGGGTCGAGAGAAGAAAAGAGGTTTGCTCTGTTTTAGAATCCCCTCCCTCCCTTAGCCGGGAGTTGGCGGTGCATGCCTTTAATCCCAGCACTGGGGAGGCAGAAGCAGGCCGATCTCTGTGAGTTCGAGACCAGCCTGGTCTACAAGAGCTAGTTCCAGGACAGCCTCCACAGAGAAACCCTGCCTTGAAAACTTAAAAAACAAACAAAAAAAAAGAATCCCTTCCCTCCCTTGTGTTAATATCCTTACTGATGTGACCAAACACCTGACGGAGAAGCTTCATAAGGGAAAAGGGATTTACTTTGCCTCACAGTCTTAAGAACACAGTCCCCCCCAAAAAAAAATAACACAGTCCCTTGTGATGAGGGGAAAATGAAGATGTGGTAATGAGGGCAGATGGAGACAGGCTGTGGCGGCAGAGTGTGCGGCAGCCTGCTCACATCTTCACAGAACAGGGAGCAAAGAGGGGGATGCTGGGGCTCAACAGAGAGAGAGAGAGAGA
This sequence comes from Cricetulus griseus, assembly GCF_003668045.3. Classification (NCBI taxonomy): domain Eukaryota; kingdom Metazoa; phylum Chordata; class Mammalia; order Rodentia; family Cricetidae; genus Cricetulus; species Cricetulus griseus. The sequence goes on along the minus strand of NC_048596.1, from coordinate 56,499,939 downwards.
GAGAGAGAGAGAGAGAGAGAGAGAGAGAGAGAGAGGAGTGTGGTGCCTGGCTCTTTCTCCTTTTAGGCTCATGGCTTTAGGGTACAGTCAGTCCATCATCGTGGGGAAGCCACAGCAACAGGACCCGAGGCAGCTGGTCACATCGCATCCCTAGTGAGGGGCAGAGAGAGAGGAAGTCTGGTGCTCAGCTCACTTCCTCCTTTGTATTCAGCCTGGGATCTCAGCCCATGGGATGGTGCCCCCCCACCCCACCCCCCTCCTCCCGCATTCAGGGTGTGTCTCCCCTCAGTTAAACCTCTCTGGAAACCTTCACATATAAGCACAAAGGTGTGTCTTCCAGGTAATTCCAAACCCAGGCAGGTTGGCCATGGAGATGAAGCATCCTACCCTAGAAGTTGTCTCTTTCTGAGGACTGTTTTTAGCAGGTGAAACACTTCAGGCAGAGTTCCCTTCCTTCCTTTGTCCTTGCTACCCCACCTCCAGGGCTCCAGGATCTCAACAGGCTCAATTCCATGTCCTGACAAGAATCTTGTCATGAAGCTGCCCCCAGCATCCGCATAGGTAGAGACAACCCCAGCCCCCCTCAGCAGGCCCCAATCCCCAGACTTGTTCCCTGAGGAACTGGCATCCAGAGTGACAGTGGTGACTGTAGTCACAGTGGGGGCAGTGGGGACAGGGCTTACTTTTCCCAGAGTGAGCCAGGCACCTCTGCAGCCCCTGGGAAGGGGTGGAAGGATAGGGAAATGTCTTTAGCTACTATTTAAAACTGACCCAACAGGAGTCTGGGTCATTTCTGCAGCTGACATCTTTTTGGGAGTCTGTCCCCTGTCCTTGGTCAGAGGCCTGAGTTAGGAGGGAGGCAGGAGTACATTCATGTTCTGCTCAGTTTGTATCCTGGCCACCAGACCATGGCTGACACAACACAACCTTTTCTAAGAGGGTTTGTTGCTTATAGGAGGCCGTACAGGCTCAGGGAAGGCACCAGCCCAAGCCAAGGGTCCCAATGAAGAGATTTGGCCAGAGGCATATGGGGGTGGGGGTGGGGGACACATCCAGGAGACCTATGGGAGAGGCACACAAAGACACTCAGAGCATTCTACTGGTGAGATTCTATGTGGACCTGGGGGCTTAAATCAGGGTGAAGCTTCCACAGCTAAGTGACTGGAGGCTGCCAGAGCCCCAGCAGCTCAGGGGGCACTGCAAGAGAGCCTTGAACCCTTAGCCTTGCCTGCTTCCATGACCTTGGACTTCTGGTCTTCAGCCTGTGACAGAATACATTCCTGGTAGCCGGGCGTTGGTGGGGCACGCCTTTAATCCCAGCACTGGGGAGGCAGAGGCAGGCGATGTCTGTGAGTTCGAGGCCGGCCTGGTCTACAGAGTGAGTGCCAGGAGAAGCTCCAAAGCCACTGAGAAACCCTGTCTCAAAAAAATCAAAAAAAAAAAAAAAAAAAAGAATACATTCCTGCTGTTTAAGCCACTACCAGGTTGGTGATATTTTGTTTCTGTTTTTTTGTTTGTCTTGTTGGTTGGTTGTTTTTTTTTGTTTTTGTTTTTTTTAATTTTATTTATTTATTATATATACAGTGTTCTATCTTCATGTTTTGCCTGTATACCATAAGAGAGCACCAAATGTCATTATAGATGGTTGTGAGCCATCATGTAGTTGCTGGGAATTGAACTCATGACGCCTGGAAGAGCTGCTAATGCTCTTAACCTCTGAGTCATCTCTCCAGCCCTTGTTTTTGTTTTTAGGTTAGTTGGTTGTGTGTGTGTTGGTGGTAGGTGTGTGTGTGTGTGTGTGTGTGTGTGTGTGTGTGTGTGTGTGTGTGTGTGTGTGTGTGTGTGTGTGTGTGTGTGTGTGTGTGTGTGTGTGTGTTGCAGGACTCGGGTTGGGATTTGAAGTCTAGAACATGCCACACAGGTCATTGAACCACACCCAATTGAAACTGTGACATCTGTTTCAGCTTCCCCAACACAGTAGTACCAGGCCTAGCTGCCTGGTTTTCTTCCTTCTGAAAGGAAGAAGACCCCATACTGTCGAATGCAGAGAGGGGACAGATCAAATCCCAGGTTCAAAGTTACCCTAACTCCTGGGAATCAGAGGCCTCAGCCTAGGGATAACATGGGCATGAGAGGAAGCTGTGTTTCCTTCCACACAGTGGGGGACTGAGGTAGGTCAGAATCCCAAAAGAAGAGTGGTGGGGGTGAGGTGGGTGGTGGTGGTAAGAGCAGCCCAATTTCTGCTGCCTGCTCTTGCAGCCTGCGGGGAACTCAGGTTCCAAGAGTAAGTAGATTTCCCCAGAAGAGTCAAACACCCATCAGGAGTGAACATTTAATGGTGCAGCTGTCATGAGGACCATGGTGGCAGCTCTGAGAACACAAAGCTGAACCCAGAATAACCATAGCAACCTTCAACGGATATCAAACAAACCAGTGAGAGCAGGACTCCAGCCCAGGTTGAAACACCTGGACTCACAGCAGCATCACTCACTGAGGCCCATAGGGGGCGCAAACGGAGTGTCCATCCCAGAGCAGATAAAATGCAGTCAGACACTTGTGGAATGTTACTCTGCCTTTAAAAAGGAAGGAAATTCTGAAAGAAGGCTCCATGCTGTGTGACATAAGTAGGTCCCAGGCCACATGTTCAGGATGTCAGATCTACAGAAACTCCAGGTGCCAGGAGTCGGGAGAGGGCAGGGAATGTGTTTGATAGAGACAAAGCTCCAACTTGGGGAGAGAGAAAGTTCTGCAAATAGATGCAGGGATGGCTAAATGTCACTAAACTGTCCGCCAGAGGCCTGGTGGACACCTGAAGTGCTGTAAGGGGGTGGGGGTGGGCAGCTGTGACTGGCTGCACTGTTCCTTCCAGAAGTGGCTGGGTAACTCTGCTGAGCAGAGCTGAGATGCAGCTCAGTGGGCAGAAAGGGTGAAGCAGCACTGGGTTCCAGCCCCAGCACCAAATAAATTTGGTGTGGTGGTACACAACTAAGAGCCTCTCAAGAGGTGGAGGCAGGAGGATCAGAAGTTCAAGGTCATCCTCAGCTACATAGTGAGTCTGAGGGCAACCTGGGCTCCATGAGACCTAAGAAGGAAGGGAGGGGAGAAGCTGGGGAGATGGCTCAGAGAAAAGTGCTTGCTCACACCTTTAATCCCAGCACTTGGGAGGCAGCGGATCTCTGTGAGTTCGAGGCCAGCCTAGTCTACAGAGAGAGTTCCAAGACAACCTCCAAAGCAATACAGAGAAACCCTGTCTCGAAAAACAAAACAAAACAAAACAAAAAAACCTAAACAAGGTTAAGGACCCAAGTTCAAATTCCCAGTACCCATGTAGAATGATAGCACTGTGATACCCACCTGTAGCCCCAGTTCTGTGTTGAAGAGACTGACAGGAGGATCTCCAGGACTGGCTGCTCTGCCTGGCTGAATCAGTGAGCTCAACTCTAGGTTTGGAGAGAAGCTGTGTCAAAAATTAAAAATTTCTTAATTTGGAGGGAAAAAAAAAAAAGGTGGAGAATGATAGAGACACTGGAGTCCACAGCTGGCCTCTGTATGTGCATGCACAGGCAAGAACACACACACAAATGCATAACACACACACACACACACACACACACACACACACACACACACACACACACACGGAGTCAGAAAGAGGTGAAGGGGCAGGGAAGAACACTTCAATCAGGCTCCATCCTAGGGCTTTCAACAAGGCCATCTCTTCTCCCCAGGATGGGCACCAGCACCTCTTGGCCCCTGCCCTCTCACCCTTGCCTTATGACCCCTGACCCTTGCTCACCTTCACCACTCCAGCCACACTATTCATTCCCAAGGTCCTTTGCATGTGCCAAGGGCACACTACCTTCTGCTTGTCTCCAGATTGGACCCTTCTCAGCATTCACTTCTGAGTGTCTTCCCATGGCCACTCCTGCCCTAGCATTTTTCCCATTGAGCCTTGCAATTTTCTTTCTCTAATTATTCACTTGTGGCCATCCTCAGCCAATTGCTCACCAAGTGGAGGCACTGGGCTGTTTAATTACTGAGCCCCTGGAACTTCCATCCTGTGTCCCCAAGACTGAAATTTGTGACATGATCTAGACATTTGAGCATGAACAGTGGACATGAAGGTGGAATAGACTCAGCTTCTGCTTTCTGTCACTAGAAGCCTTTTTTCTGATAAGTAAACCTTCTCAGAGAGGGTGTGTGGTTTTTCCTGAGGCCACACAGCCAGTGAAGGACAATACTGGGGCTGGTTCTAAGATCTGGGGACTCTAAGACCTGTCCTGCCTACATGGTGTGGATAGGGGAGACAAGGCAGTGGAGCCCAGTGGCAAAAGCCTGCAGTTCTTAAAACCCCAGAGCTTATCTGGGTGTTGGTGGTGCATACCTTTAATCCCAATAGTCAGGAGGCAGAGACAAGAGGATCTCTGTGAGTTCAAAGCCAGCCTGGTCTACAAAGTAAGTTGCAGGAGAGCCAGGGCTATGTAGAAAGACCATGTCTTAAAAACAAGGAAAAAAGGAATAGACAACAAGAAAACCATAGCTGTGTGGAACTCTGAGATTGCTCCAGAACTGCACCAAGAGACAAGACACAAGTCCACACAGACCCACAAGTGTCCCAGTGCTCACAGCAGGGAGCTAGGAGACTGTAAGTGGGTGGGGCTCTCTCCAGATGAAGAAAATGTTTTAGAAAGGGCATCAGCGACAGTGCAGCATGCTGAACACAAATTCATCAAGGTCATACCTCAGACAAGGGAATTGTGCAGGTTGTTTTGATGGGAACCTAATGCTGGTCTGGAACTACCCCAGGGTGGCCTGGAACTTTTGGCCATCCTCCTGCCTCCATCTCCAGAGTATTGGGATGACAGGAGTGAATCCTCATGCCTGGCTGAGTTGAGAGTTTCCTGAGTTACATCTGGATAGGTCTGAGGTAATTGTGGGGGCTCCCAGGTCTTCCTGTGGTAACTGTAGGGTCATATAGTACCACTACCTGCCAGCAGGCGGCAGTGGTCTCAGGAAATGATCTTAGGGGTGGCCTGGCTGTGGGGTGGGAGTCCACTCTTTCCAGGGTAGGGTCCCTGGAGGGATGGCTACCTGGATGGGTCTTCCTTGGCTATCCCAGCAGGCTCAGGATGATACAAGATGGCACATCCACAGGAGCAGGACCTAGTAAGGCAGGTGCTGAAGTCAGGAGCCCAGGTCAGGAATACAGCAGGAGTCCATTCTTGCCACAAGGTGTGTGTGAGGTGGCCGATGAGCTTGGAAGAATAGTAGGGCTGGAAGCATTTTCTGTGCCATACCATGATGGCTGACTGCCTCAGTTTCCCCCATGTGACAGAAGAGGAGTAGGGATTGGAGAGAAGAAACTTCCCTGGTGGGGGAGGGGAGGGCTATAGTCAGGCCCACCTGCTGGCTCACGTGGCTCACATGGCACTAAGTTACCTGCCTAGGGTTTAAATCAGGGGTCTAATCAGGCACTGTGGTTCATGCCTATCATCCCAAGATTCAGAAGGTTGAGTCAGGGGGATGGCAAGTTTGAGGTCAGCCTGGCTCTCAAATACAGCTCCCCTAGCAAGGCTCTGCTTTTCAAGTGGCTTAGACATGCTGCCAGGGTCCTGGACTTCATGGCAATGCCTGCCAGCCTTTCTAGCCAGGAACCCCCTATTTTTATATTTATTTTAATTTATCATTTATTTATCTATTATTTTTAAAGTGTTATTATCCAATAAGCTATCTTTCCAGCCCCTTTTTGTTTGTTTTTTAAGACAGTGTCTCACTATATAACCCTGGATGGCCTGAAACTTGCAATGTAGATAGGACTATCCTCAAACTCATGGATGTCCACCAGTCTCTGCATCACCAGGTGCTAGGATTAAAAGAGTTTGCCACCACACCCAGCTAGAAATCCCAAATTTATTTTTTTATTTTGTTTGTTTTTTGAGACAGGCTTTCTCTGTGGCTTTGGAGGCTGTCCTGGAACTAGGTCTTGTAGACCAGGCTGGTCTCGAACTCACAGTGATCCACCTGCCTCTGCCTCTCAAGTGCTGGGATTAAAGGCATGCGCCACCACCGCCCAGCTGAGATCCCTGATTTAAATTGTACTCTAGGCCTGGCTGTGGTGGCACACGCCTTTAATCCCAGCAGGGAGGCAGAGGCAGAAGGATCTCTGTGAGTTCGAGACCAGCCTGGCCTACAAGAGCTAGTTCCAGGACAGCCTCCAAAAAAAAAAAAAAAAAAGTGTACTCTAATGTTCATGAACTTGGTGAGCACACCAAGAGCTTTTATGGGAACTGGGAGCTATACACCCATCATCTTGTGGGTTCTTCTGGTGACCCTCAAGCTTGGCCACAGTGATCTCCATTCATAGATGGTAAAACTGAGGCATTGGGATGGACTCAGGCAGGAGGCCAGGTCTGAGAGGCCCAGGGGTGATACTCCACCCCCCATCAGGGACCCAGGAGAATCCCCATTTTCTTCTTTATTTGTCCTGTAATAATACTCATGGCTGCTTGAGCTCCGGTTGTTTCGCTGCGTTGAGTTTCTGAGCCCAGTTTCTGAGTGTTTTTATGGTTGGCACTGTGGCCACCTCCAGCATCAAATGAAGCTGTCTCCCAGATAGTGGGGTGTGTGGGATACTTGTACACTGTGTGAAAATGTATTGCTATGATTGGTGTAATAAAAGGCTGAACGACCAATGGCCAGGCAAGAGGTACAGGTGGGACTTCCAGACAGAGAGAGAAAGAAAGAGGGATTTAGTCTCACAGGAGAATCCAGGAGACACAAAGATGAAACAGGAAGTACAAGACGGAAGAGAGGTAATGGCACATGATAGAATGTAGATTAATATAAATGGGTTAATTTAAGTTATAAGAGCTAGTTAGGAACAATCCTAAGTTATAGATAGGCTGAGCTTTCATAATTAATAAGAAGTGCTGGGCGTTGGTGGCACATGCCTTTAATCCCAGCACTCAAGAGGCAGAGGCAGGTGGATCTCTGTGAGTTCGAGACCAGCCTGATCTACAAGAGCTAGTTCCAGGACAGCCTCCAAAGCAATACAGAGAAACCCTGTCTCGAAAAACCAAAAATAAAAATTAAAAAAAAAATAATTAATAAGAAGTCTGAGTCATTATTTGGGAGTTGACTGGCGGGACAGAAGACTTGCTACAGTGGGGTAGGCTTGCACGCTGCCACACACAGTGCCCACCCTCTGCTGCTTTGCTCCCTCCCCACCCTAAAAACCAACTCTGTGAAGCCAGTGGAGAGGGAAGGCCAGAGCAGTGTGGCCCACACCATCCCAACATCAGCAAGAGAGGTAAAACTGAGAGGTGCCTTTAAACTGTATCATGCAAACTTTATCATGGGGCTTGAGTGACACGGCAGGGACAACAGGTGATGCTCTGACCAAGAGCACATGCGTGGGGAGGTGGCATCCAGGCTGAGAACCAAAGGACAGGAAGACACAATGCAAAGAAGGTGGCAGCAAGTGCAAAGGTCCTGGGGGTAGGAAGGCGCTAGCAGAGGCCCTGGCAACAACAAGGCCTGGCCAGGGTCTAAGAGTTTTGTCCCCTGTGTGGTCGGGGCTAGAGGCCAGCTACAGAGCCCACCCCACACCCTGCCCCCCACAAGCTGCCTGGGTGGCCGATGGCTGCTGACCTGCTCTTGCTGCCTCCCTGATCCATGCAGATCATAAGGAATATAAACACCCTCAGAGTTTGCCTTTCAAGCCCCAGAGCCCTCCAGAGGGTCTGCAGGATTAAGGGTGACACACTGAGTGGGAGAGGAGAGTATATGTCTTTTTGTTTGTTCGTTTTGAGTCAAGGTCTCACTATGTATCCCAGGCTGGCCTTGAACTCACAGTAATCCTTCTGCCTCAGAAAGTAATCCTTTCTGAGGTTGAGATTGCAGATGTGAACCTGGTTGGCCTTCCTATGCCAGCAATGCATCTTATTGGCTAACACTGCTAGCCAATAACATAGCTTGCCTGTGACCTGTCTCAGTGTACCTCGGTTTCCCTGTTCTCTTACAAGAACTCCTCTATAATCTATAAGAGATGGGCAAAGCCTGGTGTGGAGGTACACGGCTTTCATCTTAGCACCCTGGAGGTGGAGGCACAAGGATCAGAGGGTCATCGTCATCCTGCCTTATATGGGAAATTCAAGGCCAGCCTGGGCTACCTGAGACCATTTTTAAATTGAAGAAGAGGGCCTGGCTGCGGTGGGTGGCGCGGGGGGAGGGAGGGGGTAGGTGCGGGGGGGGGTGTTCCCCAGTTAAAAGGGTCAAGAGTTCCCAGCACCAAGGTGAAAGAGCTTAGTTACTGTAACTCCAGCTCCAAGGAATCCAACACCTTCTGGTCTGTGCAGGCACCTGAACACCTGTGCACATATACACATACACCCATACAAACATGCACACATACATATAACATAAAAATAAATATTTAAAATTAAATAGTAGAGCCAGTATTTGTTGAATGTCTAAGTGGGCTTTGAGTCAAATGTTCCCTGGATTCTTGGCCTGATACCCTGGTAGGCCCAAGACACAAAAGACAGTGATCTCAAGCCTCCTTGTGGGTAGGTGGCTATCCCAACCCACTGCCACCCTGGGGTCTTCTTCAAGGCTCACTGAGCTAAGGCAGGGCTCCAAGAGCTCATGCCTGCCCTAGACACATGTGTAGACAGATCATGAAGGGGCCAGAATATGAAGAGAGGTGGCAGAGAATTGTGGACCATGTCTCTACATTCACTGAAGGAGGCAGCCTAGGGGACAGACAGCCAGTGTCCAGGACCATGTCTACAGCGATAGACATCTTAGCAAATTCTGCAGCCTTAGTTGGAATGACATTGCATTATGGGATCCTGGCTTGCTCTTTCTAGGACTCCCTGATCTCAGGGGGTCCTGGCCCATATCTAAGCAGGACACATTTGTCCACAGACAGAACTTCACAAGGGTGATCAGCTTGGAGGCCAGAGACAAGTCTCCTTGACACCCTGGCCACCTCCTCCAGCAGTCCCCGTGATTTCCCAAGGACACAGGAGCATCTGTATGGCTGAGCCTCCTCTGAGAGCCATCAGGGCCAGCAAGACTTTATTTTGGTTTTGCAATGGGTTTGCTGTCAGGATTTCCATGAATTGCTCAGAGTTCCAGATGCTGGGTCTGTATTTAACTCAAATGAGTGGCTGAGAAGCCATCCGTCCTGGGCAACCTGGTTCCCAGGGGGTGACCCCTGGGCTCAGAGCAGCTATTTTAAAGGAGGCTGCCATTTGGTCTTTGCCAAAATAGTTGAAAGAAGACACCAAAATAGCAGCCGGGTCTGCCCTGGCTTAGACGGCATCTCATGCAGGCTTAGAGCAGGCGTGTGGCCTGTCAGCAAGCAGGCAGCAGAGGCCGCTTGTCACCCAGGCCAGGAATGGCCTTCCGACTGCCTCATGGGGCCAGTGTCTCTAGCTCCACAGGCTGACATCAGGGAGGAGGAAGCCTAGGAGGGCTGGCCAGGTCCTGAGAGCCTAAGGAGCTGGCTTTAAAGTGTTGGTTGGATCAGGTGTCCTTAGTGGCCCTAGGCTTCAGGGGCTAAGGAGATGCCCCTTCTTTCTAGATTATGGTTATGGGGAAGTGAGAAGGTAACCCCTTCCCTGAGGAGGACAGAGAGGTCAGGGCCTCACTCAAGGTGTGAGATGGAATGTCTATCACTTAGCAAGGCCCCCTGAGTCTCTGAGGCCCCACTGAAAGAGAGAGCTAGTGTCAAGCCAGGTTCTGAAAGAAATTTTTTATTTAAAAAAAAAAAAAGAAAAGGAGCCGGGCATTGGTGGCGCACGTCTTTAATCCCAGCACTCAGGAGGCAGAGGCAGGCGGATCTCTGTGAGTTCAAAGCCAGCCTGGTCTGAGTACCAGGACAGGCTTCAAAGCTACACAGAGAAACTCTGTCTCAAAAAAACAAAAAACAACAACAACAACAAAAAAGTTGTTTTTGTTTGTTTCTCTCAAATAGGGTCTCACTGTGTAGATCAGGCTGGCCTGCATCCAGAGATCCTCCTGTCTCTGCCTCCTGGGTTCTGGTATTAAAGGTGTAGGCCACCACACCAAGTCATATTTCTTTTTTTTAAATTCCTATATGTGTGTGGGCATGTGCATGTGTGAGTATAGATGCCCTCAGAGTCCAGAAGAGAGAGTTGGAGTCCATGGAGCTGCAGTCACAGGCAGCTGATTGTGAGCTGCCATTGTCATTTAGTGGAGGTGCTGGGAATCTGACCCAGATCAGTTAACTACCAACCCATCTCTGTGGCTGTCTACAGAAACTTTTCCAGAACACATATGTCTCAGTGAGGCACCACTTTGCCAAATTTACTCAAACCCTGACTCCAAGATACCAGACTGGCCCTGCCTCTTGCAGGTGTTTCCTCCCCCACTGAGCTTCACCCTCTTCTGTTGAAGAGGGGCAAGTTGCTGTCCACCAATGGCTGTGAGGAGAGTAAATGAGAAGATGGTGTTCCCATCAATGGGCCGACACAGAGACTCTGCCCTGTATGGTAAACTCATGTGGGATGGTCCGTCTTGTGGCTTCTGTTGTTGGGGCAAATTCCACTGTTTATCCAGAGAGTCTTCAAGCTAGCTGGCAGATCACCAGGTAAACTGAGGCCCTAGAGGAGCAGGTGTCCATGGAGCCCTCCTCCCATGACCTGTGCACTTGCTTGGCCTTTGGGGCTGCTCCTGGGGACAGAGGTACAAGAAGCAAGAGAAAGAAGACAGGCAGGTGACCTTGAGGCTCCCACACAGAGCACCCAACCCTGTTCCAGAAGAGCTCTCAGGGACTTCTGTGGTCCCTGGGATGAGCTTGACCTGAGGGCAGACCAGTCTTTCCCCAGAGGTCAAGGTGGAGTGAAGCCAGGAAAGGAAGGTTCCCAGGCCCCACCTGTAGTGAGATGAGCTGGGCCCACACCTTCTTCTGTCAGGAGAGGGAACAGGGATTCACCCTGAGGGCTCTGGAGAGAATGGCCGTGGACCTAGGAGTTCCCCTTTCTCCACATTCCCTTTCTCAGCTTCTTTCTTCTTTTTAACAAAAGAAAGGCTGACCTGGGCTCAGGTGCAAAGGCCCTAGGGCACCAAACACTGGGACAAAGAGGACCCTCCCAGTTCACTGTGACCCATGGCAACCCTGGATAGTGACAGTGGCTTTGGAGATGTGGTTTGACCTGTGCCAGTGAGCACCTCAAATATCTTGGGGGTACAGAGGACCAGAGCCTGCTGGGTTTTTTGTTTGTTTGTTTGTTTGTTTGTTTGTTTTCAATGACTATATCTTCCGAATATACACAATGACAGACCAGTGAACCCTGAGAACTAGTGAGCAAGCAGTGCAGCCCCCGGGGCCCATCCCTCTTGACTACAGCCAAAAGAGCTGGGAGTCAATTTGGGCAAAAGTTTCCATGTAGCTTCTAGCTGGCAGACACCCTAGTTCAGAACCCACAGACACAGGACCCTGAACAGGGCCACCAGCCATCTCCTTCTTCCCTCTGCTCAGGTCCAGGAGGACCCAGGGAGGAATGGTGGATACGGTTGGTATTCTCTCATGGTCCAACACAAGTGTGTGTGCAGACAGTCCAAAGTCAAGAAGGGCAAAACGAGGAGCTGGTCGCCCATCCTTTGTCACCTGGGGATGGGGGTCTTTGTCTGTACTGTTAACACATTAAAAGAGGCCCTAGGACTCTGCACATGGGAGATTGGCTAATTAAAGGAGCAGAAGGCTGTTAGAGCTCTCATAACACAAGAACTGGGTTTCACTCCCAGCACCACAAAAAACATGAATGGTGACTTGTACCTGTCATCCCAACACTCAGAGGCAGAGGTAGGCAGATCTCTGGGAGTTCAAGTCCAGCCTGGTCTACAGAGTGAGGAGAAGGAAGAGGGAGGGGGAGGGGGAGGGAGAGGGAGAGAAAGAGAGAGAGAGAGAGAGAGACTAAAAAAAGTTCTGGAGAGCCAAGCTTGGTGGTTCATGCCTTTAATCCCAGAATCCCAGCACTCAGGAGGGGAGACAGAGACAGATAGATTCCTGTGAGTTCAAGGCCAACCTGATCTACAGAGTGAGTTCCAGGACAGCCAGGGCTACACAGAGAAACCCTGTCTCAAATAAACAAAAGAACAAAGTTCTAGAGAGGTAGCTCAGTGGTTAAGAGCACTTACTGCTCATGCAAATGACTTGGGTTCAATTTCCAGCACTCACATGGTAGCTCTCAACCTTCTATAAATCCAGTCCTGGTCGGTTCAACACCCTCTTGTGACCTACAAGGGCACTGCACACGTGTGATGTGCATACAGACACAGGCACACAGATACAATGCCAATGCTGTCTGCTCAGCCTCTGTGTATGAGGTGATCCTGTTCCAGAAATCACAGCTTCACATTTCATCTCTACAGCCAGATGAGTTTTGTTGTCTTTTAGTATTTGAGACGTGCTAGAGGTTTTGGGACTTGTAATAACTTCCAATAAAATTTGGGTTTCAACTTTGAAAGGTACAAGGGAAGCTTGGTGTGGTAGGTGGCTGAGGCAGGAGAATTGCTGTGATCTTTGAATTCTAAGACAGTTTGAACTATGGCCCAAGACTCTGACTCAAAGAAAGAAGGAAGGACAGAAGGGAGGAAAGCCCACTGAGCCACATATGTGAGGTCTCCATTTGATGGGGACCAACCTGTCTCATGACAGATTTTCTAAAACTCTATCAGGAAACATCATTGCTCCTCCAACTTCACAGTAAACTAATGGGGCTCAGAGAGGGTGAGTGACTTCCTCAAAGCCACACAGCCCATCAGAGAAGGAACAAACACTAGGGCCCAGCTTGTCTGCTCAGAGTCTCTGCCAAATTTAGAAGACCATTGTTCCTTGCCCTGGAACCTGAAAATGTTCCTCTGGGCTGAAGAACTGAGTCACGTCAGCCAGGGAAATGTGCAGATCTTTTTCCAGCCCCTTTCCCTAACCCCTATGAGGAAGAGAAAGGCAAAAGAACCATGTGGGGCAGGAAGCACTCCCAGAAAGAGCCCTGTCTAGAACTTTCCTTGGGCTCAGTCCATCCAGGGTTGGGGCACTGTGGAGCACACAGTGGCTAAGTCTGACCTTTAAAATGAACTTTTCCTCTGAGGTCTCCCAGGTCTGTGAGCAAAGAGTGAATGAGTCCTCACTCCTACCCACCCCCCAGACACACACACACCCAAACTCCATCTTCGCCATTCGGTGTCTATACCAGGAGTGGACTCTTTGGGTCTCCAGGAGAAACCAAGGGTCTTAATTGTTAGGCTTGTGAGGAAAAATGGAAAAGAGGGAAGCCACCCCTGACTCTGCTGCCCTCAGCCTTCCTAGTACAGTCCCTCTGTCACTGAGACTCAGCTGGGGACCTGAGGCCTGGAAACACATCCAGACATATCTATGGGGTAAATGGAGATCAGTGATTCATGCTATTAATCTCTTTTGGAAAGAACCTCCCCCTCAACTCCTCACAGACCCTCACAAGCCCACATCTGCTCTGGCACCCACCCACTCCTCAGGCGCCTGGACCGCCTACATCCTGAAGACCACTCTTTCTCTGCCTTGGGTTTTTCTGATGTGTCCCTTCCCCAGGACTGTCAGCATGCATACTCTGTAGTAAAGACTTATGGGGACGGACTCTGGGCAGAAGATCTCAGCTTTCTCCTGTTCTTGATTAATACTATTCTTTCATAATGGGGGTGGAGGGTGGGGGTAAAGGCTATCCCCCTCTCAAATCTTGCAGAGTCTTTCCTGGCTTTAGTGTCTTTGATTTGCTGAGGAATTGGGGGGGGGGATGTTACATCTGGGTGGCCTCCCAGTGAGCAGGTGGCTCTTGGTGATCATGTCACCACACGGAACTTGACTCATAATCAGGCCTGCATAGTTTGAATTCCTAATGTCCATGTAGCAAACATGATTCAGATCATTAATACAGAAGGAGAAACTGAGGCAAGGACAGAGTGGTCTGGAGCCTGCCTTAGGCCCCCAAGGGCAGAATTGAATCGTGTGCTATTAGTAGCTGTCTCTGTGACCTGTGACCTTGAGCTAGTTGTCAAGTCCTGTGCACTGCTGTTAACTCTTCCCTGCCATGGAGACAATAAGACAACACCTGACAGGGCTTGGCCAGGCAAAGGCAGTGCTTAGCCTGACTAAGCCACCCACACCTAATGCAATGAAGCCCAGAGGAGAGGGCTTCTGAGAGTCGGTCACATGGTCCTCAACCCATGGGAAGGAACACCAAAGGCAGATCAGAAACCAGAGAGCCAGGTAACTAGCTAGCCAACCAGACAGTAGGCTATGACAGGTGAGCAGGAGAGTGTGGAACACCTAGCCCTAACCCCATGGGCAGGGCAGCTGTGTGTCTGCATCCTCCCTTTTGTAGAACCAACCACAGATGGACCCACTTAGATCTCTGAGAAGTCTCCAAAGTGACAGATTAAACACCATCATCTCATCTGACAGGTGAAGAAACCGAGTCCTTCTCTTTGATGCCATGGGCTTCTAACATGTGCAGGATCCAGACACCTCTTCCTAGGGAACTTGCTTTCCTGATCTGCAATCACAGGAGTTGCTGTAGTACATCCTCAGACCTGGTGGAACTAGCTCCAGGGCAAAATAAGAGCAAACATAAGACAGTTTCTGGGCACAAGACCTCCATTACAGCCAGACAGTGGTGGCGCACACTTTTACTCCCACCCAGTACTAGGGAGGCAGAAGCAGGAAGATCTCTGTGAGGCCAGCCTGGTCTACAGAGTGAGTTCCAGGACAGGCAGGACTAAACAAAGAAAGAAATACACACACACACCTCCATAAGCCTAGAAGTGTGGTTGGTTGTCAAGAAATAATGGTGACTGTTTATTTAGAATGTAATCCAGGCTGACCTTGAGCTCCATATGTAGGGAGGGATAACCTTGAACTCAGATCCTCCTGCCTCCACCTCTTAAGTACTGTGATCATGGGCTAGCACCACCACACCCACCTATAGGTAGTGCTGGGATTGAACCCAGGGCCTCCTGTGTTCTAGGTAAGCATTCTACCAACTGAGCTACAACTCCAACCTCAAGATGTCTTTTTAAAAATGCCTTTAGCCAGGCTAAGTGGCTCTTGAAGGCCCCAGGTGAGGAAGTCAATGTCAGCCTGCTCTACATGGAGACTGTCAGTGAAGAATGTCTGGAAGGCTATAGAGATGACTAGGTGGGTAAGAGCACTTGCTGCCAAGACAGATAGCCTGAGTTCAATCCCTGGATCCAAACCAACTTCTGGAAAACTGTCCTCGGACCTCCACATACACAGTACACACACAAACACACACACACACCACTAAATGATCGATCCATAGATCAATCAATCAATTTAAGACTGGGTCTTACTGTGTATGCCTTGCTGACCTGGAACTCCCTGTGTAGATCAGGGTGGTCTCAAACTCACAAAGCTCCAGCTACCTCTGTCTCTCAAGTGCTGGAATTAAAAGTGTGTGCAACAAGGCCTGGAATTTTTTTTTTTTTAATATTTGAAACAGGGGCTGGAGAGACAGCTCAGTGGTTAAGAGATCTTAGCTGCTCTTGTAGAGGACTGGGGTTCAGTTCCCAACAACCACATGGCAGCTCACAACTAACTGTAACTCCAGTTCCAGGGGATCTGACATCCTCTTCTGGTCTTCATGAATACTGCATGCATGCACCACAAATATATATACTGAAAAGTTTCTGCACCCTGATAAACCTCTCCGCTGATACAGCAATCCAAATCAGACCAAATCAAACGGAATTAGAAAAAGCCTACGTTTAATGGATACAACACTCCCGGATGGCCTTCGAGCCCCCCAGAGAGGAGACAGGAAAGAGAGACTGGAAAAACCACAAGTCTGGTTCCTGGGGGGCAGTTTAAATACCCTGTGGGAGTGATCTTGAGCCTCTCTGGGGGAGGGGTCATCATTTGGCAGGCTTTCAGAGATGCAGCAGTGTTTGGAGGGAGATTGATTGGGGAGGGAGGGCTCGGGTGTCACCTCCACCATAACATCCTAAACTCTTTGGATATATATGGATGCCAGCAACTGGGGTGAAGCTTCCACCATAACACTTACATACATACATACATACATACATACATACATACATACATACATACATACACACACACACAGATGCAAGCAAAATACTCATACATATAAAATAAAAATAAATACTTTTTTTCTTATCTGAAATGGGCTGGGGCTGTTGCTCAGTGGCAGGGTGTTGGCCTAACAGTATGACATAATGGGTTCAATCCCCAGTATTGCTAAGGATAATGCCTGAAAAGGACAGCAGTGCCCACCCCACGTCCCCAACTTCAACATAGAATTACCATGTAACCGAGCATTCTGGGGAAGGGCAGAACAGGGTCAGATAAGCATATGAACACTGGTGGGGGTAGTGACACAGTGTGTCGTAGCAGCCCCAAGATAGAAGCCCAAAGGTCCACAGACAGACCAAGGGGGAACAAAATATGGCCACCTGAGCAGTGGAATATTATTCAGTCTTCAAAAGGAAGGGAATTCAGACACAAACAGCAGCTGTATCTGTTGAATAAGTTGAGTACATTCCAAGCAGTGAGCCAGGCCAGGCACAAAGGGCCACATACTGCTAGGCTGATCGCTGGAGTCCCTAAAGTCCTTGTTCCACAGGATGTGGGCTCAAAGGGGTGGGGGAGAATGAGTCAGCATTTCAGGGGGACTTAGTTTCAGTCTGGAGAGGTGACAACATTGGGGAGCTTGGTGGTGGTGAGGCGACATAGTGCTGAGTTGCTTCTCCCACTGTGTGGATTCCCAGATTTAAGTTAGGCAATCAGGAGCAGGGTCCTGCAATATGTCTATTTGGAGAGCAATCTTTTTTTTTTCTTTCTTTCTTTCTTTTTTTTTTTTTTTACAACAGGGTCTCCCTATGTAGCCTTGGCTCGCCTGAAACTCTAGGCTGGCCTCACAGAGATCCTCCTGCCTCTGCCTCCTGAGTTCTGAGATTAAATGAGTGTGCCACCAAACTCAGCCAATTTTATGTTTTGTTTTAAAAAGTAGAATATTAGTTGACCTCCTCCTTACTCTGGAGGCCCTGTATTGCCACCTTCTTTAAGGTTTGGCAGACCCACCTGCCAAACCTCCCCCACCCCTCTGCATATAGGGCTTGCTGAGGCCAGAAGATGTATTTAAATTGGAAAAGCGGAGCTGTGAATTGCGAAGTTTACTCTGGGCCCTGCCCAGAGAAAAGCCTCCTCCCCCACTCAAGCCTAGATCCCAATTTTCATGCATTCTTATTCTTATGACGATGAAGCTGCTGAACTCTTAACAGCTAAGCTGGCTGCTAGGTGAAGCGCTACTCCCAGGGAGAAGTGGCTATTCAAGGGAATGACACTGGGACTTTTTAAAGCACAGGTCGTACAAGGTCACACTTGGAGGGTTGTCCCACCTGCTCACCTGTCAGCCTCCACTCACAGCCTACTGGAGTATGATTTTTGTGTAGACTTTCAGCAGGCTGTGGCTCTTTCTCAGAGACCAGCACAAGCTGTCAGCCAGGCCTGATCTAAACCACCCCACCCTAGACTTTGCTCAGCCTTTTATCAAAGCCCCCTGACCCCCACCCCTTTGCCTCTGCTGCCACCCTGTAGCACACATTGGTCCTCAACCCTCTTTGTAGCTGAGGATGACCTTGAACTTCAGATTTTCCTGCTTCCATCTCCCCAGAGCTGGGTTTGTAGGTGAGCACCACCATGCTATGCCTAGGTTATTCAGTGTTGGGATCTGGGGCTTCATGCATGGCAGATTAGCACACTACCAAATGAGTCACATGCATAGCCCACGACTGCCGCCATTTCTTCTGCTCCTTTTGTAGACTGGGGCACAGAGAGCAATCTGCAAGTGAATGGTCACTTGTGATCAACAGACTAGAGGCTGGACTTGAACCCAGTGCTGGTGGCTGCAGGATCTTCCTGTGTCCCAAGTTCATGATAGACTAGACAGTCAGGGGTGTAACAGGGCAGAAGGGCTCAGGGCCTGAACTCAGCTAAGCCAAAGTCACCTGACCCCGTCCTGTCTGTCCCAGGCACTTAGAAATTTCAACACTGAGCCTCACAGTTACTGGAAAAGTTGTTCCAGGCCTGGCTTAGCCAGTAGCCACTGACTCACAAACACCATTGAACACCTACTGTGTCCTAAGCTCTGGAGATGGGCCTAGACTGTCATCACACCATGATGGTAACAATCTGGGGGGGGGGGGCAGTTTTTTTTTTTTTTTTTTTTTCCTTTTGAGACAAGGTCTCATTCTGTAGCCCAGGCTGGCTTGGAACTCACTATAAAGACCAGGATGGCCTCAAACTCAGAGATGCATCTCCCTCTGCTTCCTGAGTGTCAGGACTAAAGGTGTGGACTGCCAAGTCTGACCCCAATGAGATCTTTAAGAGGTGAGAATTGGCTGCAAGTAGAGTGAGTGGAGATACACCAGCATCCTGAAAGACTGCTGTCCTAGGGCAGCCTAAGCAGAAGGAGTCATGGGCCAGAAGATCTTTGGCTCTTCCTTCATGGGAAAGGGCTGGAAGCTGGACAGGCATAGGGTTGGAGTCTAACGACAGACTGGGGTCAGTCCATGGGGCTCTTATCCTTACCCATGCCCCCATATTCTCCCTGACACTAATGAACATGGAGGATGAGAGAGAGTCCTGCAGTAGTTATTGTAGTTTTGAGAGCCACATCCGGGAGCAAGAACCAAACCCCAGACCAGTTGGATGATAGTGTCCAAACCTAGCCCCCCTGGCTATTTGTCTGTGTTACCAAGAACACCCACAAAGCATGAAGGCCAGCGACCCCTGCAGTGTTACAGTCAGGGATGCATCTCCAAATCAATTTGGGGGTGGGGGGCCTGCTTGCCAACATCAGGAGCCTTAGTGTAGGGCAATGACCTAGGTCTGACCCAAGCCTGGGTCCCTGCTCCCCAGAGGAGGACCCTAGAGTGCACAGACCAAGACCTGCAACCCCCTTCCGGTGATACTTCACAGCAAGGGACTTAGGGACCCAGAAACAAGAAGGGTGTGTGTGTGTGTGTGTGTGTGTGTGTGTGTGTGTGTGTGTGTGTTCTCCAAAAGACCAGGAGCAGCACTACAGGCTACTGGAGGCCCTGGGGATCCTGGGCTTCCAGTTGCATCACAATGCCTCATCAAGGGATTTGGAGACATGGTGTAACGCGACTAAGGACTAGATAGATGCCCGAGTGGCCCCTCAGGGTCTCAGGGACCTGGCTGCTCCATTCCCTTTGGTGTTCTGAGTAAGGACCAAGGATGATTGGTGCAAGCCCAAGGGCAAAGGGTGGGAGGAAGCCACAGTCCCCTGAGGAGGCTCTGGTGGCAGGTACTGATTCTTCAGTAAGGGATGTGGCAGGCTCTGAGCCCCCTGTATTGTGGCCAGGTCACCTGCTGGCTCCAGGCTCCTCAGATACCATAGAACACAGAACAGGGACATTCACACCTAGGTGAGCAGTACCAGGGTTCTGCCCAGTCCGGCCCCATCAGGCCATAATGGCCACAGTGGGGGGTGGGGTGCTGGTGGGGGAAGGGACCTTCCAGAGCCCTTAAGGGTTAGAGAGCTCTAGGATTAAGAAGGTCTGGACTCCGCACTTGAAAATCCTTGTTCTGGGGTCAGAGGGAGGGAACTGATGACTCCAAGAGCGCAATGCCCTGCCAGTTATCTGTCTGTCCTTGCCTTGACAGACAGACCTGGGGGGAGCGCAGATCTGTGCTGTTCCGGGATGTCCTTAACTCGATTTCTCTTAGAAGCGCCCACTCTGTGGTTGTTGTTCAGGCTTCGTCCCTCAACCCTCCACCTGGTCGACCCGGAAACTTCCAAACTTCTGGGACCATCCTAGACTTGTCTCCTCACCAATAGTGCCACCCCTTGGAGTTTCCCTCCTGGTAGCCAAGTCACAGTGTGACGTGTTGCTTCCCACCCTCAGCCCAGGCAAGTCCTTGGCGCACCAGTAAGGATCCAGAATTCGGCGGGTCCCCAAGGGTCCACCAGCAAGTAAGGAGGACGGGAGATGCCCTGAGGAGCAAAGAGCCGAGGGGTGGGACCAACAGGTTCTAATGCTGGGCGGAGCCTAGATCTAGGGGCTGGGGTCTCTCCAGGTGACAGCAGCTACCGCCCGGCCCGCGCCTCCTCCCCCCAGCCGTGATTGGCAGGCGGCCTGCGCACCGGCTCCCAGTCGGCCGGCGCCCTGCGGGCCAGAGAGTAGGAGGGGGCGCCGGCTATATATACCGCTGCTCTTTGGGGCTGGGCGCGCGGGGACTGTCCCGCCACTGCTGCAGGCCTGTTTGCTACCGCAGCCTCGACCGGCGCGCAGCATTCGCCGGACTCACGGCCCGCCACTCGAGCGCACGCACGGCCCGCGGGCCGGAATGGCGAGGCGCGGGCCGGCCACGGGGACGCTGCTACCCAGGGTCCTGCTGGCCCTGCTGGTAGCCCTAGTAGTCCGAGGGGCCGCCGCACCCAATGGCACGCGGCCGGCCGAACTGGGGCGCGGCTGGGACGGCCTGGTGGCTCGCTCTCTGGCGCGCCTGCCGGTGGCCGCGCAGCCCCCGCAGGCGGCGGTCCGCAGCGGCGCAGGGGACTACCTGCTGGGCCTCAAAAGACTGCGGCGGCTCTACTGCAACGTGGGCATCGGATTCCACCTGCAGGTGCTGCCCGACGGCCGCATCGGTGGCGTACACGCGGACACCAGGGACAGTGAGTGCGGGGCGTGCCGGGAGGGTGGGGACCCAGGCAGTAGACCCAGAAACTGTGCGGACTCGAGCTCCATCCGTTTGGACGCGAAGACCGTCAGCGCACCCGCTGGCCGGACCCCGCCTCCCGCCTTCGGAAGCCTGGGCTCCCGATGCCGAATTCCAGCGCCTTCGCCCGTCGGCACCCACGGGAGCCCGGGACAAATGCCCAGACTGAGGCCAGACTTGGGGGGCCTAGCGGCAGACAGGACCCGAGAGCTTAATGCTTGCTCTGGGGACCCTGCCTGGGTTTTTTTCACCGCCACCACACCAGCATCTAGGTCCCCAGAGGATCTTGGTGGAGGGTCTCTGTTGGCCCAGGGTCACTTACGCTTTTCTAACCTGCGCTTCCCCCTCCCCCCAGGCCTTCTGGAGCTCTCCCCGGTGCAGCGGGGCGTGGTGAGCATCTTCGGGGTGGCCAGCCGGTTCTTCGTGGCCATGAGCAGCAGGGGCAAACTCTTCGGTGTGGTAAGTACCTGGGGAGTCTGGCTGGGCACCTGCTGGGGACAGTGTGCAGGGCTAGCCCGATTGTAAAACGCGCACGCACTCACGCACTTGTGTCTGGTTAACGGGTCTCAAGGTTTTCAGCCAAAGTAGCCAGAGACCGGCCGCCCCACCCTATTACTGCCAGCCGTATGTGGGTACTTACTTATCCTAGGATAGGCGGGTCCAGCAGAGATGAGTCCCAACAGGCAGAACGCGCGACAGGAGATACCAGATTGATAGGGTCAGGGCAGGTGAGCTGTGCTCCGTCTAGCGTGGCTTATCACCTCCTTGAAGCCTGGGACAGACAGACTTGACACTCTGCCTAGAAAGAGACCCTCTAGACCCCCTTGGGCCCTGGCTACAACAGGTCCCTGGCTCACCCTGTGTCCTCTTTCCTAGCCTTTCTTTACCGACGAGTGTAAATTCAAAGAGATTCTTCTGCCCAACAATTACAACGCCTACGAATCCTACGCCTACCCTGGCATGTTCATGGCCCTTAGTAAGAATGGGCGGACCAAGAAGGGGAATCGAGTGTCGCCTACCATGAAGGTAACACACTTTCTCCCTAGACTGTGACCCTCCGGAGCGCTGACTCAGCCTCGGAAGCATACCCCATCCCTCAGGAGGAGCACTTTCTTTCCATGGAGAATTACTTGCAAAAAAAAACAAAAAGAAGAAAAAAAAGTGTAAGATATTTAAATTAATTATTTAAATATGTATATACGGATGCCAAATTATTTATAATTCTGTGTATTTTCATTTTATGGGAGGGGGGATGACCAAAGGAGCAAACAAATCCAATGAAGCTCGGACTTGTTTGGAGCAGTGGGACGGACTTCCTAAACTATCAAAGTCCAGGGTGTGCTGCTATTTCGTGTGTGAGTCTCTTAAAACTGGGTGACATCAGATTCCAAGGGTGTCTGGGCTCTCTGTGTCTGGAAAGGCCTGCCTAGGGCCTCTGCGCCTGTGAAAGGAGGACCCTGCCGTCGCTCCTTCCAGTCGGGAAGCATCCTGAAGCAGCCGCTCCCTCAGCTCTCTTTGGTATGAACTCGAACGGATCGGTTTACTCCAGGGACAGAAGTGCGTCCTGGAAGTCCTCCTGCCTCTGTTTTTAGATCTCCAAGACTGATCTTTGAACTCTCTTGCAGTCAATCTTCCTCGACCTATGGGATGGGAGAGACCCTTAGACAACTTTATAAACTCCTGTTTGCCTTTTTTGGACGGACTAACAGGGCACATGGCTTGCAGCCATTGGAACTTTGTCAATTGCCTGGAAAAGAGCTAGGAATGGACAAGGAGGTGTGTGTGCCACAACTCTAGACTCTAGGGATGAAATTCTACTTTGAGATACAGGATGGTTTGTCGGGATATAACAATGTATTTTGCAGGAAAAAAAATCAAACAGAAAAACAGGCTTCCCTGAATTTGGGGAGCTTTGTGCTGCAATTCCATAATTTGAGAGTGAACTGTCCTTCCCAGTCCTAATGCCGTCTGCCTGCAGGAGTCCGCATTCCGATGCAGTCCCAGTGTGAGCCGAATTCTATCCCCATCTACCTCAGTGTTCCTGAGCCCCTGGTGATCAAGCTGGAGACTCTGGCTGCCGGCTGCCGGGTGCCGGTGCCGGTGCGTGTGCGTCTTGCCTGCGTCTGCCTGCTTCTCTTCCACATGTAGCATCCTGCGCCCCGCTGGACTCTTGTCACGTCCCAGCTATCTTTACCCAATGATTTACTTTTAGTAAGGGGTATTCATGGTGAAAATATGCGCGCCCAGCTGTCGGAGTGCACTATATGGTCAGCAAGTCAAGTAACCCTTATATTTTTCTTTATATATTTTACGAATGTAACCCCTGTCACTGAGACCAAGATGGAAGAGGCAGGGTCGGCGGCATTTAAAAAAAGGGCTGAGGTGAGGGCGAGCATTTAATTTTAATGAATGACTCTTTGGAGTTTACACAAAATGACCTTAGCTCACTACAGTGAATGCCCCGAATGCTTCTCCCCAAGATGTTAAGACTCTGCTGGGGAGGCTTTGCAGTCGAATCCCAAATTAACTTTATGGGAGGCTACAGACAGCAAGACGGGGGAAAATCTGATTGGCATTTTTTTTTTTCGTCTTTCACATTCCTTTGAAAAACTCTTTGTTTGAATGCTAATTGGATACTTAAAGTACTATTCTGCACCACAGCCCAAGAAGGAAAAGGCCACGCCCCAAAGCTGAGGTGGGAGAACATCCCAAACTTCCCTTTCTGTTTGGTTTACAGGACAATACAGATTTTGTGTTTTTGAAAGCAGGCCCTAGACTCCAAGAGTGTTGGGGGAAAGGTGGTTAAAGGTCTTTTTTTTTAAAGACAGGGACTCAGTCCAGGCTGGCCCTGAACTTGCTGTGTAGGTGAGTTTGACCTTGAATTTCTGATCCTCCTGCCCCCATTTCCAAAGTGCTGAGATTACAGGTATGCCAGGCCATACGCACTATTTGGCGCCTGGGATTGAAGTTAGGTGCATGCCAGGCCACTCAGTCAACAGAATTATGCCTTACTCTTTTTTTGGTGGTGGTGGAGGGGGGGTGAGATAGGATCTTATTCTGTAGCCCAGGATGGCCTCCTGCTTGAGTCAACCAAGTGCTGGAAGGCACCTGCCCTGTTCTGATGGGATTTTCTGCAGCTATGTTACCTCAAGCCAGCGGTGGTTCTCCCTGACCAGCTGTTCCGTTTCTTCAGCCGGCTTCCTTTCCTGTGTCCAGGGACAAGGCTGTGTCTTTGGAATTTCATTGTGGGATGGGTTTATGGTTTCTGTATCTGCTTGTTACTAACGAGTCGGTCTGTAGTTAATACAGTATCGGCCCAGAGATAGTATGTGCTGTGCACACTGGATGCTCGATACGAGAGAAGCATTTGATCATGTATAGAGAGCCCCACGGGACTGATGGAATGAATGGGAAAAATATTAAAATGGCAAATGTGTCTTGAAGTCCCTGTGTCTGCTTCATCTTTTTCTACCTGCGGTGAGCAGGATGGGGGCAGGGAGGCAGAGTTTAGCCTGTGCACAGCACAGAAATGTGGTCTTGAAAGCAGGCCGGGAGGCAAAGATGCCATGGTTTTACCAAATCCTAGTGCCTCCCCTCAGTGAGGCTCTATGCTGCCTACCTGGTCACTAGTCTGGGTCTCTGAGTTAGTATATGCTCACCAAAGCAAAACGGGCAGAAGCTTCAGTTAGGATGAGAACAGCCGACAGGCACTACACATGGGTTTGACTTCAGTTCAGCTAACTGTTCTCAGTGAGGAGGTGGGATCAAATTACAAGATAGCATAAAAGATAGCAGGCCACAGATCTCCACTGTTTTGTACCGATTTGTTTTTTTGTTCATTTATTTTGGAGATGGGATTTCACAGGGTATGTAGCCCAGTATGACCTCATGATCCTGCTTCATCTACTCAAGTGCTGAGATTATGGGTTTGCACCGCCACACCTGGCTAAAATTTGGCATTACTTGTCCTTGTACATGTATAACTTGTCTATCAGGGTATGTTTAGAATTTGGGCTTTGTTTTGCCTTCATTTTTAAGATGGAACCCTTCTAGCCCACCATGGAGTCTGAGACAATGTCTAAAACCTCAAGTAGGAGGCTGGGCAGTGGTGGTACACACCTTTAATCCCAGCACCCCGGAGACAGGCAGGTGGGCCTCCAAGTTCAAGGCCAGCATGGTCTACTGAGAGAATTCCAGGACAGCCAGATCTACACAGAAAAACCCTGTCTCAGAAAAAAAAAAAAAGAAAGAAAAGGGTAGGAGCTAGAGGTGTAGCTCAGAGGGTACTGAACACACGAAGCCTTGTCTTGGGTCCCCAACATCACATGAACAGGGTGTGGTGGTGCACAGGTGTAATCCCAACATTTGGAAGGTGAAAACAAGGATCCTACATTAAAGTTGATCTTCCATTACATTGTGAGTTTGGGGCCAGCCTGGGCTATGTGAGAGCTGATCTCAATAACAGTAGTGGTGGTGGTGGTGGTAATAACAAGTGGCTAGGGCAGACTCACCTACATGACTTGCTCTCATGCAAAGGAGGGCAGGCATGGGACAAACTCCAAAGAAACACCTCAAACAGAAAGGTATGGCCCTGCCCAACTCTGGAGGGTCCCACCTGGCCCATTCAGACTCCCAGCCTCCCGGCTGGCTCCACATACCCAGGCCTTAAGCCACCCCATTATGAGAATAGTGCCAGTGTCCAGAAACAGCTGGAATCTTGAGCGTCCACCTGTCCTGTCAGCTTCAGGGGTCCTCAGCAAGGCTGTTCTAGTCAAACTAGGTATCCTGGGCTGCCAGTGGCAGACCGTTGTTGGATTGGCAACCTCCAGCCAGGAGGGATGTGGGGGTCAAGGCCCATTGAGGATAGAGGAAGAGGCAGCCATTCTTCTGTGGTAGGCACTGAGTAGAGCTGAGTGTATCTTTGTTCTGTTTTAGTTTTGAGGTTTTTCTTGTTTATTTGTTGTACACAAGTTTCAAGGTAGGACGTGAGCATGGAGAGAATAGCTTAGAAAAGTCACTTCTGTCGAAAAACCAAAAAACAAAAAACAAAAACAAAAACAAAAAGAGAAGTCAACTTCTGCTGGGTGGTGGCACTCTCGGGGGGGGGGGGGACAGATCTCTTGAGTTCGAGGCCAGCCTGGTCTACAAAACAAGTTCTAGGAAAGCCGATGTGACGGAAAAAGTCAGTTCTTGGTCAGGCATCATGCTGCACACCTTTAATCCCAGTACTCAGAGGTGAGGTCAGCTTGGTTCACATATTGAGTTCCAGGACAGCCAAGTGAGACCCTGGTTTTTTGTTTGTTTGTTTTTGTTTTTTTAAAGGTTAGTTCTTAGCCGGGCAGTGGTGGTACACATCTTTAATCCCAGCACTTGGTAGGGAGAGGCAGGTGGATTCCTGTGAGTTCAAGGATAGTCAGATATAGATAGAGAAAACTTGTCTCAAAAAACCAAAACCCAAAAAAAAAAAGAAGCTTAGTTCTTACTTCTATCACTGTCAGGTCATATGTTTTGGTAGCTGCCTTATCCAGTGGGCCAGTTCACTGGCCCTGGTTTTAGGGCTTTTGGGTTGTTTTTGAGTTTGCTTATTGTTGTTTTGTTTGAGATAGGATCTCACTGTGTAGACCAGGTTAGCCTTGAACCCCCAGAAATCTGTCTGCCTCTGTCTCCTGAATGCTAGGATTAAAGACTCACCACCATGCCTGGTGATCTTTGGTTTTTAATTTAAGGGGAGAGCTTGCACAGTCCCCACTACCA
The DNA here is from genome assembly GCF_003668045.3 of Cricetulus griseus. Taxonomy (NCBI): domain Eukaryota; kingdom Metazoa; phylum Chordata; class Mammalia; order Rodentia; family Cricetidae; genus Cricetulus; species Cricetulus griseus. The sequence continues at coordinate 56,473,397 of NC_048596.1, read as the reverse complement.
CAAGTTATGCCTGGTGATCTTTGTTAGATTTTTGTTTAAATTAGATATAAAGAAAAAGAGGAGCGCAAGATGAGACATATTAACCAGTTTATTATAGGCCCGGCAGAGTTGGGAGACTAAGAAAGAAGAGAAACAGGGTTAATGGCTGACTGCCATGGCCAGTCACCATAGAGAGGCAGAGAGAGAGAGAGAGGAGAGAGAGAGTGTAATGGGCAGGGGTCTGTCTTTTAAAGGGGTCCTCTGCACCTGCGTGCAGACTTAGTTCTCATGGAACCCTTCTGCCTGCACTCCAGCAGAGGGCACCAGATCTCATTCAAGGTGGTTGTGAGCCACCATGTGGTTGCCGGGAATTGAACTCAGGACCTCTTGAAGAACAGTCAGTGCCCTTAACTGCTGAGCCATCTCTCCAGCCCTCCTCCTTTTCTTTTATTTCTAATTTAAACAAAAACTAACAATCTTTTGCCTTTTAATTTAAGGGGAGAGCTTGCACAGTCCCTACTGCCACAAGTTATGCCTGGCGATCTTTGCTTTTTAATTTAAGGGGAGAGCTTGCACAGTCCCCGCTAACATAAATTATGCTGTTCAGTTTCTTGCACTAAGGGAAATTTTGCCGTTTGCACATCTGGAGTGCAGTGGATGAGCCTGGAGTTCCCCCGACTCCTTTTCTCCAGGGAAACTTTTCAAGTGTTAAAAGAGTTATTGTGGCCAAAAAGAAACTTTTTTCTGGAGGGGCATTGGTGGCGCATGCCTTTAATTCCAGCACTCGGGAGGCAGAGGCAGGCGGATCTCTGTGAGTTCGAGACCAGCCTGGTCTACAAGAGCTAGTTCCAGGACAGCCTCCAAAGCCTCATAGAAAACCTGTCTCAAAAAAAAAAAAAAAAACCACAAAACAACCGGCTGGAGAGATGGCTCAGCGGTTAAGAGCACTGACTGCTCTTCCAGAGGTCCTGAGTTCAATTCCCAGCACCCACATGGTGGCTCACAACCATCTGTAATGAGATCTAGCGCCCTTTTCTGGCCTTCAGGGATGCATGAGGAAGAATAACATACATAATAAATCTTAAAAAAAAAAAAAAGAAAGAAAAAACAAAACAAAAAACCAAAACCAAACAAAAGGAAACATTCTTCTGGTGACAACAGCTATGGGCACACTGAGCTGTAGGCCACCTGAAGCTGCCCTGAGTGACTGAATGGTGCTACCCAATCAGGGTCCCACATGAGCCAGACTGGAGGTGCTGGACTGGCACTTCAGTGACAGACAGGGAAGACACACCACAGGGTATGGTCAGTCAGGGTGTTTCTACCTTCACTTCCCTGAGTGGAATGGCATCCATCCCTAGACGAGTTTGGAAAATGTGGTTCAGGAAGGAGATGGCACTAGGCAGGTGGCCTCATCCCTTCAAAGGGCCACTCATAGCATGTAAAACAGTCAGAGGCCTGGACAGCTGGCCAAGCCCAGGGCTTCCCTGTCTGAACAGCCTACGTGTATGTGCCCTCGGTTTTCGGGAATCCTGAATAGGACAGAGTCAGATACAGCTCTGTCAGCTGCTCCCTCTGCTCTCCTCTCACTGAGAGGTATCTGTGCTCCTCCATTTCATGACCACATTGGCAGAAATGTCTCTGTGTGACTTCTGAGGTAGGCCACCTTCAGTATTCAGAGCCACTACAGGGTTGGACACATAGGGTCCTGTGTCTGTTGCCCCAAGAGGAAGCAGAGCCATGCACAGTAGCTCCAGGAGGTGAGTGCTCCTTTAAGAGCCCTCATTGAGCTTGGCCGTTGCATAATGACAGCCCCAGTTACAGTAAGGCCCTGTCTTAAAAACCAAACAAACCAGAAATCCAGCAGTGGGGAAGTAGAGACAGGAGGCTCATGAGCTCAAGGTCATTTTTCTATACAGGGAGTTGGTGGCCCGACAGTGTTTGTCAGGTGTGGTTGTGAACACCTGTAATCCATCCCTTCACTCAGATGCTAGAGGCAGGAAGATCAGGAGTTCAAGGTCATCCAGGGCTGCATATTAAGTTTAACGCCAGTCTGGGCTACACGAGGCCCCGTATCAAAGACCAAAAATTAAAACAGGAACTTTTGGGGGTTCTATGGGAATCTTTCTGATTTGGGCTCCTGGTTAGCTGTCCTGTGTCAACCCAATTCTGATAATGGGTCTTCAGGGACAAGTGGAACATTCAGGGTTTGGTGTCCCTGAGTCTTCAGGCAGAAACAGAATCAAATTAGCCTATGTCCTGAGGGACCCCCATGGTATCAAGGACCAAAGTGAGCCCTCAGTCACTGGGAGTCCTCAGATGGCTACCAGCTTCCACTGAGCCCTGAGGGCAAAAGACCTCAGAGGGGTACCCATTATTTCTCAGACTCCAGTGCTGGCAGAGGGAAGCCACTTATACCTAGGCCAGTTTTGCAAAGTCCTTTTTTTCCTGGAGAAAGTTGAAGGAGGGCACTTGGACCCTTCCTCCTCCTACAGGTCCCCTGGCCTTCTTTAACAATATGAGCCTTCCATTGTCCAAAACTCTACATTCTTCAGCCTGCTCCGGGAAGACAGAGTTCCAATAGCCTGGAAAAGGACTACTGGCCCAAGAGATTTCAGCTGCCTGAGGGAAGGCCAGTCCAGGTGCTGAAGACAAGATGGAACAAAGGGACAGAAGGGATGCTCTCATTGAGACAGAGGTAGAACTCTCACAGCCACCAGTTTTGCAGGTCACTTTCTGTTCTCTCCTGTTTTGCTTTTTATTGACAGGGGCTAACTATGTTGTCCCAGCTGGCCTTGAACTCAGAGACCTGCCTCTGCCTTCCAAGGGCTTGCACCATCACTCCTGGCCTTATGTTTCTCATTGCTTAAGTTTGAGTTTGTCCATGAAGCTCTGTTTTAATGGGTGGCATAGAAATAGAATGTTTCGTTTGTTCATTTACATGTTTGAAAGAAGATCTCACTGTGTTGCCCAGGCTAGGCTTCACCTCCTAGTCTTCCCTCCTCAGTGTCCCAGTGCCAGGCTAGCCTCCACCTCCTGGTCCTCCTGCCTCAGTGTCCCAGTGCCAGGGAGCAGAAGCTCTGAATAGCACTTGGCTTCTGGGAACACAGCACCTGCTCAGGGAGAAGCTGGGCCAGCCTGAAGAGTGCCCCAGTAGCCATTCTTTTCCACCCTGGCCAGAAGCTACCCAAAACAGACAGGAGCAAGTCACTCAGTCACTTGCAGAGTGGCCCCAGGGGGGAAGAGACTCCCAGCAACGTCATAAGTGACAAACTCAATACACAGAGTCCCGTCACTGAAGGACACATCTAGATACCCAAAATCACAGTGCCAGAGTTACATGAGCGGCAGAGGGCACACAGACCAAGATTGTTACCTTGACATCTGGAGATTTTATTTCTACTTTTTCAGTACTAAGGACCTGTCCTCATTTCCCTTCCATTGCTATGATAATGACTAATAATGACTATGATAATGACTGAAGGCAGCTTATGAGACAAAAGAATCTATTCTGCTTCCAATTCCAAGTCCAGTCCATGAGAGATGAGATGTCAGCACAGGAACTCAAGGCACAAGCTTGAAAGCAAGCCTGCTTGCTTTTCTTTTCTTTTCTTTCTTTCTTTTTTTTGGGGGGCAGGGGTGGGTTTCGAGACAGGGTTTCTCTGTAGCTTTGGAGGCTGTCTTGGAACTAGCTCTTGTAGACCAGGCTGGCCTCGAACTCACAGAGATCCACCTACCTCTGCCTCCCAAGTGCTGGGATTAAAGGTGTGCACCACCACCGCCAGGCACCTGCTTGCTTTTCTATACAGCATTACCTCCAACAAAAAACTCCCTCACAGCCAGGGAAATGCAGCAGCAACCATGGAGGGTGCTGCCTGCTGACTCCTTCTCAGGCTCATGCTTTGCTAGCTTTCTTTTACAGCCCAGGATCACTAGGCCCTGTGGCACACACCTTTAATCCCAGCACTAGGGATGCAAAGGCAGATGGATCACTGTGAGTTCCAGGACTAATGAGACTCTGTCTCAAAAACAAAAACAACAAACACAAATTAGCCAGGGTTCACCTGCCCAGGGAATGGTGTCATCCACAGTGGGCTGGCTCCCCCTGTATCAATTAACAATCAAGACAGTTCCCTACAGATATGGCTACAGGCCATGTGCTCTGAGTACTTCCTCAACTGAGACTCTCAAGTGACTATAGGCTGTGTCAAATTGACCTTTAAAACTAAGACAGGATCCAAGTCGGAGAGAACCTCTTTCATTCCAGACCAGCACCCTGTAACTCCCTTAGCTGCATCCCAGCCCTATGCTTGTACTTTTAAGTCACTAAGTTTTCTTGGTTTATTGAGTTTTAACTAATTAATTGGCTGATTGACTGGTTGATTTTGAGACAGGGTCTTACTCTGTAGCCCTGGCTGACCTCTAACTCACCTTGTAAACCAGGCTGGGCTCAGGCTCCCAGAGATCTGCCTGCCTCTGACTCCTGAGTGCTGGGATTAAAGGCCTGCGCCACCACAACAGGCCTTTTTTTTTTTAAAAAAAAATTGTATATATGTGTGTGTGAGAGAGTGTGTATGTATGGAAGCAGAGGGATAGGGAATTGAAGGGTATCTTTAACTATAAATTGAGTAGCCTGGGCAATATGAGATCTTGTCTCAAAAAAACAAAAACAAAAACAAAACAAAACAAAAAAAAAAAGGAAAGGAAAGGTGAGCTGGGAGTGGTAATGCTCACCTTTAACCCCGGAACGTGGATTAAACAGAATTTGGTAAAGACAATCAAAAATGGTCTCTAAGAGTTTGAGGCTACGTTGGTCTACATGGTGAGTTCCAGGCCAGCCAGGGCTACATAGTGAGTCCCTGTCTCAAAATAAAACAAAATAGGAAAAAGAAAAGAAAAGAATTTGGAGGAAGATTCAGGCACTGGGGTAGAGGTTCACAGGCAGTGGCTTTAATAGCCATCTTCCCATGTCTCATATCCTCAGGCTGGAAATTCACGGCTGTGCTACTTATCTGTGGCTGTCTCCTTACTCTGTAGTTCCCAGTCTGTATCATCTCCCTGTGTGGGAACATGTTCCTTTTTTTTTTTTCCCTTTATGACTGTGTCCTGATCTCTACCTATAAGAACACCAACTCTGTGGGATCAGGTCCCCTAATAGTGACCCCATCTCACTGCATTCTGAGCTACTGTGGATTAGGCCTCCAGCATTTGGAGACAGTCCCCCTATAACAAAACCCTCTCATGTGTAGAATGAGGACATTGTCTTACACAGTCACCCACTGGCCTCTCCTCTAGCCATCAGGGCTTGGTACCCTGTCCACATCCCAAATTAGGAAGTGAAAAGTGGAGGGCACACATGTGAAGATGGGTGAAATAGCACAAGGCCCTCAACACTTCAACTCAGGCCAACCTGGACCAGCCATGAAAACAGGCTCAGGCCCTTGGTCAATGCTCTCTGACCTGCCTTGGTGTGGTGAGGTGATAGTTTCCCTCCCATTCCCCAGGGAGCCCCAGACTCTTCCAAACCTGTAGATACCAGACCAGGAGTCTGTGAGTTTACAGAGAGGCAAGCAGACTTGGAGAATACCCCAAACCTCCAGAGCCCCTTTGAACCCCTCCAGGGACAGGCTTATTTGTACTTCAGAGCTAATACCCTTAAGGGTACATTTGCCGCCAGAATATGCTGGTGACCTCAGATAGCTACTAATTACCTTCCAGAGGGACAGCAGGGCAATGAGAGTCTAACTGGATTGCTATGCCTCCCTCATACTCAGAAGAGCACTGGGGATCCAAAAAGGTCTAGGAGCCTGGGCCCTGTCTCAGTCCAGCCAGGGCCCCAGATTGGAAGACCTTGGGAAGGCAGGTGCTGAAGCAAAGTTTTTCTCCCCAGCCCCCACTCGACTCCCACACCCACATCCTTCCTTCAGGTAGAGGTACAATGGATGCCCAAGCCTGTCGTCCCAGAGTCTCCTGGGGCCCTCTCCTTGCAGGCAAGGATTTGTGTCTGAAAAGGGCCTCATCCATGTTGAACAGGGCTCTGAGGACATGTGTGTATGTTTCCTATGGAGTCACACAAGGGCTTTGGTTGGTGACTTTGAACAACACAGACTTAAGTTCCTCGTAGACCCGGCAGTGAGCAGTTGGTAGTGGGGTGGGCAGGATTGCATCCCCTCCCCAGGTCCAGAGCAGATTCCTTTTGCCTCTTACAGCTCCTGGGCTCTAGCAAGGCACTGGGTGACGATGATTGTTCCCAGGCGTTCCTGCTCTCTCCTCCCCTTCTCTGAAAGTGCACCTGCCACTAGAGTTAGATCTGCTTAGAAACCAGGATGGTACTGTTAAGAGCTTTAGCTATGCTGTCTCTGCAGAGACCCCATTTCCAAAAGCTAGCTATCTTTTGGGATGGGATCAACAGGGTGTACAGCTAGGGTAGCACTGGCTATCCCAGTTCCACCAGCTTGGCTGGGCTATGGATAGAACAGGCCCGGGAATGGCCTGTCAACCCCTGTCCAGTGCTGTAGACCAGGCACAAGGGACAGAGGAGCTGGCCCTGTGTGGAAGTGTCTGGGATTAAATCAGGGACAGCACTGTACTCAAGTGGATCACTAAACACTGGACTCAGGAGGGCCTGAGCAAGCCCTGCAAGCTCTCCCTGTCCAGCCAAGCCCCAGAGCCTGTGTATTTCACTACCTCGAACCCTCCCTTCTCTGAGCCCTGCTGAACCACGCTTCCCAAGCCCACAAATCTTTCTACTCTTTATGTCCCTGCCACAGGCTCTAAGCCTCTCTGCTCACTTGGCTGAGGCACCCCCAGTGTCTAGAGAAGGAACCAGCATGCAGGAAGGACAGGACAAATGTTTGTGAAGTGAATGAGTGAGCATGAACGGGAGGCCGAGGTCCCAGGCAGCTCTGGTCTGAGGAAGTACTTCTAAATTTTGCCTTCCTTCCTGTTGGGGGTGAAAGCCTAAGTCTGTTTGGGAACTCGGGGTGTCTGTTCCTGCAGAGCTTAGGTTGGTTCATTTCAGCTAGGTAAGAGCCAGCCAGCCCCCTGGGAGCATCAAGCTGCCTTCACACCTGGTGCAGGGGTCAGGCTGACCGTTTGCTGGTGTGTGCAGTGCCCAAAGAGGGCCCTTTTGGTGAGAAATGTGCATTTTCACGCAACTTGGCCCAGGAAATCCCTGGCTATTCATGTGCTAACACAGGGTCTTGTCCCCAATGGCTGCCACAAACAGGAACCAGAAGGAGAGCAGAGGAGCCTGAGTTTGGCCAGGAAGCCATCCAGGGGGCCAAAGCCTCTCTTCTACAAGCTCCTGCCCCACAGGGAGGCGGTGGTGTCAGATCTCAGATCCCTCACACTCATTTTTGGGCCTTAGTTGTTCCAACTAGTGTGTCACATGGTGTTCAGGAAGCCCTGCCAGGTCACATGGTTTCAGCCCCAATTTAGCCATTGACAAGGACTGGGTCCATGGGCCCGTGGCCACAGCCTCTCCTAGCCTCACTATTCTTACCTGTAAAATAAGCCCCATTTGCTTTTGTCTTCAGTTCTGAACAATCAAGGTTGGAGAAATGGCTCCCTGGTCTGCAGCACTGTCTGTCCCTCCCATTGCTATCACAGCTAACTCAAAATGTTCAAACAATTTGGTATTTGGAGAGAGTCTGTTCAGCTCTCCAACAAGCTGCTGATGTCTATCATCCCAGCCCATAGGACACTGAGACAGGACATTCAGGAATCTGAGGTCACCCTCAGCTACCTAGCAAGTCAGAGGCTACCCTGAACTACAAAAGACTATTTCAAAAACAAATAACAGCATAAGCATGTCCCAAGTCACCATGGGATACACTTACGCTAACAGGTTGCTGGGTTTTCAGAGGCTGAGATGCAGCCCCGCCTCCTGTTTTGTTTTGTTTTATTTTTTCCGCCAGGAAGTTGTTTTTCAGCTCTTCTTTCTGGAGCCACAAGGATTCTCCCACGCTCCTGTCTCAGGGATTGTATTGCTGAGGGACAGTGACCCTCCCAATGGGGCTAGAAGTGGTGAGAAGCCTGACTGGGGCTTTAGTCATGGCTGAGGGTCTGTGTTAATGTTCAGGGGAACACGGAAGGGATTAGCAGGTCTTCCAGCACAGGAATGGCCAGCATTACCCAGTTCGAGGCCCTTGTGTCATCCTTGCGTCCTTCTATGGTTTCCTCCCCAAATAAGTGAGGCTAGCCACTTGGTTACCACCATGTCCCTGTAGGGGTTTAGAGTCCTGTCCTGCCAGATCTATGATTCTCTTGAACATATACACCACCCCCCCACTCCACCCTTCGGCTGCCTAGGCCTCATTCAGCCTGTGATTGTGATGAGCTCAGTAGTGGTCAGACCTGCAACCAGAACGGGGTCTGAGCTCTTGGCAAGACTGGTGGTAAGAAAGAAACTAAGAAAATGAGGCATTGTCATTTTCAGAAATATTGATATTATAGTATCAGAAGGTAGTAAGGGTCAAGGAAGGAGATGGGGGTGGATCTGGGAAATGCTCGGATGTTGGATGGCCAGGAGAGGCTGGGGTTTTAAGGCAAAGCTCAAGGAAGCCTTGCTTAGGAGGGACCCAGAAGCCAGCAGGGAGTCAGCAAACACTTCCAGGGTGAGCAAGGCCCTCTGAGCGGAGGGCCTAGTGGGCTGGAGACTGGATCGGAAAAGCTCCAAGACAGCAGTGGGGAAGGATGTTGGGGTGGCAGAAAGAGACCAAGGATTTGGGGGACCCTTGAAAGCCCTGAACTTCTGCTAGGAGTGAAGCTGGAGTTGCTTCCCTGTTTGAAGCAGGGAAGGGGCATTGGTTACTTGGTAAGCAGAGTCTGCCCTGAGCCCAGGATGTGGGGGCAGGACACTGAGACCCACCCCGTCTGGTCCCCTGGAAGGAGCAGAGATGAGGAAATGAGAAATGCAGGGAAGCAAGTAGGGAGAGTGGCCATGCCGGACTCAACAAATACCACTGAGACAATTGACTCCCTATCCCCGTACACTCTCCCACCCCATCCAAGTTTGGCCACAGGAACCACGCTGCTTCAGCTCAGAACGGCATTTGTTTGTTTCTTTGCAATGCACAGTTTATTTTCCAGCTTTTAACAGCACCCTCCTCCCTTGCCATGAGCTCACAAACCAAAGAAAGAACGCCAGGAATTTCCCAGCAGGACAAGGGCCTATGGGCAGCCGGCCTCACAGCCAGGCATCTCCATCCGGCCCCCTCACCCCTGCCAGCCCAGCACCCTGAGGCTTAGAGCCAGCAGTCGCCCTGAGGGAGGCCCTGTGGGTCCTGTTGGAGCTGATTCTGGACTCTGCCATCTATGTTTGTCTTTTCAGAGATCCTTGGAAAGATCCCTCAATCACTGAGCAGTCAGCCTTCAGCATGGTGGTGGCTGCCAACAAGCAGGGACCCTCACATATATCCCCAGGCTTCAGGCCATCAGCTGAGTGCTCAGGGCCCTGATAGGACAAGACTCAACAGGCAAAAGGAGGGTGGCAGGCAGAAGCTGGGGTGTCCCTATCCACCAGAAGAGGGGTCTTTACACCTCTGCTGTATAATCTCGGACAAATCACTTAATCCCCCTCTTCTGTGCTCTGTCCAACTACAAAACAGTACTTAGGTGGCTTGGGGCCCCTAATTAGGGCAGCTGGCATGGTCCTGGGGGCTTCAGATGAAAGCTGATTGAAGTACAAAGCCCTGTCCCTGTGAGACACTCCCTGGCAGGGCTGTAAGCCCTTAGGTAGAGGAGGGAGGGGGTGCTCTGCTGTGAGAGGAGGCTGGGCCTTGGGTCCACTCACACAGGTGGGGACAGTATCAGGCCCTGAGAGGCATCTCTGAACTGTACTTCTTAAAACCATCCCTTTCCAGTCCCCTCACTCTACCTCCTGCAGAAACTGTGGGACCACCATTGCTCTCACTACAGACAGATGCTGCCCTAGACTAGCATTTGAAGCTCTGACATATGGGCCAGGCCAACCTGAACTGCTGACCCCACACAGGACCACCTCTACCCTACTTCTCCAGCCTTGGTGGCCTGACCTCTCCTCCTTCCTAAATCCTGCTGACTTTTGAAGCCAGTTTAAAATTATCCTTGGCTATATAGCAAGTTCAAGACCAGCATGAGCTACATGAGAATCTGTCTTAAAACACCAAAAACTCAAACAACAAAATAAATATTTTGAGCCAAGAGCTGGGAGTGGTGGCACCCACCTGTGGTCCCAGCTGCTGGGTGGGACACTGGAGCAGGAAGGTTTAGAAATTGAGACCTGGGCTACAGTAGAACCTTTCTTTATAAGAAAGGAAGGGAAAGAAGGATGGGGCGGCGGTGGCACACGCCTTTAATACCAGCACTCAGGAGGCAGAGGCAGGCAGATCTCTGTGAGTTCAAGACCAGCCTGGTCTACAAGAGCTAGTTCCAGGACAGCCTCCAAAGCCACAGAGAAACCCTGTCTCAAAAAAACAAACAAACAAAAAAAAAAAAAAAAAGGAGGGAGGGAGGAATGAAGGGAGAAGGGAAGGGAAGACAGGAGGGAGGGAAGAAAAGCCATGCATGGTGGTATAAACCGTAATATCAGTATTTCTGAAGCAGAGGCAGATGGATTTCTGTGAGTTCAGGGTTAGCCTGGTCTATGTGGTGAGTTCAAGGTCAGCCAGAGCTATACAGTAAAATCCTCAAAAAATAAAACAAGACAAAAAAGGAAGTAAGGAAAAAAGGAAGCCGGAGGTTACAGGGCTGGGGAGTAGACAAAGCAGGGTGGCTGTCTCTGACGGGGAAGTTTTCCTGGGCACACATGTGGGTCCAGGCCCAGCCTTTCTTTTGTTTACCAAAATCACATAGTGAAAAACTTCCCAAACTAGCCAGGGAAGCAGAAGTCCTGCTGGTGGAGCCCAGGTGGCCTAGAGAACTGAGTTGCTCTGTCCATTCCCATCTGTTCATCCCCTAGCTGCCTCCCCTTTTCTAGGAAGGGCCAGAGAACCTCAGAGTCTCCTGTTGGCCAGTGAGACAGACTTTTCACTTCACTCCCTTGTGACTCAGTGGGGCCTCACACCTGCCAGGCACCTGTGCAGGCCCGTGTGAAAGGAGAGAGAGGAGGGGAGGCCACTCCCCCAGCTACCCTTGGTCTTTGGCAGCAGGCAGGCGCTGGCTTTCCCACGTGGCTGACAGCAGGTGCCAGCTGCAGGGGTCTTTTCTGGAGGGGCTCTGTCTTCTTCCATCCCATCACAGTCAGTCTGGAAGACCTTAGCAGGCCCCGGCACATCTTTCCCTTGCAGCAAACTGGACTCTGATCTGGCAGGTTGGGTTCAACTTCATACAAATGCCAGAGCAGGTTGCAAGCTCTGGTCTGGTGGCCTTGTCTAGGACAGAGAGCTGAGAAACTAGACACTTCAATTAAGAGGCCTCCAACCCATGTCACCTCCCCGTGCCCCCAACTCCCCATAGTGCCCAGGGCCCAGAACTTCAGACAGGCCCTTCCTGTGCTCTCCATCTTACCCGCTATGCTTAGCTCCTCCCAGCCACACTATTCTAATATGTAGTACTCCACACACTTTCTGACCCTTTGCCTGTGTCCACTGTTTTCCTCCGTGTCTCCAAAGGTAGGCTCCCTTCCTCATGGAGAGCTGAGTGTACCTTTGGCTTAGCTCACCTTCCTTCAACACAACACCAGCCGGCTCTTATTTGGTTTTCTTCAAAACATGCTTGTCTCAACCCCAAGTCACCTCTCTCCTAGGTTCTCCTGATAGTGACCAACTGACTCTCCCCAAGCACTTAGCCCTGGAGTGTCTTGTGGCTGTTCCCATTAGAGAGCACAAAATAGGCATTTGATAAGTATTTTTGGAATGCGTGGATGAGTAGAAAAATAGGAGTTGCTGGTCCCCAAAATACAATTTGCCCCAGGTCTTCAGTCAGGATGGGGATGCCCCTCGCCTCATATGTGTATTTGTTTTAAACTGGTTACCTGGACCTATAGTAATCATTTGACTCTACCTGAATCAATAAGCCAAGCCTGGTTCTTTGGAGTTAACATTCCCTAAAGTTCAGTTCAGAGACAAACGGAAAAGTAGGATAAAAAAATCCCCTCCCTAAAGCCAGGAGGTGGTGAGTTCACCTTTAATCCCAGCAGAGGCAGAGGCAGGTAGATCAAGTTTGAGGCCAGCCTGGTCTACAGATGAGTTCTAGGACAGCCAGCGATACACATCATAGAAACCCTGTCTCAAAAAACCAAACAAACAATTAAATAAATAAACAATAAATCCCCTTCCTATCTCTCCACCCCAGCTCCAGAGAAAGGCTCAAAGGAGCATCCTGAGGGTGGGGCAAGTCAAAACCAGAGAAAAGCAGAGAACAGCCAGCATTGGGCCCCTCTGAGGCTGGCTGTGCCCGGTGTGTCTGTAATTCAGGCAGCACAGCCTTCCAGATGCTCCTGGAAGGACCGCCACTTCAAACACCCAATTCTGCCCAGTGCCCACAAGCCTCCGGGTATTTCAAAGGCACAGCCAGTAGAACTTTCCCTGTAATCATTAGGCCCCAACTTGCCTTTAATGGACCATTAAGGGGGATGTGCTAAGGAACATTCCTGATCATTACCATGTTTTGAAGGCCCTGGAGCCCACCTGGAGGGGCCCGCAGGGCAGCCACCTACAGTGCCAGCTCTCAGTGGGATGACACTGGAAGGAGCCAGGACTCTGTCCAGCAGTAGCCCTGGCCTGTGGTGGAGGTCATGGCTGTGAGGGTGGGGTGGCCTACCCAAGAGTCACTTTCTGCATGGGAATCCTGACATCTACTCTGCCAGCTACCTACTTGGTGTGAGCACTCATTCAGTCAGGCACCTTGCCTAGCTGGGTCTCTTTTCACAACTGTGGGCAGGAATAACAGAGCAGCCTGCAGCTCTGCTCTGAAGCGTAGGCCTTCACACAGGTCAAACACCAAAGCAAATGATCATTTGAATCATGACCCCCCAAACTAGTGTCCATATGGAGCCTCAGAATGTCACCTTTGGAAACCAGCTTTGGCAGCTCATGCCTGTCATCTAACACTTGTGAGGTTTAGGCAGATCAATTCGGTTTTTATTACGGTGGCTAGGAAGCAGAGAGAGGTCAGGAAAGGGGTCTGGGATGATAAGTTCCCAAGGGCCTTCCAATGACATTCCTCCTCTAGCTAGGTCCCATTTCCTAAAAGTTCCACAGCTTTCCAAAATAGCAACACTGTAGGGGATTCCATGTTCAAAACATGAGCCTGTAGGTAGCATTTCAGATACAAATGATCCCGGTGTTCTTTCTAACTTCCACCTGGGATGAGAGGAGTGATGAACTGGCCCTGTAGAAAGTGAGCTAATAAAAGGTCCGTGTGTATGTGTGTGTGTGTGTGTGTGTGTTGAATGTGCACATGTATGCATTCATGTGTAGAGGCCAGATGTCAATGTTAGGTGTCATCTTCTATTACTCTTCACCTTTTTTTCGTTTACGTATTTTTATTTTATATGTATGAGTGTGTGCCTGCATGTAAGTCTGTATACCATGTACACACAGAAGTTACTAGCAGAGAACAGAAGAGGGCATCAGAGTCCCTAGAACTGGAGTTATAGATCAGTGAGAGACCCTGGCCGTCCCAGAGAGAGACTCACTGAACCTGGACCTCACTGATTCAGTTTTGCTGGCTATCCAGTGAGCTCCAGGGATCCCCCTGTCTCCACCTCCCCAGTGCTGTCACACACAGCTTCATGCATGGTGCAAGGGATCCAAACTGAGTAAACCATCCCCGCAGTCCCAGGGCAGGTATCTAGAGCTAAGTTTGGGGGAGGCAGGCCATGTAACAAGAGATCAGAAAAACCCTGCAAATACCCCAAAAGATTGGCCATGAAATCAAAGCAAAGTGGAGGACATAGTAAGGTCTGGTCATTGCCACGGAGTGTGCTCACCACCTTCCCCATTGCAGATGCAGCCGCAGGCCCCTCCCAAGCCTTCTTTGGGTTGAGGAAGATTGAGCAGCAGAGCCAGGGCTCAGTCTGCTGGGCAAAGAGGAAATATTGGTCATTGGCCCATCTTGTCCTTCAGGAAGAAGGGCTGAAGTCCTCAGCAGAACCCCGACTGGAACTGTCCTCAGATGTCAGGGCTGGGGAAACAAGTGGTCTAGAGAATAGAGAGGCCACAAGCTACGCCCGCAGAGCCCTGGGCAGCTGAGGAGTGGCATGTTCCCGCAAAGGTCACTGGCTTGGAATTCCTCTGTTGCGGCTTTGCCACCAAGAGCCATGAAAGTCCTTATTCTTCCTCTCCCGGCAGCAGTGCTTAAAGTCTCTCTCTCTCTCTCTCTCTCTCTCTCTCTCTCTCTCTCTCTCTCTCTCTGTGTGTGGTGTGTGTGTTGTGTGTGTGTGTGCGTGTGTGTGTGTGTCTCCTCCCTCTCATCTTTTTCCTTTAAATATTTTGTGTGTGTGTGTGTGTGTGTGTGTGTGTGTGTGTGTGTGTGTGTGTGTGTGTTGCCTGCATGTAGGCCTATGCCTTCAGAAAGCATCCGATCCCTTGGAGTTACAGACAGCTGTGAGCTGGTGTGGGAATTCCTATCTATGAGTGTCCCTCCCCACATCCCTGCCTTGGTGGGTGCTGAGGAAGCCAGGGATCTGCCAGGAGCAAAGACTTTATTCCAGCTGGCCTCCTGCCTCAGTGCTTTCTATCTACTTTAGACAGGCCTCGGTGGACAGCAGGCTCCCTATCATCTGTTCAGCAGGCACTACAAGGTCCCATCGGCCCTGGGCTGAGCCAGGGAGGTCAGATGAAGAGGGCTTATCCTTCCATGAAGGGCCTCACAGATCAACGAGGAGGCAGGAATATCACCTGTCCACAGTGGACACCTGACCCAAGAACAGAGGAACACCTAAGATAACGGCCTTGAGAGGGCTTGAAGGAGTTATGGGGTACCCCCCAAAGGGGCCTGCTTGTGAGGTGGTCAGTCATTTCCCAGTATCTCTGTGGTGTTGAGGGCCAAGAAGCAAGATTCCCTGTTCTCTGCCACATATCCCAGTCCTTTAGGCTTGCTAGCTTCTTGGTAGTCTCCTGGGATTACAGACACGAGCTACCACATCTGACTTCATATAGGAACTGGGCATCAGAACTGGGTTCTCATTCTTGTGCAGTAGCCACCCCCCCCCCAGTTCTATGTCTGTCTACCTGCTGCTTATTTGTTTCTTCTTTGCCCCCTTCCAGCTCCAGCCCTGAACATACAAAACTAAGGTTACACCAGGGCTTTGCCTGTCTCTGCAAGTGCCCAGTGTGGACCCTGTGTGGACATCTCTATCACTGAGTGTCAGAAGCAGAATCAGGAACTACATGAGTTGCTACCATGGGGTACTTTGATGGCCCGAGGGATACCCCTCCCTGTTCCTTGATGTCCAGAGAGGAGACTGTGCCTTCCACCCAGCTGGCAGGCAGACTCTCTGACCATGTGATGGGATGGGATGAGGGGCTGTGTCCCGTCTGTCTGTCTCTTCACTAGCCTTCTGCTTCTCTGACTCTCAAATGGTCCCTTAATTGGCCATTTGTCCCCTAAATTAGGGGTGATTAGGACCAACCCTCAACAGTATTTCAGATGGTGGCCAAGGGGTCTAAAGCTCCTCACTGGAGCCTCAGGGCTCCTCTGACTTGGTCACAAAATGGTCAGTCCTCTGGCCTGGCATGAATGTCTAGATGACCTCTGATCTCAGATTGTAAACCTGACTCTGGAGATTGAAACTGGAGGGACTTGGGGCAGTGGCTCACTGGACAGTGCCTGGGCAGATAATGTGCAGACACACCTCCATGCCAGGTCCCCCTGTGCCACCATGTCCTGGGCTATGCAGGGGCAGTCCCAGTCAGAGGCAACACAGAGACACTGAGCCCAGAACACTTCTCCTGCCTGGCTGCTGGGACCTGGGTAAGCCTACCAATGCCTCAACAATGGGGTCAGCTATAGCCTCCACAGTGCTATAGTGCTTAGTGCTGTCATAGGGACAGCTATACCCAGCTCCTAGGTGGGCAACTGGGTCTCCCAGTCTCCAGGCCAGTCTCTAGGCCAGCAGTTCACAACCTATAGGTCAAGGCTCCTTTGGAGTTGCATATCAGATAGTTACATTACAATTCATAGCAGTAGCAAAATTATAAGTTATGAAGTAGCAATGAAATAGTTTTATGGTTGGGGGCACCACAATATGAGGAACGGTATTAAAGGGTCTCAGCATTAGGAAAGTTGAGAACCACTGCTCTAGGGAGATTTATCAGGCTTAACTGGCCCAGGGAACTTCCAGGGCTTCCATTTTCTATGCACCCTCATCCTGGACCTCAGTACAAGGTTGTGAGAATGTATGTGTACATGTACATGCATGCGAATGTGTGTCTCTGGACAGTCTGCACCTGTATGCATACACACAGGTGGGCAAGATCCCACACATCTGTCCAGGCAGGCAGGCCTTGTACAGCTGTGCAGGTTGCAGCCTGCACAAGGACTCCTGGCTTCCAGCCAGTGTTCCCACTGCTTGACATGCCATGTGCCAAGCACAAGCAGCTGTTTTTGCTCCTGCACCACAGACGCTGTGGTAGTGGGCAAGACTTCAGAGCTCCCAACTCTCCCCTTTGTGCCAACCTTTGTGCTCAAAGGCCTCCCCTCCCCCAACCTCCACACCTGTCTCTCATTTATTTACAGCTATGGTGAGTTTGGGGCTGTCAGCTCTCAGTGTGCCCCCACCAGGGACAGGCAGGGCCAGACAGTGGTGTCACATAGAATTCACGGTGCTCCAGCCCCCTGGGCATAACCCAAAATATCAGGTCAATTCCTGCCCATAGGAACAAGAAGGTTTTTGTTTGTTTGTTTGTTTTGCGTGGGTTCAGCAGGTGCCAGCCTTCAGGAGTTTACCGCCACATCAGTTGTCCACTAGGCAGCTGAGGAAAGCGTCATGTGGCCACTGAGCTGGCCAGAGATGAACACTCAACTTCAGGCTCTCTTAACACCTGCAACTAGCAGGCCCTGTTATCCCAGATACTGGGGAAACTGAGGCAGGAGGATGGAAAATTTAAGGCCTACATGGGCTACAAAATGAGCTCAAAGTTAGCCTGGGCTACTTAGTAAGACTACCCCAAAATAAAATGGAAAGAGGGATTCGGATTGTCTCAGTGGTGTAGTGCCTTGGATTCAACTCCCAGCATTGAAAACAAATAAACAATAAATATAAATAAACAAATGCCACCTGAAACTATCCTAGGAGGGAGGCATGTCACAGGCTGTGTCCCCTTGGGCATCCCCTACAGGTTTTTCATGTAGAAGACCTCAGAGATCTCAGCACTTGGTTCCTGGCCCTGCAGGGACTTGATGGGTTGGCCTGGCTTCAGCCTCAGTTCCCCGTGGGAAACACAAGACCTTTCTCATGATGGCAGATAGGCTCCCTGTGTTGCTTAAAGTTCCAGCAGCCACAACATAGCAGGTACATGACAGAATCCAAGGCTGTGACCCCCATGGGACAGAAGGTGACAGTCTCACATGGTGTTGGTGCCAGTGCTAGTGGATAGGCAGGTGTCAGCCAACATCCATTCAGTTACCTCACAAGGCTACACCCAGCATCAGCTCCAGTTCCTTAGAGGCTTCTCGGCACCTGGAAGGTGCCTGGATGGCCCCTCTGAGGCTGCCTCTGAAATCTAACTCCACCCGTGACCTCTGACCCATTCAGAGCCCAAGACCACCTTCAGTCCAGGTCCCCAGCCTGGGGGCCTGAGGCCATCACCTTGTGGAATGCCACACCTCAGAAAAGTAGCAGCCCCCTATGAATTGGCCCTTAGTGTCCCCAGCTGCCATCACCTCTGGGCAGCTTCTGGGCCTCTGAACCCTCTTGAGGGTGTGACTCTGTGTCTTGGTGCTGGCTGGCCTCAAAGTGCCTTAGAGTGGGCCTGTAGCCCCTATGAAGAACAGTGTAGTCCCTCACCCATGACAACCTCAGAGCTCTAGTGACCCAGCCATTTGGCACCAGAGGCCAGGACAAGCATGGCTACTGTCCTGCACTGCTCAGAGCAAAGTGCCCAGGAAAGAGCCCCGCCTCTTGTACTTAGGGCTCCAGGTGTGACCAGGGACCATAAACACAATTCTTCAGTTGTTTGAAGGTGGGAATTAGAGGCCAGCTGTCAAGCCACAGCCCTGCACAGCTTGGTGATGGTCTCCAATCCATTAACATCCAAGTGGAAACCCCTGGCCCCACCCCTCGGTACTCAATGGCCCTAACCCTTGATGATCATCTAGTAGCTGGGACACTGAGAAGTACCTACAGAGTACAAGGCAATGGCACACAGGGAGACCCTGGGGGTCATCTTAAAGCAGATGCCCATAGGACATAGCAGCCAACACCAGGAAGGGCCTGGTCACCCCACAGCCCCCACCCTGTGCCCTTCCTGACCCCAGCTTGGCCTCCCTGCCCCAGGAAACCTTCTTTCTGACCTTCTACTGCTTGCTTTGTAGTTTAACAACCCAGACACACCTCTCTATCAAGCTGCCTTTTATCTTTATGCCTTCTCTCTCCTGTGTATATGTATGTATGTGTGTGTATGTTCATATTTTAACATTTCCACATCTCTCAAATTCACTCATATGGGTGTAAGAACAATTCATGTTTCTTTGCTGTATAATATTCCATACCAGTCGGATGGTGGTGGACACCTTTAATCCCAGCACTTGGGAGGCAGAGGCAGGAGGATCTCTATGGGTTCGAGGCCAGCCTGGTCTACAAAGGGAGTTCCAGGACAGCCAAGGCTACACAGTGAAACCCGGTCTCGAAAACAAAAGCAAAGCAAAACAAAACAAAACTTCCACACCACTATTGTCTATTTCTCTCTGTCGCCTCTAGGAACCCATTTGGGGTCATAGTGATGTCAGAATTTGGGATTGCTCAGGCAGAAGGGAAATGCCTGTGGTGGCAGTCAGAGTCAACAGCCCTTCAGCTGTACTCACAAATGCAAAATTAGGGCTGGGGATGTGGCTCAGTTGGTAAAGTTCTTGCAAGGCAAGCATGAGGACCCAAATTCAATGCCAGAACCCACACACAAATGCTAGGTGTGGTGGCACATTCTTGCAACCCCAGCTTTGAAGAGCCAGAGGCAGGAGGATGCCTAAGACTCTCTGCTAGGCAGTCCAGCATTGGTTCAGTGAAAGACTGTGTTTTAGGGAGTTGCCATGTTCCTGGGGATGACATCCAGGGTCTTTCTCTGACTTCTTCTTTTTTTTTTTTTTTTTTTTTTTTTGGTTTTTCGAGACAGGGTTTCTCTGTGTCTTTGGAGGCTGTCCTGGAACTAGCTCTTGTAGACCAGGCTGGTCTCGAGCTCACAGAGATCTGCCTGCTTCTGCCTCCCCAGTGCTGGGATTAAAGGCGTATGCCACCAATGCCCGGCGTTTCTCTGATTTCTACCTGCGTATATACCTTAAAAAGAAAGAATAGCTGGGTGTGGTGGCACATGCCTTTAACCCCAGTATAAGAGAGGCAGAGGCAGGCATATCTCTTGAGTTCGAGGCCAACCTGGTCTTCAGAGCAAGTTCCAAGACAGCCAGGACTACAGAGAAACCATGTTTCAAATAAACAAACAAATAAATAAAAATAAATAATTAAAGAAAAAGAAATTAGGAAGAGTTTGTACACACACACACACACACACACACAGATTAACACAGGATTCCTCCATGAGCCCTGGGATGTGCAGCTTCTGAGAAAAAGTGACTGTCACCAAAACCCTGTTGGCAACCAGCTCCAAAACACTGTGGAGAAAGGAAGGTATTCCATATGTACAGACAGCTAGTGTCTGTGCCACAGGGTCTGTGCTTTGCCCCACATTGCAAGCTTGCTTCAGTTGCTGTGTTCTGAGTCTGGTGAGTCTGGGTCACACCAGCTCACTGCCTGTTGTCTTACCATGTTATCCAAGCTGGTCTCAAACTAACAGCAATCCTCTTGCTTGGCCTACCTAGTGCTGGGATAATAGGCATAATTATCTTGTAGCTTTCTGGTTCTGGAAGATGTGCTGATTTTCTTACTGCTCTCTACTGGCCTAGCTTCCTTTTCTCCAGGGGTCCACTATAACCTGACACACCATAAATACTGAGCATTTGCAATCCTGAGCACCCAGCTAGATGTTAGAGAACAGCTGAATTGGAGGGTTGGGCAAAGAGGTCACTGCCTGCCCTGTGAGGGAATAGTGGAAAAGTGAGCTACAAGGAGAAAATAAACACACAAATAAAAAGGTCATGCTGCACTGTGGTGGTATTGCAAGCTGGGAACTCTAGCGATTGTGCTCACCAAACTCAACCCTTTGGCAAGCCTCTAGTTATCCAGGCATGACCACCATGATTCCCCGCCTACTGCCTGTCCATCAACTGTGGAGTTGTGCAGTGCACCACCTGTACCCTTCATACATAGCTGGCCTTATAGCAGGACTTCTATGCAACCCTGGCCCCTTTATCTCCCAGGAACCAGCTGCACGCTTAGCCTTCCCGGTAACCCCCATGATAAGATAAGCCAGTGGGGTACAGACAGCTCAGCATTTAAGGTTACTTGCTGGTTACGGATGATCCAAGTTCTGTTCCCAGCACCCATGTTCGGAGGCTTACAAGTTTCTGCAACTCCTGCTCCCGGGGCTCTAATGCCCTCTTCTGGTCTCTGTTGGTACTGCATCAATGTGCTCACATGGCTTCCACATCATTAAAATTTTGTAACTTTTTTTCCCCCTTGAGATGGGGTTTTTCTGCAGCTTTTGGAACCTGTCCTGGAACTCTCTCTGTAGACCAGGCCTCAAGCTCACAGAAATCCACCTGCCTCTGCCTCCCAAGTGCTGGCCAACCTGGTCTACAAAGCAAGTTCTAGGACAGCCAGAGCTACACAGAGAAACCCTGTCTCGAAAAAGTAAATAATTAAATAAAAAATAATAAAAGGGGCTATTGGTTGTAGGAGGGAAGGATAGTGCTTAACCCCTACTGGACCCTCTCATGGCTGGCTAGGGGACATAAATAAAGAGCAACAGCACCTAGGCTTGACATGGTAGTGCACATTCTTTAATCCCAGCACTCAGAGGCAGGGGGATCTCTGGGAGTCTGAGGCTAATCTGGTCTACACACTGAGTTTCAGGCCAGGCAGGCAGGGCTACATAGTGAGGGAGGGAGGGAGGGAGGGAGGGGAGAAGAAAGGAAGGAAGGAAGAAAAAAAGAAGAAAAGAAAAGATGAGGCCATTTCCATCACGCCCAGAATGCCTACAGAGTGGAGAGCAGCCTGGGGAAACTGAGACTTAGAGGAGACCCAGGCAGCATCTGAGTCTGAGGAAGTCCTGGCTAGTCCTGACCTGCTGTGTGTCCTCTAGATCCCCACCAGCTGAACCACAGGTGGTAGCTCCAATTTGTTCCCTACCCATTAACAGCCCGAACTGGGAGCAGAACTCGGCCAGCTTTGGGAGCTGACACCCCTATTCTTATTCAATTCCACCCCGCCTCCCTCCACCCTGCAGTGTCACCTGGCAAACATCTGTTCTGTGAATCAAAGCACTGGGGACTCGCCAGGTTTGCTGGGTCCCTGAGAATCTCTTGAGCCCTTTGGAGACGTCAGGCTGGAGCTGCGAAAAGTTAAAAGGCTCCCCAGCAGGCACAAAGTAGCCCAAAGTAGTGGCTTCATGAGGTCACAGCCCGGGGACTGAGGCAGCGGAGCTGGGCTTCAGATTCCACCCCAGGGCAGCGCCTCTGACCCTCGAAGGAAAACACCAGGATGGTTCCGGCCCGAGAAGCCTGACTGGAAGGCCATTGTTCAGGGACCTAGGGCTTTGTTTAGGAGGAAGGTGACATTCAGGGACGTGTGAGATGGTGCTGTCCATGTGCCTTTGACCACTGGAGCTTCACTGACGTCCCCAAAAGTGGCTACTCAGTACTGACTGATGGAGTCACTCAAGCACGTCACGGACTCCTTTGTCTGTGGCCCTGGGTCACTTTGAAAATATCATTTGTAGGTTTCACAGCTTCTGGGCTGTGACGAGGAGAGCAGTCTGTTCACTCTGGGGAATGTGAAGATGGGAAACGAGACAAGAACGATCCAACCCCCCTGGTCCCCCAGTATAGCTGTAGACCTTCATCCCCTCAGAGCCAAAATGCTCATCCCATAGCAGAGCCCTTTGCAGAAAGAGGTTTGCCATCTACTCTGAACTGGGCTCCAGTGAATATCTTTGCACATTTAAACATTTTTTGAGACATGTTATGGCCATTTCTGTTTTTGGGTGTGAGCACCTGAAAACCTTGTACTCAGCCCTGAGTCTGGAGAGCAAGGCACCACCTTACCCCTGCCAGGGCCTGTAGTTCTGGGCAATTCTCTTTCCAGATGAGTGAGGCTCACAGGTTTTTGTTGGGTCCCATATTGGTCCTGGTGGGAACTAGAGATGGACCCTTAACACAGGAGGTGGGAATGAGGATAATGGAGGTCCTGGAAATGGGCAGCCATGCTATGGTCTCCACTGTGTCAACCACCAACCCTCTTATGTGAACCAGGCCAGCCGAAGGAAAGAAAGCCTTGCCCTTCAGCTCCAGCTGTTTCAACCATGAAGGGACACTCCTTCGTGCTCAGTTGCAAGAGGTTTCACAAGTGAATCTCGGGAGGAAGCCTGTGCTTTGTGGAAGATGGGAGCTGGAGTCTCTGCTTCCTGTGAGAGACTCACAGTCTTGTTTGCCTCTGGTGAATTTCTTCAGGGGGAGGGAGAGTTGGGGAAACTCTGCTTCACTTCCCTACAGGTCTCTCCTGCTACGGAAAGCCAAGGATCCCATCACAGTTGAGGTGTTGTAATGTGCTGGAGACAGCCAGGGTCAGGCAACAAGGGGTCAGGGTCAGGGAGCCATGACAGTAGTCACTCAGTGAAGGTCCTTCATAGAGTGACTCTCAGAGTCCAGCCTCCTAGGGCCTGTTGGCTCCCTCTGAGAGTCAACTCTGAGGGGCCACACTCTGGGACCCACTGCCTACCACTTCTTCCTCAAGGCAATGAGAAAAGCACCTGGAAGGTGAGGAGGAACACTGTGCTTATGCCAGGCTGAGTAGTGGTCCCCAGGTTCTTCCAGCGCCCGTAAGTGAATGTCCACATACAAAGGACCTTTCTGCAGGGAGTGAAATAAACAACTTCAAATAAGCTGGGTGAGGTGGCATGTGCCTTTAATCACAGCACTTGGGAAACAGAGGCAGGTGGATCTCTGTGAGTTTGAAGCCAGCCAGAAGTACACAGTGAGACCTTGTCTCAAAAACAACACACACACACACACACACACACACACACACACACAGAGAGAGAGAGAGAGAGAGAGAGAGAGAGAGAGAGAGAGAGAGAGAGGAGAGGGAGGAGGGAGGGAGAGAGAGGAGGAGAGAGAGAGAGAGAGAGAGAGAGAGAGAGAGAGAGAGAGAGAGGCAGCATCCTTGCTGGGTGGGGCTAAAATCAAACACATATAGCCAATAGTAACACAGGGAGATCTGGGAAGAAAGCAAACTGACAGAAACCACTTGGAGATGAAGGCCAAGGCCTCGGTGCCTGGAAACAGGTAAGCCTGCTCGGATCCATTTTTTATTTTAAATATATATATATATATATATATATATATATATATATATGATTTATACTTATTTTACTTTACATGTATGAATGTTTTGGCGGTATATGTACCTATCGGACCCCTGGAACTAAAATTACAGACAGTTGCAAGTGGTCATGTGGGTGTTGGGAATCAAACCCAGATCTTCTGAAAGAACAGCCAGTGCTCTTAACTGCTGAGCATCTCTCCAGCCCCCACACCATTTATTATTTGTTTGTTTGTTTGTTTTGTTTGTTTGATACAAGGTCTCCTGTAACCCAGGCTGGCCTTGAACTCTTTATACAGCCAAGGATGATGCTGAACTCCTGGTCCTCCTACTATAAGACCCCCAAAAGCTCAGGCCTCCAGGATCTCAGCTCAGGACCGAGGCCACCCCAATCACCAGGCGGAGGCGAAAGCTTAATGCAAACTGCATGAGGCTTTATTATAGTTGTTTAACGAGCTAACCCCATGTTAGATCCGGCCTTTCACCCATCCACGATGGGGGATGGCTAGAAAAGACAGCTCCAAGCGGCCGCATAAAGATCTCATAGGGCAGCGTAAGGGGAGTGTCTAGGGGTACATACAGGCTCAGGATTGGTGGAGGGTTTTCCCTGTTTTGATTGGTCAACTGGTTGTTATGGCCCATAGGCCCTCCCAGGGTGGTTGCTATGCTCTGTGCGTCATTGCTGTGCACTTTTCCGTAAAGCATAGCACCACCAGCTAACTTCTGATTGGTCCCTTGCCAATCTTGAGTCGTTGGGATGAAAGGCATGCACCCCACACCTGGTTCTGCCTCATGTCTTGATCTCTGGCTTCCAGTCTTGGGTGCGACGAGGGGTCAATATCTGTAAAAGTCATTGTTAGTCAGTGGTCATTTGTCCCCCACTCTTGAAGGGGTCCATAGAGACAATGGCCTTGTGTTTGGATTCCAGCCCTGCTGCTTGCTAACTGGCCAGTATGGGGAAATCATCCCCAAGCATCAACAGCCACCCCAGAAGGGCTGCCAGGTGACCAATGTCCTAAAATGGCTGAGGCCCTTCTCACAGATGCTGATCATTGCTGGGCAGGAACTTCTGGAATAGGAAAAACATCATGCTGCCCTTCAGGAGGGTCATTAGTATGAACTCTGGAGGCTTCTGGAGGTCTTGAGATACTACCAAGTGTGTCTGTGGTCATAGTTACAGCAAACCCAGAGCAGGAGCCAGAACAGCACTGCATCCCTGGAGATGTCGCATAAACACACTCAAAGTCACCAGGCCCCAGTTCAAGAAGGACAGAGACTGTAACTCTTAGTGTCTGATGAGGAAGCATCCAGAAAGATCCTTAAAACAAACAGAATGCGTGGGAATCAGGCACTGAAAATAGAGAGCTTGCTCTGCCCAGGGATGCACTCTACCCTAGTGACTCCACCCATCCTGCTGGGCTCCTGGGAGCATCACCAGCAAGAGTTCTGCCGGCAGAACTGGAGACTGAACTGTATTAAGTTAGAGCCACACAGGCCCCAGGTCACTGGCAACCCGGGCACTGAACCTCAGGAAGCAGCCTCCCAGCTGTGGCTAGGACTGTACTTCCTCCCCAGCTAAATGATTGACAGCCAGCCTAGTCCAGAGAAATGCAGCCTAAAGGGAGCGACAGAAGGAGCAGAGGAGCCCTTTCTTTGTCCATCTGGCTACTGGATCCTCATTTCACCTCCCCACTTGTACCCTGCACAACCTGAGCTGGGCATTTGCTCACACCCTGTCCTACCCTGATGGAAAGCCAGGAATCAGACCAGCATGAACGAAGCCCACTTGATCACAACTCAGTGGTGATGGGAGCCCTTAGTGGTGAATCCAGGGATAGCTGGCAGGTGTTGTGAGTCCCTACACCAGCTCAGATCAGTCAGATTAGCCTGTGATGGGCCTGTCTGCCTGCTCTGTGAGCCCAGCCTCCTGTAGTCTAGGGGCAGACAACGTCTGCACAGTGGCTTCTTGCATTTCCTGGATGGGGAAGCTGGGTCAAGGGCCAGTCCCAAGACACCCAGGGGGTCATCCTCCCTTTAGATTTTTTTTTTGGGGGGGGCGGGGGGTTTCGAAACAGGGTTTCTCTGTGGCTTTGGAGGCTGTCCTGGAACTAGCTCTTGTAGACCAGGCTGGTCTCGGAATTCACAGAGATCCGCTGCCTCTGCCTCCCGAGGGCTGGGATTAAAGGCGTGCACCACCAACACCCGGCTCCTCCCTTTAGATTTTTGAAGGTATGATTTAAAATAAAATGTACCCTCTGACAAGTTTCTTTTTCCAAACTGAAAAGAGTCCTGGAAACACCAGGTGACACCTACTTCTACGATGAGATAAGCATAGGAACATTTTGGCCACACCTGGAACACAGTTGACTGGGCATACTCTTTGTAGTGTGTCTCAACACACCTTTAAAATTCAGATGTAGCCCACTCTGTAAAATTTAGAAACTACACCACAATTTCCACCCTCTACCCTGATTTGAAGGGCATAGGTATTTACGTGTGTGTGTGTGTGTGTGTGTGTGTGTGTGTGTGTGTGTGCTGGTGTGCACGTGCACACTCGCACGCACAGCACACAAGGGCCCATGCCATGGTGCATAAGTGAATATTGGAAGACAACTCCTGGTAGTCAGTTCTCTTGTTTCACCTTGTGGATCCTGGGGAGTGAATTCAGGTTTCCGGGCAAGCACCTTTATCTGCTAAGTCATCTTGTGAGCCCCTCAAAACACAATTCCAAGAGGTTTTTTGTTTGCTTGGTTTTCTGGGGGGGGGTTGTTTGTTTTTGTTTTGCTTTTGTTTTTTCAAGACAGGGTTTCTCTGTATACCCCTGGCTGTCCTGGAACTCGCTCTGTAGACCAGGGTGGCCTGGAACTCACAGAGATACACCTGTCTCTTCTTTCCCAGTGCTGGGATTAAAGGTGTGCACCACCACCACCCAGCTAACTTTGAGAGTATAAACAAATATTAGCCCCACATTCATGATACGGAACATTCTAGTGACCTACAATCACCCTCTTCCCTATTGGTGGTCAGTCTTCCCCTTTGACTGTGAACTGGCCTTTTGTCTCATCTTTTCCAAAGTTTGACACTGAATTTTAAAAGAAATAATAAAGCCAGCTGTGACAACTCAGGGCTGTCAACCCAGCACATGATAAGCCGAGGCAGGAGGATTGCCTTGATGAATGCCAGCCTAGGCTTCATAGTGATTTTTGGGATAGCCAGGACTACATAGAGAGGCCCTGTCTCAAAACAACAACAGTAAATAAGTAGATGAATAAATAAATAAAAAGTGGGCACTAAGCTGGGAGGGAGATTTTGTGGTGGGTTCTAGAGGGAGTTGAAGGGAGGATAGTGGTAGATGGACATGATGAACACAACTGTATGGATCTGGGGCTGGAGGGGTGGCTCAGTGGCTAAGAACGAGTACTACTTTTCAGAGGGCCTGAATTCTCTGCCCAGCACCCACTTTCTGGGCATCTGCACTTATTGGCACATGCCCACACACAGACAGACAGACACACATACACATAATTTTAAAAAATAGTAAGGAACTTTCAAAGAATAAGTAATACTATTTTTTTTTTCTCTTTCAATCAACGGACCCCCAAGCTAAGCCCTTCTGGCCGTCTGGGCATCTGTGTGGACCCTGAGAAAACAGCAGAGGTCACAGAAGTCCTGCTCACTGACTCCGTGAGATGTCAATCTAGAAACACAGTCTTAGCACCACACAGGGTACTGGAAAGTCCGGGAACTAGATCTGCAAGCCCAAAAGCTACAGAAGGCAGGCACCCCCTCCTCTCTCACCTGGAGAGGAGTCTGTAAGGTGGCATCAGCGCCCCCTGCTGGCAAAAGCTCTTTTCCCCCCTTTCTCTTTTTTTTTTCTCCCGGTGGTACCCGCCAAAATCTATGAGTGGTTACCCGGATCGCCAGGGCACACCCCCTCATTCTCCTTAAGCCTGTTTCATTCAGGACTCACCCTTTACTTCCAAATCATTGCTGAACTAAGGAAGGCCAGTTATAACCGACTCTCATTCTTTTGCATGAACAACCCAAGCTCTTGTTGATATATGAAAAAAAAAAGGTCTGAGTTCTCTATGCCCATTCTTCCATACACTCCACAAGACAAGCCCAGAAGCAGGCTGATGCGACTGGCCCAGAGTTCATCATGTAGCCCGCTGTGGATCTGCTGCCACCATCCCCCCAAGCCCCGAGACAGGCCACCCTGCCTGTCACACACAAGGTTCTATCTTCACTTCTCATGGATGTGCAGCACCCTGACACTTTTCAGAGCCTCGTTTTCCACCTGTTCAGAGATGGGAGTAAAACCCAGCACGGGGCAGAATGTTCTTATGGGGTTCCCTGGGGACCCTACAGACATTTCTCAGAACACTCCATTACCAACATCTCCACCTCTTCCGGATGTCTCTGAGAAGGGAGCCTAATGGAATGGGGTACTACCAATCGTATTCCACCCTCCAGCCCAATTTGGGGGGACTCCTCAGTGAAGCCTCGCCAACCTCCCCGGTACCCCACATTTATCACGGACATTAAAACGAAAGCCGCAGGAGAAGGCAATTAAGATTAATAGTCTGCGCTGTCGATTGAGAATCACAAGGGGGAAGTAATTAGATTTTACAGGAGGCACCGCTCTCTAAACCAAGCCTCACAGCATGGGAGTCCCCGGTCCAGAGACCTTTCGATGATGTATTTTTGTAAAGGCTTTCCTGGTGACATTCTCCCAGCGCTCCGTCATTAACGCCAGTCACTGATGGCGTCTGAATGTGTTGTGTTCCTCATTGAGATTCATCAGACCTGCCATCTCTCTGCTGTCCCGCCCCTGCAGACGGACCTCCCATCACTACTGAACGAGGCCACTACCTCTTTCCCCAAACCAGCCTCCCGGGGGCCCCACACCCAGGAGTTGGGGAATTGAAGGTATAATGAGAAAGGATAAGACTGAGCCAAAGACCCCTGCGAGGACCCTTTCTTCAAGGCCGGGGAATTCTCTGCAGGCTGCCTCCTTTCTTTGCAAGAGAGGCTCATGGAGAGGCCCCTATTCTCCTCCCACCTGACGTGCCGCCAGCAGAGTCCACCGTTGCTCCTAGCAGGCCCCCTCCTCATCGGTAGGCAGCTGTCCCTCGCGCGCAGACTCCGGGGCCTGATCACAGGCACAAGAGGAGACCCGCGGCCTGTCCTGCCTCTGCATGTTGGTCAGCCCACCCTCCTCGAAAGTCGCAGCCCCAGTGACGGTAGCCTTGTGGAGACCACAAGGCAGGCAGAGGACGTCCGCTCAGAGCGCCCCTCGCTGCGCTGTGGAGGCCGAAACTGGGGCTGAAGCGCCACCTAGTGCGCGCGAGTGCTCCCACGACGTCTCCACTGTCAAGGGCAAATACCCAAGAAAAGGAGGCCTAGTTCTGGGGCTAGGAGAACGTGTGAGAGTCGGATCTTCGAGGAAAAGCTAAGGGAGAGGACCCGAGACTCAAATTGGGGGCCAAGGAGGCAGAGCTCTGCGTGCCTTGCAGTCTCTAGTGACCGTTCAAAGCGCATCCCTCTGAGAGCCCAGGGCCGGGGACCTCAGTAATTAATAGTAAAATTAAAACCGGCTATTCAATTACCACCAGGCTGATACACATTGAACACTTACTCCCCGGGACGCGATCGCGAAGGGGAGTGGGGGGCTCCTCCTCCTGTAGATCTGGCCGGTCTGGGCGGGGTCACTGGGCTGGGCCTGAGAGGGTGTGTGCAGGGGGCGGAGACTTGATGCAATTAGGAGGAGAAAAGCTCTGATGCCACGGTCACCTACCCGAAACGTATATAAGGCGGCGTGCCCGGAGCCATAGAACCGTCGGAGCAGCAGTGCTGCGCGCACCGTGCTGCAAGTGCCCGCTGCCTTGTTGGCCGCAGACACTCTGCCTGCTATTCGCGTCTCCGCTGCATCGCAGTCTCCGTGCCACCTTTGTAACCGCGCCTCACGACCCCTCCGGAGGTGCCATGTGGAGAACGCAGAACGGGCGTGCCATGGCCCGAGCCCTGGTCCTGGCCACTTTGTGGCTGGCAGTGGCTGGCCGTCCTCTGGTTCGGCGATCCCTGACTCTGCCCAATGCAAACCCACTCTTTCTCTACGGCTGGGGCAAGAGCACCCGCCTGCAGTACCTGTACGTTGCTGGTCCCCACATCTCCAACTGTTTCGTGCATATCCGAAGCGACG
Organism: Cricetulus griseus; assembly: GCF_003668045.3. Taxonomy (NCBI): domain Eukaryota; kingdom Metazoa; phylum Chordata; class Mammalia; order Rodentia; family Cricetidae; genus Cricetulus; species Cricetulus griseus. Next base: position 56,443,641 of record NC_048596.1, on the reverse strand, counting down.
GCTCCGTGGATTGCGAGGATGAACAAAACGAACGAAGTGAGTGTCTGCCAGCGCGTCCCCTCGGGTCCCTTACGCTCGCGTGCGTGCTACCGTGGCCTTAACAAATCCCCTGGACTCTCAGACTGGGTCTGGGGAGGGGCGAACAGTGTAGTTCTGCCGTACCCACGTGTTGCTGGGTCTCAGCTGCATCTCCTTCCTTCTCTTGTTCGCAGGTTTGCTAGAGTTCCGCGCGGTCGCTGTGAAGACGATTGTCATCAAGGACGTCAGCAGCGTGCGGTACCTCTGCATGAGCGCGGACGGCAAGATACAGGGGCTGGTGAGTATTCCCCACGAGGCGGGATGCTCGGAGCTGCGCTGGGTCTGTGTTGGGTCTTTACACCCCCTGCTCAGGCCTACAGGGAACTTAAGAGAGCAAGGTAGCTAGTGCTAGTGAAACTAATGTTACCACAGCCGCCGCCGCCCACCCCCCTTCGGAAAGCGATGGCCCCAGGCTGTAGGCGGGAATGACGAGCCCAGCGGAGCATGTCTAATCCTCGGGAAGGCTGGCTCGGCTGGCTGCTGAGTACCATTCAGCTTTCGGCCCCTTTGATATTGAACAGGAAAACACACCTCTGCCATTTTCATCTCCAGCCTTTGCGTGTGTGGTCCTCGATTTCCTTTCTCTCCCTCAAATGAAAGAAAAAAAGAAGAAAGGAAGTGTCTTTTAGTCAATTTCTAAGTCCTAGGAACACGGTGTGATGTAGGGACTAGGATATTTTAGAATGTCCTTAAGGGGCTCACCTGCTTGGGAGCTAGGGCAATGGGGCTAGGGAGGGCTGGTCAGGTCAAGGTAACCCCTGAAACCCGGGAGGCTGGAAATACAAAGGCCAGGGCTCTGTGGGAGCAAAAGCTGCGAGTCCAAAGAAGCCTTCAGCCCTCCCTTTGGCAGTACAAGAGGAGGCCGTGTGAGGTCTGTTGGCCAAGGCCTCCCATACAGCCCTGGGCTCCTGGGAGGAGCAGGGACTGGGGTTAGGAGGTCCCCTATGGGGAACGATGGCTACCCGGCTCAAAATTTTTGTTTTGTTTTGTCTTTAAGAGTCTCAAAATTGTTTTGTGGCTTTGAGATGGATTTAGCTACATGAAAAGATCACAAAGAAAGAAAGGGGTATGCAGAGAAGCCGGTTTACAAAGAAGGGGTTCCACTGCCTGTCTGAAAACTGATACCCCAGCCCTGAACAAATCTCCCACCACACTGTCCTCCTGAGATATTTATTTGTGGCTAGGGCACTAGGAGAAAGGTTCGATCCCCCGTCTACCCTAATCTAAATGGGGTGGGAATGCCCATGGGAGCTTTGCCCCTCAATTCCAGTGCCGCCCCTTATCTATTGGGCATGGTTCCATCACAACTTCTCCCTGACTTTTTTTTTTTTTTAAATAGAAGCCCCACAATCTATCATTCCTATATGAAGAAAGGCTGATCAATTCTCCCTAAGAATTCTCCAAGAGAAATACATCCTGTGTTTATCTACACTTAACATTTTTCAGGGAACATGGCCCTTACTGCCTGGTGGCTATCCCGTGCCATCAGCCAGGGCAGGAGCTGTGGGTTCTTGGAATTAGCCTGTTATCAGAGCCTTATCTGCCATCGCTCTTCCACCTGCAGCTCAGCGACCTCAGCAGGCGGCTTGTGTTTACCGAACCATCCAGGCTTCCCAAAGGGATGTGGCACCAGTTTGGGAGACTGCCACTGGTACCTCAGTCCTGGGGACTAGGAATGTTCTGGTATTAAGAGGATGGGGACCAGGGACAGCTTCCTGCAGCAAACATTTCCGGCCACCCACAGGGTCGGGGCTTGGTCCTGGGCGTGGGGGAAGGGCTGCGGATTATCAGGCAGATCCTGGCAAGCTGCCTGTGAGGGGGCTTCTCTACTCACAATAATAAGAGACACGCAACCACCTCAGCATTAGAAAAGCTAGTGCTTCAGGTCTAGACAGGAACTCTCGCTTTATTCCCTGCCCCAGGCAAGGCTGCAGTTACTACCCAAAAACTGCCTAAACAGGGGGCAGAGTTCAGAAAGCTGAGAAATAACCATCAGAATTTAATGTCACTAGTTAAAAGCCAGGGAGACTTGCACCCTGCCAGTAGCTGCTTGGGGATTTCTCTGCCAAAGGCTGGGATAGATAATTGGTAAACACCTACCAGCCCAACCCTCTGGAAACTGAGGCAGGATTGCTGTGAAGTCAAGGCTACAGAGTGAGTGAGACCTTGTTTCAAAAACATACCAGAGCTGGGGAATGGAGCTCAGCTGGTGAGGTGGTTGCCTAGCATGCTCAAAGCTCTGGGTTCAACTGAGCACTGCATAATCCCAGCACCGTGGTGCTCACTCGTCATCCCAACACTTGGGAAGTGAAGGCAGGAGAATCAGGAGTTCAAGGTCAGCATAGGGTACTTGAGACTGTTTCAAAATGAAAACCCAGGCCTGACATAGTTGGGATGCTTTTAATCCCATACTCAGGAGGCAGAGGCAGGTGAATCTTTGAGTTCAAGGCCAACCTGGTCTACATTATGAGTTCCAGGCCAGCCAGGGCTACATGTAGTAAGACTGTCTAAAGAGAAAGTGCTAGAATACTTGTGGGGTGAGCTAACAGGGACAGTCTCATGCAACACGGGTTGGCCTTGAATTCCTGATCTCTTGCCTCTGCCTCCCAAGCCATGGGATGAGAGGTAAGCATCACCATGCTTGGCTTTCCATGTACTTCAAGGAAAGAACACTTATGATGGCTGTGGGGACAGGACACCACCACAGTGCTTATGCTCATATATGCTTGTTTCTTTCTCCAAAGACTCATTACTCGCCGAAAGACTGTACCTTCAATGAGAAATGGGAGTATATAACTTACAACAAGTACGAATCTCCGAATCACCACCTCTATGTCGTCCTCTTCAGGAACAAATACAGGCAAGATCTCCTGAACAAAAAACCCTCACTCTTTCTCCCCATATTTGCCCGGTTCTTGGAACCCAGAGACCAGCTGGAGTCGAAAGTGTTGCCTCTGTCGCTGGCTTCGGACAGCATGGATCCTTTCAGGATAACGGAGGACTTGGAGATAAAGAGCCCCAGCTTCCAGAAGTGATGGGGTTCTGACAGGATGAAGAACACCCCAGTGTCCCATGAACTTCCCCTTTAGGAAGATGCGCTAGAAGCTGTACATATTTTAAGTCTTATATTGACCATGTGTGGTTTTAGTGGCTAGACTGGATCGTGAACCTAAACTGATCACCTGCCTAGCTGACATCTGAGCCCTACTGACTTAGGCAGCTGCTGATCTGTGGTCAGGTTACTCCAGTTCTGTTTGAATACCTCCGCTAACGGGGAAGTCATTCCTATGAAATGTTTCTCGATCTCTAGGCCAGCCAGAAGATGTGAAGTCATTTAAAATTCATGTGCAGGGGGTGGGCTCTGAACTATGTGTTGACTGAGTGAACCTCGTGGGGTCTCTACTTGCCCCCAGTTGCCTCCTGGCTAAAACTGATGGGGCGATCACAAACTTGGAGCAAAGGGCAGCCAGGAAAACCTTGGGAGCCTTGCAGGATGGTTTTGGGATTAAAAGTTCCAGCTGACCACTTAATTCCCCTTTCCCCCACCTCTAGATGTCAAATGGACATCTAGGCACAAGAGTGGACTTCTCAGCTGAGTGGGTAACTAAACTGCCACTTGTATCTCAGCAGCTTGTCTTGGTCATGAGCCTCCAGATCTGCCCAGGTCACACCCCTTCTCAGAGCTCACCCTAGGCTCTCCAACCCCAGAGCATAGAGCTCATGGGCCATCTACCTGTGCCCTCTTGCCCCCAGCTCCTGACTCTTGTCCCTATTCATCAAGCATTATGTGGATCAGTATGTTCCCCCGCTGCCTGTATCAACCTGCACCCCTCATTTGCAAATGAACAACAAGATTAGGAAACCCTAAATTTTTCAGTGACTGCAGGGGAGATGTGGAGTCCTTTCTGCAGCACTTACTTGGCAGTGTGATATTTATAAGTAATTTATTTTGTATATGTCTCTTATTTTCTTAACTTTATTTATGCCCCAGATCATATTTATGTACATGATATTTGTTTTCTACATTAAAAAGGAGTTGGTTTGTATCAAAAATTATTCTGTTTCGAGTGGGATGCAAATGAGGCAGAAAAGAGCTACGGGAGGGGCGACCGCCCTATCCTAGACAGGGGACATCATGCCTTTGTTGGCAATGGGTGGCTCCATTTCTGGCCTCTCAGACCCCTCATACCCAACCAACAGATCAGACCAGGAGGACACAATAGCTTAAGCCAGACAGCCCCACCGTCGGCTTTTGTTATTTGGGGATACACTGTTTGGTGGGGTGGGGAGAGGCTTGTTGAAAAGTTACCATCCCCCTTTTTATTTTTTGGTCTTTATGAGACAAGGTTTCTCCATTATACAGCTCTGGTTGTCCTGGAACTTGCTAAGTAGTCCAAGCTGGCCTCTATCTCACAAATCTACCTGCCTTTGCCTCCCTAGTGCTGGGATTAGAGGCATGTGCCACTGTACTCAGTTACCAAAAAAAAGAAAAAAAATGTCTTGGAAAGTGAGGATGTCACAAGAATCAGATTCTTTATGTTCAATATGAAGGGCAGAGGGAAACTGGCATTTTGCCCAGGTCCTGATGCCTGTCTTGTCTACCTCACTGGGAAAGTCAAAGCTTGCTTAAACTTTTTGTCAAATTCTTCTGCCATCTAGGAACCAGGGCTTTACCAGAGGGCCAGATATTCACTGCCCCCCAGCAGCTAGGCTGGGAAAGCAAGCGTGATGCTGGTGCTCTTGTCAAATGGATTAAGGAAGCAGGACAGGGTGACAGGGAGAGGGCAGTGCGGCCATGTGCATTCAGCTGGTGGGCTCAACAACAATGGCTGTTAGAGTCAATTCTGACTTCTGGAGGAGGGGCAGGAGCAGGGTGGCTCTGATGGGGCAGCTCTGAGGTCTTTGCCATTAGTTGCCCCCTAGGAACTCAGAAAGAAGCAGAGGTGAGTGGCCTCCCCATGGGAAACAAAGGACTCAGACTTTTAGCCTCTCTAAGCCGTGCAGTCACCACCCAGCTCTGATTTACCTCTTCTAGATTACAAACTGACTCTAGAAAAATCTTCCAAGGACCAGAAAGGAGAAAGGGGGAATAGGAGCCAGAGATGGAACTGCCCCTGGCTGTGACACTGCTGAGCTACGTATTTAATCCTGGGCCCCATTTCCTGCCAGACAGCTTCTGATATCCCGGTAACAAGATGTTTCTTTTGGTTTGCTAATGGCCTTCCTGAGCTGGAATCCCTCACCCTCCAAGCCTGGAGGAGCCTTATCCTCCCTGAATAAGGGAGGCCAGGGACTGATGTTGACCTGATCACAAATACCAAGGTGGCTGAGCTGATCCATCATGCGTATTCTATGAGGTCTCCGTACCAACCTTTAGCACCTGGCTCAGAGAAACTTCTGGAAGTTTCTGAATTTGTAGCTCAGGCAGTATCTGGGAGGTCTGGGAAGCACGGAACCTTCTCTACACCCTGACTCCCTGTATCTGCACTTCTCTGAGCACAGGTGGTGCACGCCTCTAGTCCTAGCCCTTGGGAAGCAGATGCAAGCAGAGGTCTGTGAGTTTGCAGCTAACCTGATCTACATAGTGAGTTCCAGGATCGTCAGAGATACACACGAATTGAGACCCTGTCTTTAAAAAATCATAATAAAACACACAGTCTGTTGGTTGGTAGACCAAATTAGTGGAAATCAAGGAAGAGGGGTCATGGTTGGACATCAAACTTGTATTAGGTGGGGCCAAAGCCTAGTAGGAGTGCTGAGTTGGGGGTGGGGTGTTTCACCAGCAAAATCTGCTGCTGCTGCCCTGGGCAGATGTGGCAGAACTGATGTGTGTGTGGGGGGTTGTCCCTGCTGCAGTCACCTGGTGGAAGTGAGAGACCATGAAAGGGATCTGCATTGTACACAGACATTAGGGAAACTGAGTTTATGTTTTTTTCTTGCTCAGACTTGGGCTCCCCTCCCCTGCAGTGAAGGCTATGTGATAGGGACTTGGTGGCAGTGACAGGCATTGTCTGTTGGGTCTGCTGCACCTTCCACTTGGTGCTTTTGTTTATTTCTGATTTTTCAAAATAGAGTTTCTCTGTGTTGTCCCAGCTATTCTGGAGCTATCTCAGTAGATCAGGCTGACCTCAAACTCACAGAGATCCACCCGCTCCTGCCTCCCAAGTGCTGGGAGTGCTGGGAGTAAAGGGGGCTCCACCACTGCCCAGCATCTTGGTGTTTTGTTTTATGACCATTTCTTCACAGAGGTTTCTCACATTTCCATTTGTTTCAAGAGATTTCATCATTGTCAAGCATTCCTGTTGTGTATGCTCATACTCCTTGGCTTGTGTCTATTGTCGTTTTTTCTGAGGCAGGGTCTCATTATGTGGCCCTGGGAGAGCCAGAGATATGTATTGAGACCCTGTCTCAGCCTTCTCAGTGTTGGGACTACAGCTGTGTGCCACCAGGCAATTTTGTATCATTCCCTCCCTCTCTCCCTCCCTCCCTCCCTCCCTCCCTTCCTCCTTCCCTCCCTCCTTCTCTCCTTTCCTTCCTCCCAGCTTCTACTACTTCATGCTTGCTTACTTGCCCCCACCCCCACCCCCCACCCAGGGCTCCCACGGAAGAAAGCATGAACCAAAGGACAGGGTCTGCAGACAGTGTACATGAGCTGTGTTTGATGCCCAGCAGGAGAAACCAGTAGTAAAAAGATACCTTTTTTTTGGAGTAGGATGGAAATTGAGATAGGGTTTCACTATGTAACCCAAGTTGACCTGGAACTTGCTGTGTATCCTAGAACTGACTGTAATCCTCCTGCCTCATTTTCCCACACTGGGATTACCTGAGACACCATGTCTGGATTCAAACTTAAAAAAAAAAAAGGTTTACTTTAATGTTATTTATTTGTTTATTTACCTGTTTATTTGTTTATTTATTTTCTGAGGCAGGGCCTCTCTGTGTCAGCCCTGGCTGTCCTCAAATTCACTGAGATCCTCTTGCCTCTGCCTCTATGCACCACCATGCCTGGCAACCTGTGTTTTGATGTTGTCTGGACTGGAGATGGAATCCAGGGCCTCATGAGCCTGTACATGCTTGCATCTGAACTGTGAGTTCCAGCCCTTGCCCCAAACATGTTCTCTTCACACCCACCTCCTGGAGGTTGCAATGGCTGGCTATCCTGCGTCTGCCACCCACCTCTGGGTTCCTGTATGACCATGTGGAGTAGAACCCCAAGACCTGCAGTGGAAACAGGAACTGTGTCCATCTGGAGAGCAAACCTCAGGCAGCTATGTGGAATCACAGAGGTTTGAGGCTAATCTCTCGTGGTGACTGCCCGGCCTCATAGGTACACTCAGAGTGTCTCAGAGTGTGCCATGAAGTAGGAGGAGCAGATACATGAAAGGATGGGCACAAATATACATCACACCCACCCACCCACCCAGTACAGAGATCATTGGCAAAAGAAGGCATAAGAAACAGAGTGGGCAGGCTCTGTGGTGGACTACAAGCTGAGCAAGCAAGAAGCTCTGAGTTACATCAAGGGGTCTTCTAAAAAACAGAAAAAAACAGGTAAAAATTTGCCTGAGGCATGTGCCTCAGGATAATCATGTTAAATGAAATAAGACAGACTCTGGCCAGCAATAGGGCTCAGCGAGTAAAGGGACTTGCCAACAAGCCAGACAACTGAGTTCTGTCCCTGGATCCCACATGGTAGAAGAAGAGAGGTGATTCCTGGAAGTTGGCCTCTGACTTCCATATGTTTGTATGCACACAAAATAAATACATAAAATGCTTAAAAACAAAGCCAGACTCAAAAGCAAACATTGCGTGTTATCTCTTATACACAGAATCCAGATTTAAATGTATATATGTGGAATCTGGAGAGACTGCTCAACAGTTAAGAGCACTGGTTGCTCTTGAAGAGGATCCAGGTTTGTTTCTCAGGACCCACAGGGTAGCTCACAACTGTAACTCCTGTTCTAGGGGATCTTACAACCACTTTTGGTATCTTCAGGCACTGCATGCATGTGGTGTACCTACATTCATGCAAACAAAACATCCATACGTATAATTTTAAAAAATCTTTTAAAAAATAAGAAAAGCCAGCACTTGGAAGGCAGAGCCAGGCGGATCTCTGAGTTCGAGACCAGCCTGGTCTACAAGAGCTAGCTCCAGGACAGCCTTCAAAGCCACAGAGAAACCCTGTCTCAAAAAAAAAAAAAAAAAAAATAAGAAAAGTTTCGTGTATATACTTATATGAGTGTATGTGTCTGTGTGTCACAAGACTAGACAGGGAGTCATGAAAGGAGAGGAAGAGATCTTAAAGGAACATGAGGAGGAAGAAAATGGAATCCACATGACCTGAAAAAAAGAGAGGCCTGGGGATGGCACTTGTCAGAGGCATGAAGACTGGAACTCAGTACCCACATAACTGGGGTATGGGTAGCACCCACATGTAATTCCAGTCTCTGAGGACAGAGATAGAGGCTCCCCACAGCAAGCCAGTTAGGGAGGCTAGCCATATAGGTGAGCTCAGGGTTTAAGTGAGAGACTGCCTCGAAGGACTAAGTGGAAGAATATTGGAGGTTCCCAACATCAGCCTCAGGCCTCCACACCCACATGCGTACACGTTAAACACACACACACACACACACACACACACACACACACACACACACGATACCAGCACTCAGGAGGCAGAGGTTTAGGGTAGGTGGAGCTAGGTTTGAGGTTTGAGGCTAGCCTGTTCTGATCTATATAACCATATAGTGACTTCCAGGCCATCCAGGACCACATAATGAGAGCCTGTTAAAAACAAAACAAAACTTGTTCTGGTGTAGTGACGCATGCCTTTAATTCCAGGACTCGGGATGCAGAGGAAGGAGGATGCCTGTCAGGACTGCTTAGTGAGTTCTAGGACAACCAGGGTTACATAGTGAGACCTTGACTCAAAAAACAAAAACAGGGATTGGAGAGACGGCTCAGCGGTTGAGAGCACTAGCTGCTCTTCCAGAGGACCCACGTTCAATTCCCAGCAACCACATGGCAGTTCACACCTGTCTGTAACTCTTAATTTCAAGGTTTCCGACACCCTCACACAGACATTCATGGAGGCAAAGCACCAATGATATATAAATATGAAATATATATGAAATACATATATACATACATAAATTAAAATGACCCAAGGTCTTCTGGGTAGGGCTGTGAGGAGGCTTGTGTGTGCAGGGCACAGGCTTCAGGGGCCAACCCTGATCACCTTGACCTCAGGAATCCCTGGTCTCAGAATCACACTACTATCTAGCAAATTTCTCCGTGAGCTGTTGTTCTGGCAGTCCTAGCAGACACTAAAATGCATCCAACCTCCCATTTCCCAGGTGGGAAGGTGGAGGCCTAGAGTGGTCAAGGAGCTGGAGGCGGGGTAAAGAAGTGGGGGGCGCACCCTGCAGTGGCCAGCAAAGACCAGTTTGGACATTTTCATGGGAATGCTCAAGTGCTCTGAACTTAAAGGCTGAGAGGGACCCCAGTGTGTCGGTGCTGGCTGAGTGTCCAGTTGTGCCGGCCCAGGCGTCCCACTCAGGGTGTGTCCTGAGTGACACCGGCCTTGTCCTTTCTCAGTCTAAGAGTAAGTCCTGACTCCTGTACGGTCCTTAATAGTCATGCGCTAGTGGCGCAGCTTTCGAAGCGCAAGCGCAACCCCTGGTGGTCGTTCACGGAACTCGCAGCACCAGTCTGAAGAGCAGGATCTGTGGGCGCGTCCTGCAACGTCCAATGCCCCAATATGCATGGGGTTAGGAACTGCATCTGTGAGGGGACCCGAGACGAATTCAACGGTTGCATGACACTCTTAGAGTAGATCAAACTTAGAGCAGTTTGATCTACGGTGGCGACCGCTTCTACTCGCCCACAGCTTCAGACAATGCTCAGAGGTTCTGGAAGGCCCAGCTTTGTGGCGGAGCCCACAGGCAGCTAGAGTGTTCAGTCCCTTCATACCGCCATAGTGATAATCGTCAAGAATTTACTGTAAGTCAGGCATGGTGGCTCATGCCTTTAATCCCAGCATTTGGGAGGCAGAGGCAGGAGGATTTCTGTGAGTTCAAGACCAGCCTGGTCTACAGAGTGAGTTCCAGGACAGCCTCCAAAGTCACAGAGAAACCCTGTCTCGAAAAAACCCAAAAGACCCTGTCTCAAAAGGCAAGCAAACAAGGGTCTCAGAGGAGATAGCTCAGTTAAGGCACTAGCCACCAACCCTGATAACTTGAGTTGGATTCATGGGCCCCACAGCATGGTGGAGTATGTGAATACACTGTATCAAGTTGTCTTCTGTGTTATTGTTTTGTTTAAAAAGAAGAAAAGAGAAATGCTGAGACATGAGACATATTGACTATAAGTTTATTATAAGGCCTGGCAGAATGGGGAGACTAAGAAGAGGAACAGGGTAATGGCTGACCGCCATGGTCGGTCACCATACAGAGAAGAAAAGAAACAGAGAGTGGGAAAGAAGAGAAGCAGGGAAGAGAATGAAAGCAGAGTTAGTTGGAGCTTTAAAGGGAAGACTGCGCATGCGCACTGAGGTTCCATGCATGCCCAGAGCAGAGTCCTCATGGGTGACGTGGTGATGCCCTGACTTGTCAGGGGGCAGGGTCTGTCTCTTAAAGAGGTGTAGAGCCAATCACCTTTCACTCTGACCTCCACATACATACCACGGGATTCCAACCCCTCCACTCCAAATACATTTAAAAAGAAAAAACTTAAAGCTAGCAAAAAAGGGAAAAAGAATCCAAACAAGCAGAACACACACTCCCAAACAAAACAAAACAAAACAACAACAACAACAAAACGTCTTTGCTATTTAGAGTACTTATTTGTATGACCAGAGAAAACTACAGATGATGACCTCATTTCATGCACAACAGGAGCCCAGTCAGCAATACAAAAAGCTCAAAGGCTGGCACCTGACTAGGCCTGTCCCCTAGAGGTGCAAAGGAGAAGGCTGGCAAGGGGCCATGGGTTCTCTTACAAGCTCAGGAAAGGGCTAGCTAAGGTCTAGATGGATTCTGCTGAAGGTTCTTCCCAGTTTGGAAGGGAATGTTGCCTATAGAGGAGGAAGTGGTGGTCTTGAACTCATGGAAATCCTGCCTCAGCCTCCTGATTGCTGGGTTGGCTAACTGACCCCCTCCCCACACCTAGTGCTGGAGTGAGGTGGGGGTGGTAGTAGGGGGATTCCTTCTAAATAGAGGAGGATGTAGTTTGCTTTTTGTTTCGTTTTGTTTTGTTTTTTAACTCTTTGGGAGCCCGCCACCCAACTCCCAAATTAATACACAGAGACTTATTCTTATTTATAAATGCCTGGCCTTAGCTTGTTTCTAGCCAACTTTTCTAACTTAATTTATCCTGTTTCTCATTAAGTACATTTTCTTTGTTCTATATATCTTTCTTTCCTTCTTAATCTATGGCTGGCTGTGTGGCTGAGTAGCTGACCCCTGACATCCTCCTCGCCTCCTTTTCTTGGTCCCCTCTCCCCTCTCAAGCCTAGATTTCTTTTCCTATTTATTCTGTCTGCCAGCCCCACCTATTTCTCCCTCCTGCTTAACTATTGGCCATTCAGCTTTTTATTAGACCAATCAGGTATTTTAGGCAGGCAAAGTAACACAGCTTTACAGAGTTAAACAAATACAACATAGAAGAATGCAACACATCTTTGCATCATTAAACAAATATTCCACACATAAATGAATGTAACACATTTTAAATTAATATTCCACAGGAGGAGGGAAGCAAGGTGTCTCTTTCAGGTTGGGGTTCTGGGAAGACATGTATAGCAGGGGACTTCAACCAGGGCAGGCAGGCAAGAGGAAAAACCAACCAGGAGTTCATTGATGGAGAGAGGACATGGTCCATGGAGGCAATGAGAGCCAAAGCTGAGAGCCAGTCAAGAGGTGAACAAGTGGTGGTCACAGCGGAAGACCCGCCTCCCCTGGAGCTGGGGGTGGGGAGAGCAGGAATAACACATACCTGCTACATAGCCAGGCAAGGTCAGGATAGAGCTCAGTGTGCCCTACCCACAAGCCCTGTGTGGCTTCCTGGTACTTCTTCCTCTGTACCCCTCTTTCTTCCCAGCATTTCTTCCTCTGTACCCCTCTTCCTCACCTCGTTGGAGAGATGGATCTTGCTCTGAGGCAGATTCCATTTTGGAAAAGGTCTCTGAGCTCTGTTAGGAAAATTGCTCACACAGAGTCCTCTCTGTTGACTTGAAGGTTATGTTCAAACCCCACAGCTAGCCACCCGGTTCTCCTCCCTGCCTCAGAGGGGAGATGGACCAGAGGATCTCAGTTACCCACACACTGAATCCTTGCTTATTCATTCCACAATCTTTTTTGGTATTGAGCACCACTGTGTACTAGACCCAGGAGGGTGAGCTCTGTGGTGCTGTGTCAACTAATGTTCAGTTACGCTTTCTGAAAACCTATCACTGTGGAGGACGCTTCAAAGAAATCCACTTTTTGCTGTTTTCAGTAGGATTTTGTTCTGACATCTCTGGCAGACAGATCCGTGGTATTTTGTTTAAGTGGGTCTAGAGAGTTGGCTTAGCCCACTCCTTTTATCACAACTGCTAAGCAGCCCCTCACCTCCGCCCTCCCATTTTTACTCTTCTGAGACAAATAGGCCAGGCTGTCTTAAATTCAGCAGGTATCCAAAGAATGGCTATTAGCTCCTGACCCTCCTGTTCGCACCTGCCAAGTGCTAGGATCATAGGCTTTGCCACAACACCGGACTCTCAACTTTCTTCAAGGTTTAAAGGGAGAAAGTACTACATTAATAAGAACACACGGCCACCCCGAACTCCATTTCCCAAGCTTCCTTGCTGTTTGGGGGCCATGTGATCAATTCTGGCCAGTAGGCTGTGAGCAGATGCTCCCCTCCCCACCCCCATTTTTCCAGCCCTGTTCTGCCGCTTGCCCCATGGTGGCACCCTTGTCCATGGGGAAGCAGAACCTCCCGGTTCCCACTGTCATCCCACCTACTTTTATTAATACTATTGCTACTATTACCTACTTTAGAGCCTCAGCCTCACAGGTCAACACAGCTTGAAGGTGAAGTTTCCCCCACAAGCTCTCGTTTTAGGATACTTCCCCATTTGGAGGGGCTGTCTGAGAAAGTGTGACTTTAGGGACGAGGCCCCTAGAGGCAGACCTTGAAGGAGTTGCGTTCTAGGTTTGGTTCTGTTTCCTGATCGCAAGCTCCTTGCCTCCAGTGACTCAGGGCTCCAACCCTCAGGCCTTACCCAACATAATGGCTGCACTGTCCTAAAGCAGGAGCCAAACTAACCCTTCCTCCCTTATTTCTGTAATAGCACCAAGTCAAGATGACTGCGAGGGTGCAGGTCTGGGCTCCCAAATCCCCTCTGCTTCTATGTAAGCGGGGCAGGCAGGATCTTCCTAAGAGCCATCTAGCACGGAGGTCAACTCTAGGGGAAGGCTCAGTCCCGTGTCCCCCACATCCCCGCGCGCCTTTTCCCTGTATTTGGAGTCCAGAACCCTGTCCCAGTTCAGCAGAGCACAGCTGACACCCACAATCCCAGTCAATGCTCTTCGCTGCCTTGGGGGTGAGCAAGGGGAAGATGCCCCTGCTAGCCAGGACTCTTCTTTAGCCAGGCAGGTGTTCAGCAATATGCCTTTCTATATACATGTGCTGTGGCATGTAAAGGATAGATAGAAAATGGCACTTCCTGACATGCTTTCAAGAATTTCCTTTGGAAAGTTGCAGGAAGGGGGCTCATGTAGAAAGCTCAAATGGTCTGGACCCTTGATTCCCCTACCAGTTGCCTCTTGTGGTAGTTTGAATGTAATTGGCCCCCATAATCTCATATGTAGTGGCACTATTAGGAGGAGTAGCTTTGTTGGGATGGGTATGGCCTTGTTGGAGGATGTGTGTCACTTGGGGACCGGCTTTGAGGTTTCCTATGCTCAGGATACCACTCAGTATTTCAGTTGAATTCCTGTTTCCTGAAAGCAAAGATGTAGCCAGTACCATGTCTGCCTGCATGCCACCATACTTGCCGCCATGATAATGGACTGACCCTCTGAAACTGTAATCCAGCCACCCCAATTAAGTGTTTTAAAAGAGTTGCCATGGTCATGGTGTCTCTTCACAACAATAGGAACCCAAACTAAGATACCTCTTTTTTTCCCAATTGTGTTGTCACTTAATCTGTAATGACTATTAGAGGTACAAACATAGCCCATTAAAGTGAATGGTTATTGCTTCCTGTGAAGAATTTAAGCTCCTCTTCCCCCACCCCACAACTAGATATGAAAGGCTTACCTGCTTCACACAAAAGTAAAGAGCACATTTTTCAAATGACAAGATACAGAATACACATAAGGGGAAAATTCCATTACTCAGTATTACCATGTGACCCCAGGAGTCCTGCCTTTTGGACACTGGTCTGAAAAACTGTTTATATTTCTAAGGTCTCTTCTTGAACCAAAACCAGAGCAAATGAGTCATTTTTTTTTTTTACTTGCTATTCTTCATTCTAACAAAATGGATGTTTCCAGGTCCTCATGGCCAGGTTTGGTTTGGCACTTGTCTACTATTTTGTTGCAGACATAACTTTTTATTTATTTGTTTTTTTGAGACAGTTTCTCTGTGTAGCTCTGGCTGTCCTGGAACTTGCTCTGTAGACCATGCTGGCCTCAAATTCACATGCTGTCTGCCTCTGCCTCCAGGTGCTGGGACTAAAGGCGTGCGCCACCACCGCCTGGCTAGATATAACATTAAAAAAAAAATCAACTGCTAAACCACTCACAATTCTCACACCTGTAACCTCAACACTCCAGAAACTGAGGCAGGAGAATTGCCCTGATTTTGAGGCCAGTCTGGGCAACAAAGACTTTGCCTCAAAGCAAACTAACAAACAGACAAATAACTTAGAAAACAACAACAAATATCAGTTACAACAGTGAGTTCATTTCATTGAATTTGGAGGAAGTTGCTTTTTACTTGGGTTGGATTGTCTTTGCTTTTCTCTAACCCTGAAGAAGAATATGTGAGACTTGACCCTTAAAAAAAAAAAAAAAACAGTGTTTAGTCTTAGTATATTGGCTTTCTGGAAGCTGATTTGCTATCCCCTTTGTACATTTTGTTAAAAATGAAATAATAATAATTCTATGCTAGTAAAACTGGGAATTGAACCAGGAACCTTATGGATGGTAGGTAAATGCCCTGCCACTGAGCCATATCCTTAGTCCAACAGAGTATTTTAAAACTACTGGCCTAAATAGAATTCACACAGCTCTCCAGACACCTGAAAATGTGCTTTGTAGGTCTGTCATTGACCCCTCCCAGTCATTCTCATGTCATCTGTCCAGCGTTATCATCTGGGCTGTAATTCTCCCATGTTACAGAAGTGCTGTCACAATTGGTTCCTCCAAAAACAGACATTAGCAAGAATGTTTCAGATTTCTCGCCACACAGTTTTAATATGTTCAGTGACTGAAATGAACATTGAATTAGAAACTTATGCAAGAATTTTGAAAGCAATAATATTTGTACTTTAAAAAATGTTACCACCTGTGGCTCATTGGAAGCTCCTTTGGCTGAACTGGGCCTTGAACCCAGGGCCTTTTGGATACTAGGCAAGTGCTCTGCCACCAAACCACACCCCCATCCCCCCCCCTTTGCTTTTAAGGTCCCATTTTTAAAGTCTGGACCTTACTGAAAATTCAAGTCAGCATAATGGGTCTCTTTGCTTCTGATGTTGGGACAAGCTAGATTCGAAACATAGGTGAGCAAGGGTGAGTCTCACCAAAGCCATGTTCTAAACTAAGAGCCAGAACCCATAGTTTGGAGTTTTGTGCTATATATTATTTCTCCACACTTTGCAGAATTATATAAAAGAATGACAGTAAGTTACAGTCTTCGGGAGGCCCCTAGCCTCAGGCTTTATCTGTAAGTAGTCCTCCTTCCCCTTCTACCCCTCTTCCTCCTCCTCTAACACAACCACCGGACTCCAGCTAATAATTTTTATGCTCAGAAAATGCACACAATAATCAGTGCATTGTCTTGGAGATATGTTGAAAGCACAATCCTGTGTACATTTTGAGAGGGGGGGCTATAAATTTATGGGGAAAATCAGGGGGGAAATACTAGCAGAAAGAATTTGGCAATCAGGGAGCTGGAGAAATACTTTATTTCGCTTGCTTGTTTCCCACTATCTGCATTACAGGTGTTTGGTGACTTTATTTGGTTGAGAAAACAGTAAAAATGTAAAAGGCATTTAGGAAATAGCCGAGAACCTATTTCATTCCACTTTCAAAATATATATGTCATTAGGATTTTTTTAATGTACAGATTTATTGATTTATTCTGTACAACCATGGATGTTCCAGGAACACAAAGGAAGAAGTCCAAAGGTCACCAGGATTCCAAAATCACAATCAGGCCACAGTTGACATTTTGTCATTTTTCTTGTGTTAACTTTAAGTGAGTCTCTGAGGGGCCTGAGTGTGCTGTTCTCTGTGTCTGTCACCAAACCCAACTCAGTTTTGTAAGTCTTACCACAGTACTCATGATAGGATGTAGAATCTCCACTCTTCTCTAACTGCTTCCCTGAGACAAAAGTCCAAAAAAGTGAAACAACCATGTCAAAGGGGACAGAGTATTCAAATGACATTCCTATCTTTTTGAACCATCTGACCAAAAGGCAGCGCAAATTGATATACCCATGAACAATGTAAGTTCCCTTTAACTCTACCAAGAGCTAGGTCTACAAGAGCTAGTTCCAGGACAGCCTCTGAAGCCACAGAGAAACCCTGTCTTGAAAAACCAAAAAAAAAAAAAAATCTTGGAAGGAGATGCTGCCTCTGGCTGCTCCTTCCCACATCCTTCTGTTCCTCCTAAGACTTTCCCCCATTTAAAGGCCAGACACTTATTGCTCAGTTCTGTGACTCACAAAAGGCCCGTTATTTTACCCTCTTAGGATGAATTTATTCATTTATCTATTGCTAAACAATTTTTTGAGATATAGTTTTATTCTTTTGCCCAGGCCAGTCTGGAATGCACTCTGTAGGCCAGGCTGGCCTTGAACTCATGAAAGTTCTCTTGCCTCAGCTTCCTACATGCTGGGATGACTAGTGGAAGCCTCCATGCCTGCTTCTAGGATGAATCTATTTTGTATGCATTTTTAAAAAACTTTTTTCCCCTCCCTGAGACAGGGTTTCCCTGTAACCACCCTGGCTCTCCTGGAATGCACTTTGAAGATCAGGCTGGCCTCAAACTCACAGAGATCTGCCTGCCTCTGCTTTCCAAGAGCTGGGATTAAAGGCGTGGGCCACCATGCCCAGCTTGTTGGCATCTGTGTTTGTTTTTTTTTCTTTGTTTGTTTTATTTTTTTGGTTTCTTAACTTCTTTAGCAAGCATAGGTATCATTGCTTTAACTGTAACACAAAGGACAAACACATCCTCATCTTGTTTGGTGTTTAACTCTGTTTAGCACACTCTGAACCTAAAGGAGCTATGCTTCACCAGTTAAAATAGGTTGATTTTCCCACCATGAAATACGCTGTTATTTTTTGTTGTTTAAAGTAACATCTCAAAGCTGGGCCAGTGGCATGCAGGCCTGTCATTCCAGCCCAAGTCAGGCAGAGGATGTGTTCAGTCTCTTCAACAACCCCAGGGTATCAGGGTATCATGCATCAAGAGTTTATTGAGTGCTGCTTGGCTGTCCACCCATCTCGCCATTCAGGAGGTGGAGGCAGAAGTGTTCAAAACCAGCCTTAGTTATATAGAGAGTTTGGGACCAGCCTGGCATATAGAGGATCCTATTTCAAACTCACCACACCCACTGAAAAGTATGTCTTCTACTGTGGGATGCTCCAGCTAGTACTCTTGAAAGCCATTTTCTTTTTCTTTTTCCTTTTGATATTTTGAAAGGTTTCTCTGTGTAACAGTCCTGGCTGTCCAGGAACTCACATTTGTAGACCAGACTGGCTTTGAACTCACAGAAATCTACCAAGTGCTGGGATTAAAGGATGCCACCACTGCCTGGCATCCTTTTTCTTTATTCTGATGAGTGATGTGAGGTATACACAGGACTTGCTTTTCCTGAGATACCAGTGCATTCCCAACATGGTTAGTGGCTAATGCTCCCATTCTTCCTGAGTTTGTAATTCTACTTTTATCAATGTGGAGCTTTACTCCTAGGAGACTTCACCCTTGGGCCCTTCTAGTATATTCCCAAGGCTTATCTCTTCTCCAACCAACATCATGCTGTGTTACACATCATGAGGCTTAAGCTTTTTTTTTTTTTTTTTTTTTTGTATCTGACATGGTAGTTCTTATTAAAAAAAAAAAAAAAAACACCTCGTTATAGTTAAGGATTTATTTGCACAGATGAAATTCAGACCTGGAGGCAGCTTCCGAATCCCATGGAGTTTTGTTGCCATTGTTCACTTGTTCAGCCCTCTGACCCAGAATAATGGTGTATCTCTGGTCTCCTTCACAGAGAGACTATTTAACTTGTTAGTAATTGTGGTCTAAGAAACTTACTGTGGCTCCCACAAGGCCTCATTTCCATCGGCAGTCTGGTTCAGGCTATGGCTGGTAGATCCTGTCCATTGCTATTTTAGATGTCTATTTGGCTGTCATGGTGGGTTCCACATCTGTGATAGTGGCACCCTTGTCCCCTTGGTGCATAATCTTGCATGATAAGAATTTTCTTGTCTTTCCCTGATTTATTTACACGCGAGAGCTCCTGGAATCTCAGATCTCCTTCTTGACAGTCTGAAATACCCTTTAATGTTCTACTTTGGAAGGTATCTCTGATGGAAATGAAGAGAGAATTAACTTCAATTCCTGCTTTTTGGAGAGTGGGTGCCTATGGGATGGGAGCGCCTGGACAGAGTGGCTCCTCCTGCTGGCAAGCCCTTCGGTACCACCTGATACTTGACTGTGTATGAAATACTTCAGTTTTGCTTTAAATACTGGCAGCAAGAGCTAGCTTTCGGGGTTGGGGATTTAGCTCAGTGGTAGAGCGCTTGCCTAGCAAGCGCAAGGCCCTGGGTTCGGTCCTCAGCCCTGGAAAAAAAAAAAAAAAAAAAAAAAAAGACAAAATAACAAAAAAGACCAAAAAAAAACAAGGTAACTGGCACACACAACCTTTTTCATTTTCAAAGGCCCCTCAAGGAATTTTCCTGGCTGGGGGAAGTATTTATTATCTGCCCTTTAGGATGTCGCAGTATCAAATCGGTTCCAGCTCGCAGATAAGGCTCCTGTGTGTGCAGATGCAGTGATTGACAGCCGGATGGCAGCTGAGGATGCTGGATGCTCCACCTCCGTCCGTGCGGCTTGCAGCTGGGGCCCTTTCTTCACTTCATGGGAATGCCCCTGTGCTAGATCTTTGGTAATTTTTCTCATTTCCTTATGAACTACGTTTGTGAATTCGATCCCATCTGTTTGGGTTTTGAAAATAAAAGCAGAGTTCTCCTGGGCCCCGCGCGCCGCACAGCGGACAATCCTTGCAGGGCCCGACTCGCCCCACCCACAGAGGAGAGGGAGCAGCGGGACTTTGTTTGGACCAGCCCCCATCCACTGCAGCATCTACCCATGCGCGGTAAGGATTTTTTGGGTTTTTTTTTTTGGCTTCTTTCGCTTGCCGTTCTTACCCGCCGTGCTCCGCGCGGCATTCACGGAAGTGGTTTCCTCCGTCTGACAAGCTGGGCGTTTGTCGCCGCGCCTTGCCGACTACTACACAGAATGGCAGGAGTGCGAGGGCCGGGAGAGAGCCGGGCCTCGGCCATGGCCGTGGAACAGGACATGTTCGACGCCGTCGTGATGGCGGATGAGAGGTAGGCAGCGGCCCGGTTCCGCCCCGCCCCTTCAGCTGCTCGGCGGAGCCCCGCTGTCCTCGGGGACACCCGCCTTCTCCATCTGCGAGCTGCCACATCTTCTTGTTCTTTAATTGCCGCACATACGGCAGTATTCATGACCTGCTGATGGATGTGTCGGGCAGGCCCCTTTGGATTGGAAAAGTTCCCGGGGGAAACGCCTGGGCGGGGCAGTGGCCCAGGGCATCTTGACCTTTCCCGGCCGGCTGCTCGAGCTCTGCTTAGGGAGTGGGATCCTGACATATGCGTAGGCACAGGCGCTCCCCAGGCCACCCACCTGCCAAGTAGGGAGCTGGTCACTCCTCACGGGGGCTTCCAGAGCATTCCTTCCACAGTGCAGCCTGCAAGTTACTGCCAGTTTTCGGGTTGATAACTCAGAGACAGTACCCTTCTATTCAGAGCATCGCGATGGTGGCATACTGTGATGATCTTAGGGACATTTTCTGTTACTCTGTACAGAGATGTGGTGACGAGTTCCGGGTCCTTGGAGTGTTTAGGAACAGATGACTTTAGTTGCGGTGGCATGTAGGCTCAGCTGCAGCGACCCTGTTTTGGTTTTCTAGTGTGTCCCAGGCTTGCTTGAGTTATCTTTATATTTTCCTTGTGGATTCTTGTGCTCTGCCGGGTTTGGAAGATACTCATGTAGCCCACCCACAGTTACAGATGAAGGAACTTGGGTCTCTAGGGGTTGGGCTGTAGCTCAGGTGGCAGAGTATTTTCCATATGCATGAAGCCCATAAGCATCATGGTTTCACACGGAGGTAGTGGCACACACCTGTAATCTCAGCATTTAAGAAATGGAGGCAGAGTTGCTTGATGGAGATCAGCCTGGGCTACATAGTGAGGTCCCGTCTCAAAAATGGGGTGGGGGCACAGTAATGGGCCAGGGAGTAGAAGAGCTAGACCCAGAACCCATACTTTGTGACTTGAGTTTTAAGCTTTTCCTCCTATAGTCTGCTAGGTCCTAGGACCTAGGTAATAGAATGTAGGAAGATTTTTCAAAAAACAATGTCTTACCTGATAAAGTGTGTTTCTCTATCACAGATTCCATGGGGAAGGATATCAGGAAGGCTATGAAGAAGGCAGTAGCTTGGGAATCGTTGAAGGAAGGCAGTATGGCACATTACATGGAGCCAAAATTGGATCTGAGGTAAGTGGAAGGACCACTTAGAAGTCACTTGACAGATGAGTGTGGTGATCCATCCTGAGATCCCAGCACTCCGCAAGCTGAGCAGGAGTTCTAGGCCGGCCTGGGCTAGATAGTGAGATAGGTGAAGTAGCTCAGTGGCAGAGCATGCACCCAGCACGGATAAGGCCGTGGCTTTGAAACATTGCCTAGAGCAGTGGTTCTCAACCTTCCTAATGTTGACACCCTATAATATAGTTCCTCATGTTGTGGTGACCCTTAACTATACAACTATTTCATTGCTACTTTATAACTGTAATTTTGCTACTCTTAAGAATCATAATATAAATTTCTGATATGCAGGATATCTGACATGTGACTCCCAAAGGGTGGAAATCCACAGGTTGAAAGCCAGTAACCTAGAGGAAAAGAGCAAAGACAAGGATCCTTTTCTCCTCTACAGTTGTTTCCTTTGCTGTTGATGCCAGAGCATCTAATCTCTTCCTACTGCAAGGCCTTTGGTGGGGATTCATAGACCAGACAGAAAAGTCAGTCTTAGCACAGAACCACCAAAGTATGGGAGATCACAGCTCTGTCTCCTTTCTTCAGCCAGCTTAGTCCTCACCCAGAAGGGTGCCATGTTTACAGTGAAATTCCATAAGCCCCACAGTTTTTCTCCCCTTGCCTTTTTCCTTGCTTAGCCACCTCTTCCAGATCACTGACCCTGACTGGCAGAGGAGGTCATGACAGTGTCAGATACCTGATGCCACAAAGTAGGTCCTACAGACTGATGGGCCTAAAATAATCATCTTTGGTTATGCTATATAGTATCTGAGGATCAGCAGGTAAGGAGCCATGTGTCAGGAGGGCTCCAGTCTCATCTGAAGGCTTGGCTAGTCCAGGGGTTTCTCCCCAAGATATCACACCATGTAACTGCTGTCTTCTGCTCAGGTGTCCTTATGATACCCCAGAGCAAGTAGCCAGTAAGAGCAAGGCAGAAGAAGCATTGCCTTTTCTTTTCTTTCTTTTTTTTTTTTTTAAAGATTTTATTTATTTATTATGTATACAACATTCTGCTCCCATGTATATATGCACACCAGAAGAGGGCACCAGATCTCATTACAGATGGTTGTGAGCCACCATGTGGTTGCTGGGAGCTGAACTCAGGACCTTTGGAAGAGCAGTCAGTGCTCTTAACCTCTGAGCTATCTCTCCAGCCCGGCATTGCCTTTTCTACCCAACCTAACAAACTAGACACTGTTTCTTCCTCTTTGTCCTCAGAAGCTGAGCGCTCTCCTTTCCTCTGTTCTGTTGCGTGTACACGAACCTGGATGGGGGGCAAGGGGCCAGCACACAGCATGCATATAGAGGATGAGCATCACTGATGTCATCTTGGCCTGGTTCCCTGACTGGGGCTGTCACCATTCAGTTTCCATTGCCTGAAACTCACAGGTTCCAGAATAGCTCAAGAAGCAATGTGACAGCCCTTTGCCTGACCCTGAGCTTTGAGATCTTGATAATTGGTGTGGTGTGGCTGAATGCTTACCGCCTTCAATTCACAGATTGGGTGCTACCGTGGTTTTGCTCTTGCATGGAAATGTCTCCTACACAGTAGTACTGGCGAGAAAGACAGGTAAGGCTGAGACTCCCTTCCTCCTTTCCCTCCCACCTCCTTTCCCTCCCACTTCCTTTCCCTCCCACCTGCCATCAGCATGCTATCAGTGCAAAGGCCAGGAGGAGCTCTGAGTGTTCCCAATGTGTGCATAGTTATCTGTGTCATTAGTACATACTGAAAATAGTAATGGCCAACTCTGTTGTTTTTCAAAGAAAAATAAATAAAATGTGTCAGGCACCTCATAGGTACTTGGTGAACTCTGGGTGATGTCACACCTCAGGTAATGCCAGATGGATCCTATTTTCCTATCCATCTCTCACTTGGGCTTCTGATAACAGACTGCAGTAGTGTCAGTGGAATGAGGTCTCAGAAATGCTGGCTCTGCCAGGTGTAGTGCACACCTTTAATCTCAGCAGAGATAGGCAGATCTCTGTGAGTTCAAGGCTATCCTGGTCTACATAGAGAATTCTAGGACAGCTAGGACCAGAAAAAAAAACTGCTGACTTTGTTGTCCATGTTGTCTCATAGCCAACCAAAGACAGTATTATTTTTTTTTGGAGATGGGGGCTCCACACTGTGGCTCAGACTGGCCTTCAGCTCACAGCCATTCTTCTGCCTCAGCCTCTTGTATGCTGAGCTCACAGACTTGTTCCACCATAGACATCCAGAATTCATCCTGAAGCATTCCTTTTTGGTACACATAGCCTCTAGTGATTGTCACTGTTCTTTGAGCTGTGTTAGCTCTGGTACCTTGCCTTTGTGTGTTCTGCCTGCTTTGGCCCTGTGAGCTGCCCCATCTGCCTTGTTCCAGAGGCTGGGAGGGAGCCCTGAAATGAAAGGCATATTATTCTTGTGTGTAGAGGCATAGGGTTAGGCTGTCACTGTGCAGACTTCCTATACCAGCTTGTCTGACCTGGCCCAGGAGGGCCTGGGGGAGGGTATTAGCAAACCAGGCCAAAAGGATGCAGCTCCCTGCCTGTGGGACTCACCCTTTTATCTGAGCAAGGTGTTTGTGACTAATTGTAGGGTTCTGGGATTCCCTTTCTGATTGTCCATCACAAAATTTATTGGCTTTTTCTTTTTGGTTTTTCGAGATAAGGTTTCTCTGTGCAACAGCCCTGACTGTCCTGGAACTCACTTTATAGACCAGGCTGGCTTCGAACTCACAGAGCTCTGCCTGCCTCTGCCTTCCAAGTGCTGGGATTAAAGGCATTTGCCACTACCCAGGATTGTTTTTTCTTCTTTTTTTAAAATCTGAGACAAGGTCTATTTAGTCCACACTGTCTAGAACTCATTATTTAGATCAGTTTGGCCTCAAACTCAAAGAGATCTTCCTGCCTCTACTCTAGAGTACTAGGATTAAAGGTTTGAGTCATCATGCCTGGCTCTCTATTTGTTTCTTTAGTGTGAGCAGGTGGGAGGCAAGGGGTCTTAACTTCATGATTTTAGTAGTGACTGGTCAGGCTGATCCAGGAGCAATTATGTTGGCTGTTCATGCCACCACTGGATGGCAGTCACAGCCGAGCCTGGCTGCTATCCTTTTGCAGTCTTCCTTGCTCCAGCCTGCTGTTCCCCAGGTGGAGTAAGGGCCCTCTGGTAAGTGATTGCTCTGCAGCAGGAGGTGGCCAGCAACTACTTAGAACAGAGAGGTGTGCTTAGCCTGCCCACTGCTCTGAAGATGCAGTAGAATGGATCCTATAGTTGCCCTGGGTGACAGCCTTTCCCCCGTGCATCGCAGTAGGAAGATGAAGGTGGTGGAGGCGCTGATTGCACTGCTGCAACACTTCCCCTATGGTGACCCCA
Source organism: Cricetulus griseus (assembly GCF_003668045.3). Taxonomy (NCBI): domain Eukaryota; kingdom Metazoa; phylum Chordata; class Mammalia; order Rodentia; family Cricetidae; genus Cricetulus; species Cricetulus griseus. Next base: position 56,419,148 of record NC_048596.1, on the reverse strand, counting down.
CTTACGAGAGGCTCCATGAAGACCTGGACAGAATCAGAGGGAAATTCAGACAGGTTTGTGCTCCATAGCCTCTGTCTGGGGTGTGCCCGAGTGTGTTATAAAGGCAGGGTGGGCGCAGGTCCTAGGGTTCATGTGATGGCTGTGTTGAGCCATGTGCGCTCATGCGTACATCCAGAGGAACTCATTCCCCTGCCCCTTGTAGAATGACTGCGGTGGGCTAGTGCTGGGATAGGAAAAGTGGGGCTAGCAGAGGTGTGTTCTCAACCTGAGCAGGAGTTCAGGAGGTGTGAGACACTGTCGGTGAGACGCCATCTCTTGGGTGCTTTCAGCTGTGCTCACTGCTCAATGTGCAACCAGATTTCAAGGTGACGGCAGAAGGCTCCGGACTTGCGTTTTGAGGACTCAGAAGAGCAGATGTCTGCACATTAAGTGTCAGAGTGATTAAAGGCGAGCCTGAGTGGTGCTCATTGTTCTGTGGGAGGACCAGTGTGGTCTCTTCCCTCTTCTTGGGTGGCTGGCCGAGGTCTGTCTGCCCTGCCTTCTGCACAGGGTCCTGGCAGTACCCTCAAGAGACTGCTTGCTGCTGGCCAGAGTGAGTGTCTTTGTCACTCCAGTGGTCCGGGTAGGTTGCCCTGAGGGCAGGACTCAAGAGAGGCAGGCTGATGTGAAAGAGTTTAATGGGAAGCCAAACAGGTTCTTTGCTGTGTGCTGAGCCCCTGCTGGCCGCACTTGGGCTTCCTTTGTTTCACTCCATCTCTCTGGCAGCCCCAGAGGTGGATATCATTCCACTTTAGAGGTAATGAAATAGACCCACCTAGTCTAAGGGGCCTGCCTGGCAGCAGAGCTGCCTGCTACCCCAGATCCATGTTCTGTAGTGCCATCATTGCTTACACCATTGGTACCCTGTCCTCTGCGGCAGAAGACCCAGGTTCCTGCAGTGTGTGTAGGGTTCAGGCTCCATTTGGCTTGGTTTGCCTCTGGATACCCAGCTGAGAAGACAAGGCCAACCTGGTCCCGAGGAAGCTGAGGCATGGCCTTCATGCTGCCCCACGTGTGGGATGAGCCCTACACATTAAGAAGTGGCAATGGGGGAACTACTGGGAACCAAAGCAGGACCAGATGATGGTTGCCACTGTGAACGTGCAGGGGCTTGCCTGTGTGACACTACTTCTTTAACAGCAGCTTGAGTGTCTTGCATGGTATTCACAGGCTGGTATAAGGTGAGCTGGCAAGAGTAGGCTCAGTGCTCCCATGCATTTCACGACAGCATGTATTGATATGCCCTCCTTTGGGTGGCCCCATTGTACCCTGACAGTCCCTGACTGTCCCTATTTCAGGCATGATGTGAAGGGGTCACTGTGGATGTGTGCCACTTGGAGTTTTGGGTTCTTTTTTTAATTTTAATTTTCTTTTAGAGACAGAGTCTCGGTATATAGCCCAAGCTGGCCTTAAAGGGTGATCCTCCTGCCTCAGCCTTTGAGAGGACTGGAATCTCAGGCCTGTGGCCCTAAGACACTGTTTTTAACATCTTTTCATAGCAACTTGATAGATTAGGAACCTCTGTACAGCTGGAGCTCTTCCTTCATTCCATCAGCCCAGCTGAGCTAGAGGGAGGGATGGTGCTGGTGCGTGAGGCTTGGGATGCCATGCACCTGGCTTCCTGAGCCTGGCAGCAGCCTCAGGAGTCCTGCACCATTCTCCCAGCTCCTCCCAGGAGCAGGTGCTCTTCAGAGTGCTTCTCTGGGTTCTGAGCTCAGAGAATGGTGGCTGCTGTTTTGATCATATTTTCCTTTTCTATTTGGAGAAGAGAATAAACATTGTATTTTAAAGCGATGGTATGTATGTCTGGGATCACTTGTACTGACAGCTGCTGCAGTCCTCCAGGACCAAGATGCTGAGGTGGCAAGATCTTGGTTCAGAGATGTGGGCCTGCCATGCCTGTCACATTCTGCCTTGGATTTGATACCACAGGTAGTGTTCCTCTCTTGTCTCTGCCCCCTTGCTCTCTCTTCTCTCTTTGTCTCTTCCCCCATTCCCCTCACCTTGTACATGTTAGGTGTTAGGAATTCCCACCCATTAGCAGAGCCACAGCCACCTGCCTGATACCTCCTGTGTTCCCAAGGTCCCCATCCAGTCCTCAACATGCTTTGGTCACTCCAAAAGGTCTTCTGGATCACAGTATAGACAGAGTGTGGAGGACCATTCTGCCATGTGACATGCCCCCTTTTCCCACCACTGAGATGATTGTGTCTGCTGTAAAAGGTGATGTAAGTCATGAGAAGGATGCTGTTAACTTCTAGATGCCATCCCAAGTAGGTGATACTTGGAACTGCTGTAGACAACTGCAGGGAGCTGTGGTGAAGGTGTGCCTGAGTGTGGCAGAGTCAGGCACCAGTGGAACCTGTGTCTTTAATGTCACTACTGAGCTGCTAGCCAATCCCCTGCCTTGTCAGACCATATGCTATGAACTGTAAGTGTCCCCACTGCTGAACTGTTTTCTGTCACCCATCCCACCATGTTCTGGATGGTTCTCTGGCAGAGTGACCTTCCTATGACTTTAGCTTTGATGTCATCCCTTATGAGTCACTGTATCACATACTGGAGGCTGGAGGCCTGATGCAGAGGTGTCTGGGCTGGCTCCTCCCAAGGCTCTCTGCTGAGCTTGTTGCCTGCATCTCCTGAACAGCTGTGTCCTGGCTGAACATGGACTGTACCAGTAATCTCATTCTCCCTCAGTTGGCCAGGTAGTGGTGGCGCACGCCTTTAATTCCAGCACTAGGGAGGCAGAGACAGGCAGATCTCTGTGAGTTCGAGGACAGCCTGGTCTACAGAGCGAGTTCCAGGACAGGCTCCAAAACTACAGAGAAACCCTGTCTGGAAAAACAAATAAAAAAAGTTTGCAGTCATTCTCCTTTAGTCATCTACAGATTTATCTCCAGTCACAGGGCAGGGCCTGACAGGATCTGCAATCACTCGGGAGACATACCTCTGTACATGGCTGTGAGAGTGTTTCCAGAGAGGCTTACTGAGGAGGGAAGGCCCACCCTGAGTGTGTTCTGTCCCATGAACTGGAGTTCTGGACTAAAGATAAAGAAGAAAGCAAGCTGGGCACCAGCATCCATATGTCTTTGCTTCCTGACCATCTGCCTCAGGCTCCAGTTGCCATGCCTCCCCACCGTGATAACTGTCACCTTATAAATTGTGGACAGAATAAACTCTCTTCCTCCCTTAACTTGCTTCTTTTGGGTATTTTGTCACAGCAACCATGAGAAAAGTATCTAAACACAGGGCCTCAGGCCTGCAGGAACACTGTAATCCCCTAACAGGCAGCCTTTATGTGACTGTGGGACCTATTTCAGTCTGAGGCTAAATACAGAATGAAGTTCTTCCATGCAAAGCTAGTGTTAGGACTTTTTTAAAATATAGATTATTGCTGAACAGTGGTGGCACACCCCTTAAACCCCAGCACTTGGGAGGCAGAGGCAGGCTGATCTCTGGTCTACAAAGTGAGTTCTAGGACAGCCAGGCTACACAGAGAAACCCTGTTTTGAAAATCCAATATATATAAATAAATCAACACAAAGGAAATTTATTTGCCCCAAAGGGACAAAGGGCAGTGAATAAGAGACAAAAACAGGAGATAGAAGATGAGGGAAAGGAACAAGTGGGTGGGGGTATTTGCCCAAGAGGGCCAAAGGACTGTCTCTGGATAGAGAGGAGACAGATGTGGCCCATAGGCAAACGGCAATTTATAAAGATAAAAGGGGGAAACCCTGTGTTGGGATGAGGTGTTTCGCTGGGCAGTGGTGGCACACACCTTTAATCCTAGCACCCAGGAGGCAGATTTGAGGCCAGTCTAGTCTACATAGTGATTTCCAGGCCATTCAAAGCTACATAGTGAGATCCTGCCTAAAAGTAAAAGAAAGTACATCAAATGCTTAATGGATTGAATCTAGGGGTGTTTTCTAGAAACACTCACCTGTTTAGTGTCCCATGACATCACTACTGCCTCAGTTCTGCACTCTACTTCACTCAGTCATTCTGTCACTGCCAATACACATCATCTGAAACACCTTGGATCCAGACTAGTGTCTTTGGAACTGCAGTGTTCATACTCACACAGAGACATGATGGCTTCCTTATTTTAGTGTGTTATGCTGTCAGGCCTCAGCATGTGTTAAGTTAAAATAACTGGATTGGGTTGGAGAATCTGATTTTGAAAGTCCTTCTCCCCCCCCCCCCCAAGGGTTTCTCTGTGTAGCCTTGGCTGTCCTGGAACTTGCTCTGTATACCAGGCTGACTTTGAATTTACAGAGATCCTCCTGCCTCTGTCTCCCAAGCGCTGGGATTAAAGGCATGCACTACAGCTGCCCAGCTGACTTTATTTTCATAAAATTTTGTTCAGTAAAATTTGTCTTGGGATTAGGACAGAATCTCCACCAGTTTCTGAACTGGTCTTAAGCACACTTTTGTTTTCTTATACTATGTATTTATGTATAGTGGCACTTTTAGCACTAACCATTATAAAATCAAAATGTTTGACCAACTCTAAAAAAATGTTAAATATTCAGCCAAGATTTCTTTCTTTTTAATTTTATGTGCATGCATGTTTTGCCTACATGTATGTCTATGTACCATGCATATGCCTGGTGCCCACAGACGTTAGAAGAAGGTGTCAGATCCCCTGGACTAGTATTACAGATGGTTGTGAGCTGCCATGTGTGCTGGGAATCAAATCTGGGTCTTCTAGCAGAGCAGCCAGTGCTCTTAACCACTGAGTCATCCCTTCAGCCCCTAAAGGATTCTCTTGACTGGGTTAATTGAGATGGGGATAGTCACTCTAGGTGTGGCAGGCACCATCCAATGGGCTAGGATCCTGGACTGAGTAAAAAGGAGAAAGCAAGCTGAACATCTGTGTTTGTGTCTCTTTGAATGCAATTCAAACAGCTGCCTCGAGCTCCAGCTGCCATGCTTTCCCACCATGATGGCCCATACCTTCACCTGTGAGCCAGATAAACTGCCCCCGCCTTAAGTTGCACTTATCTGGTATTTATCACAGCAACAGGGAAAGGAACTAAGGCAGGTGTCCCCAAAAGCCCAGTTGTTAGAGACCTGGCCTAGCCACTCGGGACAGAACAAGGGAAGGAAGGATGCCCTGAGCCCTGAGCTGGGAGTCCCCACACAGATGACCCCAAGGGTGAGGCTTCTCAGTTTTAAAGTGGCTCCCAGCTGACAGGCTGTCTCAACTGTTTCTTAGAGACAATTTTAAGGCATAATAGATGCCACAGTCTGAGAGGCTCAAGGCCCACCAAAGCCCCTTCAGCAGAACATTCTGTATTCTCTCTCTCCATCCTTGTGTGCCCTGTGAGTAACAGTGCCCCCAAATGTGGGCCCCAAGGTCTGCAGCTCTGAGCTGCCTGCCCACCATCCCCACCACCCCCAGGCATTGTCTGCTGGCCCTGTGGTGTGATTCTGGGCTGCGGGGCCCTGTGGGCCAGGGGACTGGGAAGGGATTAGAGGTCCTGTGCTTGCTTTGCCCTCTTGCACAACCGTCTGATCAAAGACATTCCTGGGATGACAGCCCTGAGCAAGAGAGGCCAGCTCAGCTCAGCCAAGGGTACTGCATCCCATCAGTACTGTGCTGTGTTCATGTGGGCCCCTTGCACACAGGCCTGTCCACCTCACGTTAACAAGGGTGTGCACCCCACACCAGATACACATAGGCTGTCATATCAGCCCGAGTACAGGTTTGCCAGGCAAGCACACCTGGCAGTGCCAGCTCCCAACACTGGTCTTGTGTGGTCTGCATAGCTGTGTTACCACACACAGAGGGTCCAGTCCTGTGGAGCCTGACAGGCATTGCCTGCCTCCTGGGCTGCCATGGGAGGACTGCAGCAGGGACACACAGTCCTACTTCTCTGCCTACTGTCCCACCCCAGGAGTCCTCAACCCCTACTGCTGGTATTTGTGGGCTTCAGGAGCCTAGATAACTCTGAAGGGTTGTGAAGTTGGCTTGCTTTCTAGGACAAAGTACAGCAGTTGGGCTGGCCTACAGGCAGCAGGCTAACTTCCTCACACTTAGTCCTAGGATGTGAAGTCAGGAGAGGAGGCCACACAAACACCTGTGTAACGTGATGCAGAAGCTCCACAGAGGCCACACGCACTTTGAGCCCTGTAGGACAAGCAGAAATGAAGGTTCAGGCAGTTCCAGGCAGTAAAGTAACCTAGAATGGGAAGCAGGGGGCAGTCCTCAGGGTTCGGGGAGCTCAGGCTCACAGAGGCCATGCAGGTTCAAGAACCTTGGCCTGGCTGAGAAGGCTGGGATGGCTGAGCAGAATGGGGGCTCCCTGCATGTAGAAAGCCTGGCAGGGATCCATGGAGCTGCTAGGGGCAGAGAATGGAGAGAATTGGCCTTTGGTGCTCTGAGAAGAGACAGTTGGGTGGGCTAGCTCCCTGAGTCTTTGTTTCTGAGTGCCCTCAAAAGCTATTGTACTATCACCCTAAGAACAGGAGTGTCTACACATCCCACCAGGGAATCTATCTTCTAGTGTTATCAGTGAAATTTGAGGGTTAGAATCAGAACCTGGGTGATAGCATAGGCATATGCCTTTAATCCCAACACTCAGGAGGCAGAGACTGGCAGATCTCTGTGAGTTTGAGGCCAGCCTGGTCTACAGAGTAAGTGCCAGGACAGCCTCCAAACAGAGGAACTCTGTCGGATGGTTGGGGAGGGAGAATCAGAACCTGGAGTGGCTAGTGGTATCTGGGGTTACACTGCTGAGCCAATGAAAGAGGTCAGGATATCAGCCATAACTGGACACCACAGACCACTAGATGAAGAGACAAGCCAATTGTACCCTTAGAGATTGCATCATGGTGTGAGCCCTCTGCATTTGATGTGTCCCTTGATAAGACACTGGTGGAAACAGCAGCAGCAGCCTGCCTTTCTCTGAGTGTGTATGCTCAGCCCCATACACACTTTGTTTGTGTCTGCATCCCTAGGACCACTCTGCTGCACTTGCTGCCAGCCTGCTTCATCCCAGCATGTTATTGTGTCTGTCCCACACTGTCCTTCCCATCAGGCCACCTGAACATGATAAACTTGCTCCACAGCGTTTCTAAGATCCAAGGGGAAAGCAGTTCTTCAACCTCAATGCCCTTTGGCCTGTTCCTGGAATGCCGAAGGCCCCACGCCCACTCTCCTGGACGATGTGTGGCTGTGTGGAGAGGAGGTCGGCCAGTTCCTGGGTCCCCAGCCCTGTAACAGGTTGATGCCCTCTGACGGTGCTGGGCTGCCAAAATACCTTTCTGGATCCTGCCCTCAGGCAGCCTTGCCCAAGATGGGATCTGTGCCTTCATGAGCCACCAGAGGGGACACTGGAGTCTGCTTTGGCTCTGGTGTTCCCTAAAACTCCCATGGGGCAGGTAGCCTGGCAGGGGCTTCATCTGCCTTTGGGTCACATCTGCCTCCCTCCCCACCAAGTCCCTTTCTGCTTTCATACTTGGGGTGTCACCATTCAGGCCAGGTGTTAACTACATACCCCACCTTCTAGAAGGGCAGGGGCCAGTCTGACACCGACACAGCCAACCTGAGACCAAGAGGCCACCTTGTAGATGATACCTTAGAATGGAGACTGAGGTCTTCAGATGGCTCCCAAATGGCTGTACCAGGTGATGGCAAAGGACTCCCAGTGCTAGGGAGTGTCCAATCACCTATTCCCCCAGGGTTGGGAAACATCGCTAGTCATGAGCAACTGCCACCCAGGGGACATCAAAGGAGTCCAGCCAGGCCACTCAGGTCCCCAGGAACTGTGTGAAAGGCCGCCTTGGGCCTTGGCCCTAACACTAAGTATCACTCTCTGGGCGCTTGGCAGCACCTAAGGATGGTGATTCACCCAGAGCAAACACCCATTTGCGCCAGACGAGGGGCAGTGAACGCGGGCTCTGTTGATCTTCCATCTGCAAATAAGCAGGAGGTCAAGTTGGCAGCGACAGACCCAGAGCCGGCTTCTGATCAGTGGCTGCCGCTGGCCTCCCTGACGCCAGAGGCTGCCACCCTGGTCAGCTGCTACCTACAAAATCCTTCCCTTTGGGAATCCCAGATTTGTGCCAGGGTCAGAGATGCCAAACACTCTGGGATGTAGAGGACAGGGTGGTCCCACATGGCCATGGCATCAAGATGGTACTTCTCCCACTCCTGTCCCCAAGGCCCAGAAAATATAGGCAACACTTAAGCTGAGATTTTACCAATTTTATTTCTAGACTTTTTGTGTCTTTTTTTTTTTTTTTTTTTTTTGCTGGACCACGCTGGTCACATGTCCGTGCTGGGAAGCGCCATGGTATGTCAACCAGAAATACACAAACCCAACCTGGCCACCAGCCAGAGCCCCTTCAAAGCCTTTCATGTCACAGGGCAGACTCCGTGGACCCACCACCAGCCTTTGGCCTTTTGGCCAGACCCTCACCCATCACCATGAACACAGTGGGCCTCAAGGGTCCTGCCCGGTTCAGATGCCTCAGCTAGGCTGGTGGTGACCGTGGAGGTGACCATTTTGGTTTGGCAGCTAGCTAGGGAATTTGGAGGCCTGCAGCACTGGAGCTGGCTTTGCCAAGGCTGAAGTCTTTAAATTAGCACAATGCTGTAATTAACACAAAACAAGACAGAACACTAGAACCTAACAGAATCAATGATGCACCGGAGACTCAGAACTGATTCCTCCGGGCCCAGCAGCATGGTGGCATGCACAACAGGCCGCTACAAAAATAACAATATTGATAATTAACAAAGAAAAATACAGTTGTCCCGACTGCTGTGATGCTCTATGTCCCAGATCAAATGAAGGGCCCAGCATGACAGGTGTAGGAGGATGATCCCACCAGACCAGTCTCTGGAGGCAGACCACCTGCCTGCTAGGCCCGTGCATGGCTAGGTGAAACATGAGGTATTGTGAACAGGAACCTGGTGGTTTTTTGTTGTTGTTGTTGTTTTTTTGGAATACAGCGGTAATCACATTAAGCCAAAATTGATCACAATTTTTTAAAAAAAGTACAAAAAAAGGGCATCTGTAAATACAATCTTCTATGAGGAAATTAAAACTTGAACATGGCAGTCTATGACATTGTAAAAAACAAAACAAAACAAAACAAAACTGACCCTCCAATAGCAGCGAAAACAATGTGAAAGACACAAAGCGACACAAGTCTGGTTCTGAACGTCTGGGATGTGGGGCGTCATCGGTAGCAGCAGGAGCCGCAGTCTGTCCCATGTGGTCCCTACCCTCCACACTTCTTCCCTCGCGTCCTCTCCCGCCTCCCTTCAACACTTCCTAAATAGAAAAGCACAGAACCAGGTATACGAATTACCTACTGTTGTGGGGGACAGGGGTGGCAGCGGCAAGAATGTGCCGGAATCCAACTCATTTGGGACCCCCCAGTTTTCCTCAGTTTGGATGGCTCTCCAATGGGGCCGTTTGGGTTTGGAAAGTTAAGCAAACCAAATGCCCGTCTTTATGTAGTTTTTGAAAATGCCCCCCTTACCCATAAAAGACCAATCTCTCAAACATGGCACTAAACCTTCACCAGCAAGGGCAGAAGGTGTATGTTTGAATCAAGGGAGATCACATTGCTTTATAAAATCACACTGGCCATGGGCAACCTTTCCAATAAATACTCTTCTGTAGCCTTAAGTATAAATTAGACATTTTAGTGTTTAAAAGCCTCCTGTATGAAAGACTTTAAAAAAGTCATCCAGAATCTCCTCACTGTCCAGGTAACGCCACCATAGTTCCTACTTCCAAACACTAGCTGGCACCAAAGGATCCCTTAAACTCAACTCCTCTGTAGGACAGATCCTGGCGGTGCAAGAACAGAGCTCTCTCTTCTTGACCCAACAAAACTTCCCAAGCACCCCATGCTACTAGCCCTACTGTGCCACACACCCACTGTGCAGCCATCTGAATGAATGTGTGGATATCCTCCAACCATTCCATCAGGAACTCCCCCCTCACACACATACCAGCAACACTGCCTCCAGCTAGCTGACCGAAAGTGCTTTGAAATGGAATGATTTGGAACACGGAGAAGGAAAACACAACAAAACAGAACCACACACACGAAAGAAAAGCTGTGGGTTTAACCTGATGTGAGTGGGCTGCAGGGCCGCCAGGCAAAAACCAGCGTCTCTTTAAACAGGAACTACAAAATAGGAAGGTTACAAAAATAGAATATATGATGTCACTATCTTATCCCCTCTACTGGAGCACACTGCATAGAGTGGGACACCTACCGCTGTGTGGCTGATGCTATGAACCTGCAGGTTAGGAGAGGGCACAGATGAGCCCGGGGGGGTGCCACACATCTCGAGACCACTAGAGGTCGCATTGCTGGTGAAGAGGTCTACCCATCCCTGGGATAAAACACAGGAAACAGGTGACTAGCAGTGGCTGCACTGAGCAAGCAGGAGTGAGGTGTGCCTTTCAGCAAAGCGAGTACATCTCTACCTAAAACTCTCTTCTATTTCAACAAGTTTGCTCTATTTGCCTTTTTTTCCTTCTTTTTTAAAGCAATGTTTCTTAAGCCTTTTAAACACATAAAATCAAAATCCTTCTGTAGACTTCCTGTGTGTTAATCCTATTCTTACAACAGACAAGCACATTAATAAAAAACTAGTTGATTACTGGGGTATAAAATCCTATTTTGGTAGCATCCCCTCTGCCCTACACTCAGGGTGATGCAAATTCTATCTCTCTCTCTCTCTCTCTCTCTCTCTCTCTCTCTCTCTCTTTAAGACAGCTTTCAGGTATTTTTTCTCTTTTGCTTAAGTCACATAGAAAGGAGAAAGATTAAAGAAAAACAACCAACAAAGAGAACAAAACTTCCCCTTCTGGTAACAAAATGTCCCCAAGAGGGACATCATTAGGAGCACCCCGGGCTGGCTCCTTCCTCATCGCGGGTTGCCACTCCTTGGTGGCACCCGCCTGCCCGGTGGCTCTCAGATGTCCACATCTCGTACATCGGTGGGTGTGCAGGCCAGGTCAGTCTCTCCCTCTGCTTCTCCCTCTTCCTCGGTGGCCTTGGGGTTGATGTTCTGCTGGGCCTGGCGCAGGCTGGACTCCAGAAGGGCCTCAATCTGTTCCTGGCAGGCGCGGAGGCAGTCCTGGAGAGGCAGGCGGAGATGGAGGGGGTCCTTGTTTAGCCAGAGGCTAGTGGCCAGGGCCTTGACCTGCGAGGCAGGCTTTGCTAAGGGCAAGGCTCGAAGAAACTCCCCGAGTCATCCCCAAATCCAGTGAGCAGTGAGAGAGCCACAAGGGACTAGAAAGCAAGAAGAGTGTCACCTCTGCCCCCATGCCATGAGACAGGAATAGGGAGTTCCTGTGGCTGATGCCAGACAGGGCAGATCGTGTGTCACACATGGAAGTCCACTGGCTCTGACCTACACTGAACCCCCAGCTGAGTCCAAGCCAGAATTGGACTTTTGTCTGTCCTGTCTATGCCAGCCTGCAATGTCCTTGAGGACACCTTCACGACCAGAGCCCCAAGCAGCATCCGCCATACTGCTCAGTGTCATTACGCCCCTGCCCCCTTCCTTTAGGATCAATGGCTTCTGGAAGATCCCCAAACCTCAAGCCTGGGAAGAGGCTTGGTGGGGAGGGGGCGCTAGGTTTGATTCCCCTTTGCTGCAGAGGCCAGTGCTCCAACCCTCACAGCCCTGGCCTGGTCACACAGTGTCTTGACACTGTCCCCCCTCCCCCCGCCCCCGATGCAGTCTCCTTCAATGACTCACTTACCGGGTCACACTTGATTACTCTGGAAAGAAAGTGCGTTGTGCGGTAGCAGGACAGGTAGTTGTTGGGGCTGCCCAGGTTCAGGCCTTGCATTGCAGCCACCACGCTCCCGGCAGCCACCATGGAGGGCGGGTTGGAAATGAACTTCACGTCTGCAGTAGAGAGGAGCCACAGGCCTGTGGTTTAGCTCCCACCCAATTCTCAGTACAGCCTCACTCTGTCCTCCAAACCTCCCTATCCGTGCATCAACTCCAGCTCCTTTGGCAACAGCTAGGTGGCGCTAGATGTACATAGGGATACAGGCCTTCAACCCCAGCATGGAGGCCAGGGTGCAGACACTTTAAGGCAAGGTCTTGTCTCACTTTAAGAAGCTGAGCGGCTGATCCTGGCCTGTGTTCCACCCCCCCAGCATCTCAAGCAAATAACAAGGAAGAGTTGGTCATGTCCCCTTTGTTCCTTCAAAGTTTAAGAAGAGGACAAAGGACAGAATTCAAGAAGGTACAGGCCCTTAATTAACCCTTTAACCTGGAGGCAGGTGTGACGCTTTACATCTGCATCCCCAGTACTTGAGAGATGGAGGCAAGGGGATTGCTGTGTTCCAGAGCCACCAAGTCATAGAAGGATAACGGTAAGCTGCAAGGGTGATAGGAGCAGATCCCTCAGAGGCCAGGCTAGATGTCACAGAAGGGATGCTCCCCCCAGAGGACTGACTCCCAGGATCTTCCACAAAGCCATTTCCCTAGTTATAAAATGTTCTCCTGCATCTTTTCCAAGCTGCTTTCCTGGTTCACTGATGCCAGCTTAGGGAAGAAAGACATGGGACCCCAGAACTCCAATTCAGGGTCCCTTGTGAGGGAAGCCCCGCCCACGAGTCTTGGGGACTCTCACAGCACAGCCCCAACTGGAGAAAGCAAACCCCAGGGGGTGGCAGCTTTGTAGTCTGCCCCACTGTTAAATGTGTGGGGTCATGTCCCCCCACAGTACTGCAGCAGCAGGGGGTCACCCGACTTCCACCCAGTATCTGCAGTGAGTGGTGTGGCGGGCTGACGGAATGAAGGCCTGCCCACCAACCCCACTACCAAAGATGAGCCCACAAGCTGCTCTCCTGAAACAGTGACAAGGACAGCCACACACTTAAGCCCGTGGATCAGGGGTTCCGGGCTAGAGGAGGACACAATAAAGAACAGGTGTCAGCTTCCCCATCTTGGGTCACCCAGTGCCTGGGAACTGGGAGGCTTGAAGAAAACTAATGAGAATCACAAGTGGGAGAGGGCTATGGTGGTGAGGCAGCCCTTTGGAGACTACCCTGACAGAGCATAGAGCTTTGGTTCTGTTAAAGGTCGGGAGGCACCAGGAAGGGACCCGGAAGAAGAGCAGCCACGCAGAAGAGAGACAATACTTCCAGGTGGCACCAAGGACTCAGCTCAGTTCAGTGAACTGAGCTTGCTATGGAGACAAGTTCAAATCAGATGCCCCTTTTGCAAGGAGACAGAGAAACTCCAACCACCAGCTAGCACGTGGCCCCCTCTGGTGCTTGTCTGTCCCCTTCTCATGTGCAGTATAAGGAACCTTAACATCTGCTTACTCACACTGCCTGGCTGCTGCTGGCATAGTTGTCACCCAGTTCAGTGGCATGACTGACACTTACCAAACACCCTTCATTTAGCTCAATTTCCTTTTGTCCTAATCCACACAAGGGTACACTCTGGCCACCTGTGCATGCCTGTATGACCAGCCCCAACCCTAGGTTAGTGCACTGCTCACAAGGTCAGGACCCAGGTCTGGGGGTATCCAGAAGGGAGAAGAAAAGTCACACCCTCCTATCTCCTGTAACCTTGCCACATGGATGGCACATTTCCTGGCTGGCCTTGACCTCTGGCCTCTTTCCAGAGTGACCTCTATGTGACCTCTAAGGAGCTGGTTACTCCTTCAGGGGGACAAAGCCTCCAGGCCTAGAACATTGGTGTATGCAATTCAATAAGTTGTGCTCAATCTCCATTTGTCTTTTGGGGGCTCTTAGTGGACCCATCATAGAAAAAGGCCATACAGTAAGCTGGGTCCAGCCATACTCACAATGCATTAATACTTGTTGGCTTCCCTGCTGGCATTCAGGGGTCCTGGGAGGGGCCCTTTGCTGCCAGAACCATCCTGGGGAGGCTGTGCCACCCCATCCCTCATGTTATCTCTGGGAAACTCTGCAGCTTCTCTGAAGCCACTTTCAGCTCCATAAAAGGCTTCCTGGAGCCTCCAAGGGCTCTGCTCTCCCCAGAGGAACCCCAGCCAGACGCCTCCCTGCCTGCCAGCCAGCAGGGCCGCCCCCGCCCCTTACATCCTTCCAGGCTACTGATGGCCTTGGCACTCCCATCTGCCACCCCCTTGCTTGGTAGGCCTCTGGGGAGGGGCTGCCACCCTCAGCAGGTAGCTGGGAGGCTAGAATCCCAAAATCTTCACACCCACCACAGCTAAGCAGAAACACTATCCACAAGGGTGGACAACAGAAGGTGCCAGAGATGGCAGGTGGGAAAAGACATTACATGCCCCTCTTACACCATGTTGCCTTTTGGCTGCCCTACAAGCCACCTAGCCTGAGTTAAGAGATATAGCAACTAAGGCTTGATCAGGGCCACCTGGGGGGCGGGCAGGGGTCCTAAGCAGGTGAGAGAGAGAGTACAAGACCCCCTCAGCATCTCTAAGCTTCCTGGGCAGGGCTCCCAGTTAGATGGGGAAGCAGCTGTCAGATGTAGTACTAGGACCACCTAGAGGCAGCAGACTGTCTATGTATGTGTATTCTAGCATGTCCACCCACCCTGAGTTCAGTCAGCCTGTCTACCTGTGGTCTGGGGCTAGGGAGGGTCCCCTAGAGAAGCTATGTGGAGGTCCTTGCCTCTCTCCTTCCAACCCTCCCCCAGGACTCTACCAACCCAAGCCCACCCCCATAAATGGGGCCCCTTAAAGACACAGACAGGACAGAAGGTAGGTGGGGGCAGGCAGCCCAGGAACCAAGGCAAAAACCTTTTCAGAAAGCGTGCAGTGAAAAGCCTGGCACAGGGAGCTGGGCCATTCGATTAGGTCTCCAAGGCCCTTTATCGTGGCCCCCAATACCATCTATCCCCAACAAGCTATCTGCCCCTGGGCTCAGAACAGAGATGAAAGGACCCCCTTCTAGACATGCCTGAGACCATCATATGGTACAGAAGAGACAGTAAGGAAACAGGCATTAGCCAAGGAACCGCAAGGAGTCTGAGATCTCCTGGGGAAGAGTGGGGGTGGGGGCCCTACCTGTGGCACAGAGGGCCACAAAGGTCTGCGCATGCTTGCGGATGATCTGCTTGTTCTCATCCGCCTCTGGCATTTTGGAGAGGAAGTGTTCGATGAAATCGTGGGGAGTCATGGCGGCCAGGTTCCACTTAAGTTTGTTCACCAGAAGGAGTTCCATTTGCTGCAGAAAATGGGGAACAAAGTCAAAAGGAGGGCAGGCCGGTTGGAAGGAGGTTTAAAGAGTGGGATAGCCGGGCACCACTGATAGGTAAACAACAAAATGTAGAAAGACTGAGTGGGCAACAAGCACTAGACAAAAAGACCCTTCACCGCCAGCGCTGCGGCTCGAGCGCCGCAAGGGGGCGCAAGCCGTCCACATTTCAGAGTGGCTTCACCGCAGACATGGTGGGGAGTCCAGGAGAGGGGGGCCACAGAGGTGAAATGGGTTTGGGATTCTGTCCACTGCCACTTAGGTGTAGTGCAGTGTGGATGACTTCCGTGGGGTTGGAGATCTACCCGAGGCTGCCTGGGCCTCCTGTCACTTGCAGCTCCCACCACCCGGGGGGGGGGGTCATGCAGATAATGAGGGAACGCGGGTGGTGGGGTCCTTGGTTACCAGCAGCTCCTCGGGCCGGATAGAGTTGTCAGTGTAGATGCACAACTTCTCGGCGGTCAAAGGAATGGTCTCCTTCATCTTGGAGGCCACGAACATGCAGGTGGCCCCTAGCAGCTGCAGGCGGCTCTTTTTTAGGGGCTCCAGAGACAGGAAACGGTCCAGGTAGTTCATGGCCAGAGGGAAGACCTCCTCTTCGCACTTCTGCTCCTCGCAGACCTGCGGGGACCGGGACCGTGACCGTGACCGTCAACGGGGGGTTTTGGGGGGTGTCGCTCGATGTGACCCCGTATCTCTTTCCTAGATTACACAGAGCGAATACGTGGCGAGAGCACGGAGAGGGGTCGCGGTGGCAAACTCCCCGGGAGGCGCGGTGCTCAGTACCCACCCACCCTGAAACTGAAAGGGAAAGTCCCTGGGCAGCTGACGCGGGGAAGCTCAGCAGCGGTGACCACGGAGACCCCGACCCAGGTTGGAATTAGAAGGCCGCAGGCTAGGGAATCCCACCGCGGGGCTGGCAGGGCGCCGGGGGTTGGGCGCCGCTCGCGCGCACGCGAGACACAAAGGTGGCGTCCCAGGCCGCCGCGCCTCATTTCCCAGACGTCATCTTTTCAAAAAATATTTAAAAATATTTAAAAAATAACTAGACGCCTAAAAACGGCTCGAAAATAACCATCGGGCGACCCTTTATCCAACCCAAGGGTCAGGAGTTCGGTGTACGTTGGAGAGTGAGCCCCAGCAACTCAAACTCTGGGGGCCCCCCTTTTGCTGGGTGCGGGTGCCGTTTGCCTCTCTGCAAGGGCACCACGCCGCACTTCAGAAATTATTTAAAAATATTTTGGGGCTCTTGAAACTCCCGCTAAGCATCTGGAAATGTGCTCTGGTCCCCCGGCTTGACCTGGATAGAAACCCCCAAGTTCAGACCCGCGCGGACGACGGTCAATCTCTAGCGACTAGGGGGCCACGCGACCTTGCAGACTGGCGTGCTCACTGGGCCAGGCAGCCTGTGCGAGGGTGCTCAGGGGTCTGCTACTTGAACAAAGGGTTCCCCCCAAATATCGATCGCTATGTCCCGTTTGGTGATTCCTGGCTGCCGCGAGGCCCCTCGTGCCTGTCCAGCGCCCCCGCCGCCGCTCCCCGCCCTGCCCCCAATTATTAATAAACACTTTTGCTTTGCAATAAAGGAGCAAAGATGGCGCATAATACTGACACGAGCGGGCCTTGCATACGTGTCCACCGATATTAATTTAAAAATCAAATCTATGCCCCCTCCCCCCCGAGCTGGCGGAGGAGGCCACCGCCGAGGCGCAGCAGGAATGGGGCGCAAGCCGGGGGCTACAAAAGGCGCCCAGCCCGCACCCTCTGGGGTGTCCCTGCCATCGTCCTCCCTCGAAAGCCCTCCTCCCTGACTGCCCCCCACCAAGAAAAGGAATCCCCATTACCCCAACTCCTACACCTTCCTCGTTTAAAAATACCGGCAGTATCTATTTATTTTGAGAATCCGATTCCTAGCAACACTGCGGGAAAACTCCGTGTCTGAAGGGAAGAGAAGGGAGGAAGATGTGGGTGGGAGCAACAAGTTGCCAGGGGTCCCAAGCCAGAAGGCTGTAGCCCCTCACCTCCAGCATCCAGGTGGCCACGATTTTCCGCATGGACGGCACAATCTCCCTCTGCACGCACTTGAAGTAAGACACGGAGGGCGCGCAGGTCTCCTCGGTCTTGAGCATGGCTCGCAGCACTCGGTCGTTCAGGAGGTTGGTGTCAGGGTACGCGCGGCGGATGGTCTCCACTTCGCAGCACAGGAGCTGGTGTTCCATGGCGCGGCCGCCTGGGGAGGGCTGTGGTCCTGGTTGGGCTCCGGTGGCTGCTGCTGGCGCGCGCTGCCTCGCGCTCTACTGCCGGTCTCTGGAGCGCGCGGAGTCTGCTGCTCTCTGCTACTGCGCCGACAGCCCTCTGGAGGCTGCAGGACTTTGCAACTTCAACAAAACTCCCCTGTAGTCCGTGTGACGTTACTGTTGTTAAGCAGAGATCAAAGCTAGGCAGAGAAAGGGAGGAGGGAGGGACGGGGCGGGCGCAGGGGGAGGGGGCTCGGGAGCTGCAAACGGCTAGGGGACAAGCCCAAAGCGCCCCCCCTCCAGCTCGACCTTCGTAGATATGCAAATCGCTCGGACTGCTTCTCTCCAAGCTGGGAAAAAGCGGTGCGAGGGTGGTAGTGGTGGGGTGTCTTCTTTCCCCACTTTCCTCAGAAGTGGCTCCTCTGAGATCTGTGGAGGGGGCGGGGGAGGGGAGCTCTGGACAGGACAGCTAGGAGGGAGGCCAGGCCACACGCAAGCCAGAGAAGACTGAATGGATGGGGGATCTTGGGGACCCAAGGACACCCTATATTCAAGCCAGGAGAATGGGCACGTTTCCGAGGACGCCACGAGGGCACCCACGGGCGGACGGATTGCTTAGAAATCCCGGCGTCCCCATCTTCTTTCAATTTCATCAACACGTGTAAAATTCAGGAACTGTTCAACAAGCGAAGATGCTGGACGTACCCTAAGCTCCGGTGCAGGCTCCATCCTAGTGCACTGGGGGTCTTTGCAAAGGGCCAGAGATGTAGCCTAGCATGCACTCGCTCAAAAATAAAATCTCAAAAATCCCAGCAACAGTTCAAGATGGTGGCCATTATTTCTTTCATCCAATCCTCCTCGCGGGAGGAATCTTCGATTTGCCTTCCTACGGTGACCAGTTCATTCTGGCCAGGTTCCTCCAGTGCGGGCGATTTACCCAAGAAAAATAAACCTTTGAAGGAAAGGCTGAGACACGATGGGCTGTTTCCTAATTTATTTTTTAATTAAGAAAACTAAATCACTGCAAGTATTAGTCACCTTGCCAGGAACCAGACCACCGGAAATTTTCCGATAGGCTTTGTTGGGGGTGTGGCCGTTCCTCTACCTTTAGAACCTTAGTTGGGGCGGCATTCGTGAGTTCCTGGGGGGCTGGTCGGAATCAAGACAAATGTGTGCGCCTATGTGATGCGTAGAGAAAACTTACAGATGTTCGTGGTTACACGAGTGGATTCCCAATATTCTCTTAATACTTAGTCAAGTAAAAGTTTTTAGGATGAAAGGGTTCCACCACCTAAGTCTGTTAATCCCCTTTTCTTTAAAGTTTTCACAATCCTGACCCCAACTCAGGAGAACTAGTCACGTATTTCCCCCGGAATAGTTTTGTGGCCCCAGGAGTGAATGGGACGAAACTGGGAAAGGAGCGCAGAGGGACACGGTCCACGCAAGAAGCAAACCCCCTCATCTTCGGGGCGCATTTCTCCCGCTCTACCGATATTGGGGTCCCTAATATCTAGGTCCTGTGGGACAGTGATCCCATTGCAGCTCTGAAGGTGGTGGGTGGCCCGGGCAGTGCGCCCACGCTTGCTCTGGCCACAGGCCCCGCCAAGCCTGGGAGCCTCAGCCTGAGCACGAGGGCGGCCCGGCAGCCTTTTCATTCATAAAATCCCTACCGGGCGGCAGTAAGCATGATTTATGGGGCTGCGCACTATCACCCGCGGCTGAGTGCTTGCGAGCGGAGTACGCGGGCCTGGCCAGGGTGCGCTATCGAGGGCAGCGGGGCATAAAGAGGCTCGCCCACCCAGCAGCACGAGCTCGCGACCCGCAGCCAGCACCCCCCACCACCACCACCACCGCGGGAAAGACCAGGAAACTGGAATTAGCATGAGCCAATCCGGATGCAGCGCTGTTACTAGGCGGACCGGGCAGATCTCCACGAGGAACTTAGTTGATCAGTGCGCTCAGGGACGGGCGCAAAAGTGCAAGTCCGGTCGGCGGGCGTGCAGAGCCGTCCAGGAACCCGTGGGGGAGGCGCAGGAATTTGGGACCAGGCGGGGAGCGCCCATCCCCCATTCGGGGAACCCCGCTCGACCAGCTCCAGAGTCCTGGAGAGGGGGCAGCAGTTCTGGGTCCTTTCCGGATCAATTGCTTTAGGAATCTCAGAGAAAGCGTTTGGATTTTTAATTTTTATTTTCCAACGAAAAAGCAATTTAACATACACATTTTCCTTGCAATTTTAACTTTTACATTGGCAAAAAACCAACCAAAAAAACAAAAAAAAACACACCACCTTAAAGCAGGAACTGCACGCTCTGGGATCACTTAAAGTGCTCTGCGCTTATTTTTGGTGACCTTTTGGAGACAAAAGGCCACTCGTCCAATCGAGAGGGGACTACGTTATTTGGAAAGAAAATCTCAGAGTAACTTTAATCCCCTTTCCGATTTCCTCCCTCTTCCACCCCTCGCCCCAGGCCAGGGTTCGAGAGAGAGAGAGAGAGAGAGAGAGAGAGAGAGAGAGAGAGAGAGAGGGAGGGAGGAGGGAGGGAGGGAGGGAGGAGGAGGGAGGGGAGAGAGAGAGAGAGAGAGAGAGAGAGAGAGAGAAAGAGAGAGAGAGAGCGCGCGGACTGAGTGGTAGACTTGCCACCGTCCCTGGCTGTGGGAACTTCATTGAGAGGGGGAAGGGAGTCTGTTCATTGAGGAACCCGCGCCGCCTAGCTCGGGGCTCTGGCGGGAGGTGTGGAGCGGGGCGACCATCCTGAGCCTCTGGCTGCAGCCCCTCAGGGAGAGGACCCGGAAGTGAGCAGACGTACCCAGGTGGGGTCACCTGCAGCCCAATACCTGGCGGCAACTTGAAAGCACCTCGCTGCTTCTGTTCCTGTTAGCCATTGTTAATTTAGCCTTTAAGTCGCCCTGGAAAACGCTTCTGAATATTGGCCGCAAGGTTTCGGAGCATTGCGGCTCCCCTCCCCTCCCCCTGCAGGCATTTTGGGGCGCGCATGGCAGCCCACGTGCTACGGGGCTGCTCCACCTAGGTTATCCTGAGCTGATCCTTATGCTTAGGACGGGTGTGTATGCTCAGTTTATCCTGTGCACACCTGGGACAGCCGCATCCCATCTTCCGGAGCTTGCATTTCCGAGTTAGTTTCAGTTCCCATAACCCAACCCCCTAGGGGAAGCTCCGACTGAGCCCTGGTGTGCCCAGGCTGGCTCCAGGGACCCCGAGGGTGGAGCTGTAACTTTAGGGAGGGGTGGTTGCTCGCTCTCCAGCTTTCCGAACGTAACACAAATGACCTGAGCAGTGGAACCCCAAAGTCTTTTGGGATTTGTCGACATTATCGCTCTAGCCCATGTCTCGCCTAGACTAAATGGTGGGTAGCGGGCTCCCAGGTGGGGAAGAAAATCCCAACAATCGGGCTAGTGTGGGCTACCCGTGGCCAGGCAGAACCACGTGGCCCAATCGAGGGTGCTCGAGCTCTAGAGTGCAGGTGCTGGAGCTGGGGGCACCGCGCCTCCGGCATTGGTCCCTTTGCACCCCGAAGGTGGTCAGGGGCCAGAGCTTCTATGGCCTGCTTCCTGCAAAACCTAGGCTTCTCCATTCTTAACGTAGGCCGGTGGGGGACAGTGAGGCCTCTAGAGCGGGGGCTCTGCAGGTTCCAGATCTCGAGACACCAGCAGTGACGGGACCCAAACAGGAAGGGCAAACTTAGCCCCAGGTTCTGGAAAGGGTAGTCTAGCTTCACATGCTGAGCCCTCTTCGGGGTCCTTGCTCTCCCGGTGGTGGTTGGGGGCAGGAAAAGCGGACTGACCACTAGCTGGGTACTGCCGTCCCACAAACGCACGCTGGTAGCCCTGGGGTCACGGCTGGGAGCGCGCAAGGCCGCACCGCGCATTCCGCGCATTCCCGCCCGGCCGGTGTTTCGCCGCCACGTGGTCGTCCTGCACGCCGCGCTTACCGTAAAGTTTGGAGGCGACGCGCAGCAGTAGCTCGTGAGCGTCTGCGGACGCTCGCCAAGGCCAGCTGTAGAGACAGCACTTTGATAGAGGCGCCGAGCCCGCGGGGAACGGCCCTTCCACGTTTATAAGGGGCACTATTCTGCCCTGGCTCCACTGATATGTGTAATAAGGTGACTGACTGACCATGTAAGGAACTGGACTGCGGAAGAAGCCAGAGAGGAGCTTCAGCCTTTGCTTCTGAAAGTTGAATTTTCATCATTATTCTAAGTCAGGTCAAGGCCCTGTTCTCAGGAGGCCCTGGCTGGAGGGTGCTTAGCAAACAGGAAAGTGTCCATAAACCCAGTATAACTATTTTTTAAAAATGAGTAAGGGTGGAGTTGGATAGATGGCTCAGCGCTTCAGAGTACTTGCTGATTTCCCAGAGGGCAGGATTCAGTTCCCAGCACCCACATCAGGCAGCTTCCAACCATCTGTAACTCCAGCTCTAGGGGATCTTGCACACTCTTCTCGACTCTGAGAGTACCTGCACTCATACATGCACATAGATACACTAATAAACAAACACATACATAAATAAGTAGAATGTAAAGGTAAGATTCAGCCCACCAAGGGATGACAGTTTCTGGTCAATCCAATGGAATGGATGCCTGCTTCTGCCACATCAAATTCAGGGAGTAGTTGGGCCCTGTAATGGTTAGTTTTAATTGTCAA
This sequence comes from Cricetulus griseus, assembly GCF_003668045.3. Lineage (NCBI taxonomy): Eukaryota > Metazoa > Chordata > Mammalia > Rodentia > Cricetidae > Cricetulus > Cricetulus griseus. The sequence goes on along the minus strand of NC_048596.1, from coordinate 56,396,997 downwards.
CCTGATGCAGCCTTGAATGACTTGGCTAGAGGGTCTCAAGAAAGCTTGTGGACATGGCTGTGGGTGATTGTCTTAGTTGCCTTAATTGATGTGGGGCCACCCAGTGTGGAAGTGGGGTGCACATTCCTGAGGCTTGGGTCCTGGGCTGAGTAGAGTGAGAGAGGTAACTGAGCACCCACGCATTCATGCCTCACTGCTCTTGGTGGATGTCATATGACCAGCCGCTTCTAGTTCCTGCCATATTGTCCTGCAGTGATGGACTATAAACCTCGAATTCTGAGCCCAAGCAGGCCCTTTCTGCCCCCCCCCCCCCAAGCTGCTTTTTGCCCTAATATTTTATCACATCAGTAGAAATGAAGCTAGGACATGCCTACTGGGAACATGTCTGATTTGTGACACCCCAGAGTCCTATAGGGGTCAGAGATTTTGAGGCCTCTTCTGGGTCATCTCTCAATCCCTGCTTTGACAAATGGCTTCTTTTGCCATCAGGGACAGGGCAGAAGCTGCTAGTGGACCTGAGGGGCTCCATGACTCATGTGTGCCCCTAGCTCTGGATCAGACGGGTTCCGGTCCATACCCATTTAAGGGAATCATGCCCTCTCCTGTGGGATGGAGTAAAAGGCACCCACCTTCCAGCTTTACCAGGTGGCTACTGTCATTGCAGGAATTTAACAGCTCAGAAAACTGGAGTGCAGAGGAGTGGGTTGGCAGGGTGGGCGTTCACATAGAGCTGGACACGGGCACTCATAATCCCAACACTCCCAGGGGAAGATGGGATGCAAATACTGCAGAGTCCCCAGAAACTCACAGGCCAGCTTACTGCTATAGATACTAGCACTGTGAGGCAGAAACAGGAGGATCTGAGTTCAAGTTTAGCCTGGTCTACATAGTGTATTCTCGGCTAGTCAGGGCCACATAGACTCTTCTCAAAAACAAAAACAGAAAAAAACAAAATAAACGACAATACCACCAGCAACAAAAACCAAGACAACCCCAAAGAATGCTGTTACAAACGAAGTGAAGCAGACACCCAAAGCTGTCCTCTGGTGTCCACACACAAGAAAGAGCAGGTACACACACACACACACACACACACACACACACACACACACACACACACACTCAAAAGAAGGCCAGGCAGTGATGGTGCATGCCTTTGATCCTAGCACTCAGGAGGCAAAGGCCAGTGGATCTCTGTGAGGCAAGAGGCAAGTTCCAGGACAGCCTCCAAAGCTACACAAAGAAAACCTGTCTGGAAAAACAAAACAAAAACAAACAAACAAACAAAAAAAACCACAAAAAAAAATCCATGTATTAGCACAGCTAGGTGTGGTGGCTCGTATCTGTCACCCCAGCACTAAGGACTCTGGAGAATGGAAATTTGTCAAAGGGAAAAGTAACTGTAAAGCTAGCCACTTTTTTCAGGATGCCAGGAAGTAGGGAAATATTTCTGTTCCTATGGCAGGTGGCACACAGAGAAGCTGTCTCCCTGTCCCTGTCTGTACTGTGCAATGTGATGGTTTCCCCTGCTAGGCCAAGGCCAAGAGTAACTAATATTCTAGGACTTTTAGCACAGTGCTGGCGGATGGCTGGGGACTGTTCTATGCATTCATTCATGAATTTGCTGTTATCCAGAGTGAAGGCTGCAGTGTGCTGCCTGCAGTATATGGAATTAATTACACATTTTGGTTTATATTCAGAAAGAATTTTTTAAATGACTTCATGATGAATCAACCCCCTTCTCTTTGCTGACTTCGGAGCTGTTTATGGGAGTGAGATTGAAATCACAGAGGAAACTTTTAAATGGGAAAAAAACTGTAGCGGCATGAATCTTCCCTTGTTCTTGTTCTCCTGTCCTTTTAACTCCTAAAAGGCAGAGTAGAGTTGACATACTTACTTTACTTTTGTTTTTTGAGAGTCTCAGTAGCCCAGGGTGACCTTGAAGTCCTGATCCTGTTTCCTCCACTTCCCAGGTGCTGGGACAACAGCCATGCGCTACCATGCGTGGTGTATGTGGTGGTGGGGAATGTGTCTCCAACAAACTCAGGCCTGGGATCTGCCTCCTCAGGCCTGGTACTTCTTCAGGCCTGGGCCCTCACCTCCTGCTTTTCAGGGACAGCTGAGGCCAAGCCTAGAATCCATCCACCAGCAAATTCCCAGGCAGGCTTTGAGGTGACAGAGGCAGAGCTGTGTAGAGTTCTGGGAGATAACTGATAACTAGGACTAACTGGGGGAAGGGTGGACACAGGGCCCTTTTGCAGCCCCTTTCTTTTCCATCATGTCCATGTGAACAGTGACATGGCCTGTATTGGCTTATATCTTGGACCCTCTTTCTCAGACACCGTGCACGCATGCATGAGCATAGGTGACTAAGCATTATTCCCTGGGTGTCCAAGCCTTCATTCGCAGGGTGGCCCTATTGAGAGGTGGTAGGATCTTTGAGAGAGAGGGCCTCGAGTCAGCTGCATGGTGCACACCTGCGGTCCTAGTACTCAGGAGGCTGAGACAGGAAGATTACAAGTTTGAGAACAGCCTGGGCTGCATAGCAGGATTCTGTCTCAAAAACAAGCAAACAAAACCCAATAACAAAACAAAACCCAACAAAACAACAACACTCTCCCCGCCCCCAAAACTAGAGACAGAACAGACAAAGCAGCATGGCAGGAGGTTCTTGGGTCACTGAAGCTGTGTCCTCAAAGAGGAAGATGGAATACTCTTCCTCTGGCTTCTTTTATGGTCACAGATAGCTCTTCACTCTTACTGTCTGCACTCGAAGCACCCAAAGCAGAAAGGTGTTCTGTTCTGGACTAAAACCCCCAAACCAAGACTTCAAATAATCTCTGTTCTTTGTAAGTTAGTTACCTTGGGCATTTCATTACCGTACAGGAAAGCTAACACATCATCAAAGTCACTGTAGTGGTATGTTCCCCTATCTTTTATTAGAGCTCCTCCTCTTCCTCCTCCTCTTCTTCCTTATCATTTCCTCCTCCACCCCTTCTCTTCCTCCTCCTCTTCCTCATCATCTTCTCCTCTCCTCCCCTCCTCCTCTCTTTCTTCCTCTTTCTCCTCTGCCTCCTCCTCTCCTTTTTTGAGACAAGGTCTCATGTAGCCCAAGCTGGCCTCAAACTCCCTATGTAATCAAGGATGAATTTGAGCTCCTGATTCTACTGTTTCCACTTTCTGAATGCTGAATTACAGGGTGAGTCACCATTGCTTCTTTCACTCAGCCAAGGCCACATGTGTGCTAGGTGAGCGCTCCATCATTTGAGCTACAGCCTAACCCCAGTTCATCTTTCTTTCTTCCTTTTTTGACCAAGAGTTTGAACAGGGAGCTGGTGGTAGGAAGAATTAGTAAAGTTCCAGGGTAGAACTTGGCAGTGCAGCAATACCCAGGGTGATTATCATAGCCATATGTGATGGGGAGAGAGGTGGGGCCTGATGTGACAGTGTCTTGGGTGGGGATAGGGTTATCGGTGTTTGGTGGGACACAGCCTGTCCCACCTGCCTGGTTACTACCTGTTTTCTGTATCTTTCCCCATTTCTTTCCAAAGCCATCACCTCGTGTGTCATTGTTGCTAACAGTTACAGTAAGACCAGGGCCCCAGATCCAAAGCATTGGCAATCGATGCTGTTCTTGGCATGGAGCCATGGTCAGAATTTTCAAAAGACACCCCAAAACTATTCCATGTCCAAAATGCAGGGAGAAGCCTACCAGGGTGCTGCCATGGGAGGCAGGGCCTGGAGTCAGTCCTGGCAGCAATAAGGGATACATAAATTCCAACAATTGTTAGTGCTAAATTAGAAGCTATGAGAATTAGAGGGCCAGTGTGTTTACATGTGTGTATGGGGTGGGACAGCAGTAAATTGCAGAAATTGCAGGTGTCATTTATTGGGTACCATCCACCTGTTTTCTTAGTTTTTTTTTTTAAAGGTTTGTTTACTTATTTATTTGAGTTTGTTTTTTTGAGACAGGGTTTCTCTGTGTAACAGAGCCCTGGCTATTCTGAAACTCACAGAGATCCACCTATCTCTGCCTCAATACTATAACTAAAGGTGTTGTGCCACAATGCCTGGCTGTTTACTCTGTGTGTGTGTGTGTGTGTGTGTGTGTGTGTGTGTGTGTGTGTGTACAGTACCTGCAGAGACCAGAAGAGGGCATCAAATCCCCTGGAACTCAGGTTATGAATGGTTGTCCACCACCATTTGGGTGCTGAGAACCAAATCCAGGTCCTCTGAAAAAACAACCTTTCCACCTCATTTTTTTGAGATAGGATTTCTTTTCCTTCCTTCCTTCCTTCCTTCCTTCCTTCCTTCCTTCCTTTCTTTTTTTTTTTTTTCAAGACAGGGTTTTTCTGTGGCTTTGGAGGCTGTCCTGGAACTAGCTCTTATAGACCAGGCTGGTCTCGAACTCACAGAGTACTTAGTTCTTAGCCTCCTGAGTGCTGGGATTAAAGGCGTGTGCTACCACCGTCCAGCAAGACAGGGTTTCTTATTGGATAGTCTCATCAATTTGGCTAGGCTGACTGGCCAGCAAGCCCTAAGGGTCCCTCCTGTCTCCACACACACCTAGTTTTACTTATTTTATTGTTTGCTAAGACAGGGTTTCTCTGTGTAGTCTTGGCTGTCTTGGAACTCACTCTGTAGACCAGATTGGCCTTGAACTCACAGAGATCTGCCTGCCTCTCCTTCCCTCAGATTATATTAAAGGTGTGTACTACTAAGCCTGGCTTTTTGTTTTAGTTTTTTGAGATAGTGTCACTGTATGATTCTAGCTGGCCTTAAACTCACAGAGATCTGTCTGCCTCGAGTATAGGGCTTAAAGGCCTGTGCGACCACACCTAGCTTTTTTTTTCTTTCTTTTTCTTTCTTTCTTTCTTTCTTTCTTTCTTTCTTTCTTTCTTCCCTCCTTTCTCCCTTTCTTTATTTTTCAAGACAGGGTTTCTTTGTACAATCCTGGCTGAACTCACAATGCAAACAGGCTGGCCTTAAACTCACAAAGATTTACCTGCCTCTGTCTCCTAAGTGCTGGGATCAAAGGTATGTGTCACCACCACCCAGCCCAGCTTTTTAAAGTGGGTCCTGGGGAGGGAACTTAGATTCTCATATTTGTAAGGTAAGAACTTGCTGGGCTGATCTATTTTCCCAGCTTTGTGGGTCCTGTAGTGTATTTTAAATTTTTCTTCTTTTATACTATTTTATATCTATGAATGTTTTGCCTATATGCATATACAGCACATGCATACGGTGCCTGCAGGGCCCCAAGAGGATGCCAGATCCCCTGGAACTGCTATTACAGATACAGTTCTGGGAACCAAACCTGGGTCCTCTGGAAGAGCAATAGTACTCTTAACTACTAAGTCTTATCTCCAGCATGTTTTTAAAAATTTCTTAAAGACAGCTGGGCGGTGGTGGCGCACGCCTTTAATCCCAGCACTTGGGAGGCAGAGGCAGGTGGATCTCTGTGAGTTCGAGACCAGCCTGGTCTACAAGAGCTAGTTCCAGGACAGCCTCCAAAGCCACAGAGAAACCCTGTCTCAAAAAACAACAACAAAAAAATTCTTAAAGACATATTTAATATTTTTATTTACACATATGGTAGTTGCCTGTTGGTGGAGTTTTCTGTCGGGACCACCAGCTCCCCAGTAAATGCACAGAAACTTAATATTAATTATAAATGCTGGGCCAATAGCTCAGGGCTATTACTAACTAGCTCTTACAACTTAACTCATTTCTATTAATCTATGTGCTGCCCTGGGGCTCATGGCTTATACGTCTCCTCCATGTCCTGCTTCATTTTCATCTGGCCAGCGACTCCTCTGACTCTACCCTACTTGTTCCCAGCATTCTCTCTACCCCCCAAATCCCACCTAACCATCAGCCAATCAGTTGGTTTTTTTGTTTGTTTGTTTGTTTGTTTTCGAGACAGGGTTTCTCTGTGTAGCTTTGGAGCCTATCCTGGCACTCGCTCTGGAGACCAGGCTGGCCTTGAACTCACAGAGATCTGCCTGCCTCTGCCTCCCGAGTGCAGCCAATCAGTTTTTTATTAACAATGAGAGCAACACATTTTTACAGTGTACAAAGGATGTACCACAGTAGTGCCTGTAGAGGCCTTAGGCCATGGATCCCCTGGTTCTGAAGTTGTGGATGGTTATGAGCCACAATGTAGGGACTGGAAACTGAATCCAAGTAAGAACAAAAAGTACTCTAACCATTGAGAAACATTTCCCTAACCAAATGGGTTGGTTTATTAAACAAGGTGTTGCTTTTTAAATTTTATTTTTAATTAAATATTGGCCTTATCTCTCCCCTTTCCTCCTTCCTGTCCTTCCCATGCACCTTCATTCATAGCCTCTTCTTTTTATTTTTTAAAAAATATATACATTCTATGTTTTAAATATGTATATAATGTCACACACACACAAATATTTGTTGGCTAGTTTCATGTCAACTTGACACAATCTAGAGTCACTGGAGAGGAGGGAGCCTCAACTGAGAAAATACCTCATTAAGACTGGGCTATAGGCAGGCTTGTAGGGTATTTTCTTAATTAATGATTGATGGGGGAGGGTCCAGGCCATTGTGGGTAGGACCATCTCTGGGGCTGGTGATCCTGGGTTCTATAAGAAAGCAGGTTGAGCAAACCAGTAAGCAGCATCTTTTCATGGTCCCTGTGTCAGTTACTGTCTCCAGGTTCCTGGCCTGTTTGAGTTCCTGTCCTGACTTCCTTCAATGATGGACTAGATGTGGAACTGTAAAGTAAATAAACATTTTCCTCCCCAAATTGATTTTGGTCATAGTGTTCTATTGCAGCAATAGAAATCTTAACTAACACACACACACACACACACACACACACACACACACACACACACACCTCTCCTATAGAGCCTCTTTAGTGTTTCTAGTATATTTATATTCATAACCACTTGTTAGGATAACCAATCAGGAGGCTCATCCCTGGGGAAGACTCAGTCTCCTCCTTTGTGAATTACCTGTAGCTAGCTCTTCATCGAGGGGTAGGGCACTGTGATATGTCCCCCATCCATGTTGGCATGTTAACTGGTATTGTCATTGTTCAGGCCTCGATTGAGCAGCCACGTAGTTGAGATTTCATGGGTGTAACTTCCCTGTCATAAGTAGAAGCTGCAATCTTGCAGAAGACTTCCTGGTCCTCTGGCTCTTACAGTCTTTCTGCCCCTTCTTCCATGATGGTCCCTGAGTCTTCAGTGTGGGTGTTGTGCTGTGGATGTACTGGTTGAGGCTGGGGACCCCACAATCAGTGGTTCTCCGACCAGTTGTGGTTTCCTGTATGGATCTGGGGTGCTGTTTGAAAGCACAGCATTTGGGACAATTTGTCCGGCCATAGATACCAGAAAAGGAGGGGCATAGCTTCACATGAGCCTTACTAAGCAGACTTCAGGCTCACTCTCCTGTGTTCCTGCTCACAGACTGCTGGCCAACATATAGATGTCACCTGGGACCAAATCCTAGCCATGCCGCAAACTACCCTGTCACCTTAAGGAACCAGGTTTCTCCTCATTTGGCTGCTCCTCTCTGAAAGAAACAATAGTGCTGAGAGTGTGTGTCACTCTCTCACTTCCTGGTACATGGTATTCAGGGCCTCAACATACCTGGGACATGTAGCCGCCATCTGTCTCCTATGTTCTTTGCACCTGACAACTTGTCCCATTATGCCATGTTCTGTTTGGTTACCCTGTGATTCCCAAAGGTCCTCTGAAGACACATGAACACCACCATAAATGTCTTAAACTCTCTTCACCCTTGCCAGCTACTCCCCTGCATTAAATTCCTGTCCTGTCACTTTCCAGGCCCCAACTCCTCGCCTAGCACTGGTCTTCCAGTGTTCCTCCCTTTGCTTGGGGCTGCTACTCTCTGCCCTATGGAACAGCTGCTTTCTGGAGGGTCTGTGTCCAACCTGTCCCCTCCCATACCATCCTCATTCCAGACTCCAAGGGATGACGTGGGACTCAACACAGGAAAGCAAACTTCGGAGAGGGGGCCAGCTGTGAGTGTAGAAGTCAGTGTGTGTGTGTGTGTGTGTGTGTGTGTGTGTGTGTGTGTGTCTGTCTGTCTGTCTGTCCATCTATTTTAACCATGAAGAGCTGCAGAAGGACAGGCCCCACAAAGGTCCAGCACTGGAATGGCTCTCCACCTTTCTCCCATTTTGTTGCCACAGTCCCTTTACCACGGAACCTTGACCTGTAGTTCACAGACCTCCTCAGAGGTGCATTTAGAGGAAAATTAGAGGGAGACCATGAGGATTCTGCAGGTCTGGCAGACGCATGCAGCTCTGTGAGGAGGGCACTAAGCTCTGATCAAGGCCAACGAGTGTTTGTGGGTCGTTCAGCAGAAGGTCTCTTACTGGAGGGCAATTTTGTGGCTTTGGCTTACAATTTGAATGTAAGGAAGCAGGCACAGTTAATGCAGCAACCTTGTAAACCTAATCCCTGCCAGCCACCATCAAAGCAACCTGTGAACACTCATCCTACTCCCTCGGCAGCCCTGCTCCCCCAAACCTGGAATTTTACAAGAACATCCACGGTGCTTGTTTATTCAGCTATGAGTTGAAAACATACACTCCCCCTTGAATCCCTTTCTTTTTTTTCTTTCTTAAGAGAATTCTTGTGTGTGTGTGTGTGTGTGTGTGTGTGTGTGTGTGTGTGTGTGTGTGTGTATGTGGGGGGGGGTGTTTTAATTATGCGATTGTTTATGTGCATGTAAGTGCAGTTGCCCGTAGAGACCAGAAGAAGGGATAGGAACCCCTGGAACTGGAGATGCAAACAAGTGTGAGCCTTCTTACGTGACATCTGGGAATTGAACTTGGGTCCTCTATAACAGCAGCAGCTCTGTACCACGGAGCATCTTTCCAGCCCCAAATCTTATTTTAAAAATTATGTTTATGTATTTTGTGCTTGTGTGTGGTCACATACATGCCACGGCACATGTGTGGGGATGTCAGAGAAAAACTCTTGGGGGGGTCAGTGCTCTCCTGCCATGTGGGTCCCAGGGTTTGAACTCAGGTCTTCAGCCTTAGCAGCAAGTGCCTTTACCTGCTGAGCCATCTTGCTGGCTCTTGGGTTTTTGTTAGGCCTTATTGTCTGCTGTTGCCTGACACCAAAGTTTTGATGTCTTCCCCTGGGGTCTTACAAACTTAAGGGACTTTGCATGAAGGGAAAGGCAAGTAGGAAATATGAATGAAGGTGTCTGGGTTTGAAGAGTGGGGCATCCTAGTTGGGGTGTTTGTCCATGGTCAGGAGTGTCTCGGTGTCATCAAAACACCTGTGTTTTGTGTCCTGTTGGATTTACAGATTGGATTGGAAGTGCCATGCATGTGTCACTGATGAGTCAGGAGTTGCTGGCCTTATCACTGGGCTTATAATCTGATGGTTTTCCTAAAAGAGGGTGAAAACACCCAGAAAGTGGGGTTCAGCTGGCAGAAGTGGGGCTCAGCTGGAGGAAGCAGCCACTGGGGATGTGTTCTTGGGGACTACATCTTGTCTTAGACCTCTCTCTTCTCCGTGTCCTAAGAGATGGAATGAGGGATGGGGACGGAAGGAGATGGAAACCCCATGTGAATGTCCCTTTAGTGTAGGTGCCTGGTCCTGACCTAAGGTCTAATGGAGGCCAGCTGGCTGAGGTGACTTAAAGGATAGAGAAGCAGACTCGGTGTTCTCCCTACTTCTGGTGTGGCTTCCTCAAGCCAGTAATTGTTTTCTTTTTGTGAGTGAATTCTGATCACATCTCTGGACCACATGAGAACAGAGCCCAGTGGATTTGCTAACAAAACAGAAACAGGAACAATGGCTGCTGCTGAGGAAGTAGGTCTCTACTGACTAACCTCAGGGCTCTGCTCCCATTGGACTCCAGTGAGCCTGAAAAACAAACAACAAACAAACAACAAATGGTATCCATCTCACAGGAACAGAGTCAGTACTATGCTGTAAGGGTTACATCTTTTCACTGTTGTTTTAAGATGGGGTCTCACTATGTGTTCAAGGCTGGCCTGGAAGTGGAGATCCTCCTACCTCAGCTTCTTGACTGCTTGGGAGCACACTGTGCACTGCCACATCTAAGGCTAATAGGTAGAGGGAGGTGGGGAGGGTACTCACGGAAGTCAGAGGAAACTTGCGGGAGTCGATTCTTTCCTTCTACCAGGTGGGCTCCAGGGATGGAATTCAGGTCATCAGGCCTGACTATAAACCCCATTGCCCACCAAACCATCTCACCAGCCCCCAAGATACTTTTCCTATTTACAGCCTGATGACCAGCAGGTAAAGGACTCTGAGTGGTGGATTCTGAGGTCACGCGAGTCAGGGAGGGGCACTGTTGCACGCTTTTAGTAGTCACAGAGCAGTTCTGTGTCAAAGCCCTGTAGCCAAGAAGTATACCTGCTGTCAGGTTTCCGTTTGTGTGCCCTCTGTCACCCCCACACATATGCTCCAGAAACACTATTTGAACCTTGGTGCCCTGGGGACAAATGCTCAAAAACAAAACAAAACAAAGAACAACAACAACAAAAAGCCCACAATGACTTGAAGAGTGTGTAGAATATTCTGATATCGGCAATAAAGACAGTTGGGATACTCCCTAGAAATAAAACGAGACTCTGCTGGGCACCTCCTCTCCTCATGGACCCTCAACCCATGGTTTCCTCATTTCATTCCTTTGAGCTGTTTAACAGGTGTCTAAGGATGTTTGCTTATGTTTGCTTATGTGAGACAGGGTCTCACATAATCCAGGCCATTTTCAAATTCTCTATGTGGCTGAAGATGGCCTTAAATTCCGGACTCTCCTTCCTTCACCTTTTGAGTGCCGGGGTAACAGATGCTCACACCAAAGCCTTGTTTATGCCCTGTGGGACATGGAATCCAGGGTTTTGTTCGGTCATGTTCTGTCAGTACTCTCCTGACAAAGCCATACATATACCCAGCCCCCTTAGGATATTTGTACTCTTCTGAGTTTTATTGCTCTAATTCCCAGGAATACTTTGTTTTCCTATAAATAGTTTGTTATCTGAGTTTTCTGACTTGTACATTATGCTATCTTTCTTTTTTTAGAAGAGATTTCTTTTTATTTCGTATTTATCAGCTTGTCTGTATACGTGCCATGTGTGTGCAGTGCCCACAGAGGTCAGAAAAGGGCACCAGATACCCTGGAACCAGGATCACAGTTTGAGCCACCATGGTAGGTGCTGAGTGTCAAACCTGGGTCTTCTGCAAGACACACTGTGCCATTCCTCTAGTCCCAAAGTTTGCAGAGGTGATAGTGACATTTCAAGCATGTGGCTCACTGCTGTTTATTTATACAAATGACTCTTGTCCCCTGTCTGTCTGTCCCTCCCTGTGCTTTTTATAAAGCATAGGACTATGGAAGAATTTAAAATAGTTTTTCACATGTTCAAACCCATTTGTCCTCTTGATTCTGTTTGTGTATTTGGCATCCACTTCTACACAAATGGAAAAGTACAATTCTTGAGGTTAGCTTGGGCTATGTGAGACTCTGTCAAAAGCAAACAGAAAGGGAGAGGGATCAAAATTACATGTGTCCCAGGACCCTTTACTAGATACCAAACTTACTAAAAATTAGTCTAGCTTTTTTAAAGGATCAATCAAAGGCAGAAAGCTGAGCCCCTTCCTGACTGTTCTTTAAGAAAGACTCTACAGAGGGCTGGTGACATGGCTCAGTGGGTAAAAGTTCATCACAGAAGTTGATCCCTGGAATCCACATGGGGGAAGGGGAGGACTGACTCCCAGTTTTCTTCTGTGCACTACACATACACCATGACCGCCCCCACAGAATAATAATAATAATAATAATAATAATTATTATTATTTTATTTTTTGAGACAAGGCCTCACTATGTCACTATGTAGCTTTGTCTGGTCTGGAGCTTGACCAGTCCGGCCTCAAACTCAAAAGAGACTAACCCAACCTTGCCTCCCAAGTGCTGGGATTAAAGGTATGAACCGCCATATCTAACTCAAATAATAATAACAATTATTTTTTATAATTTATTTTTATTTTATGTGCACTGGTGTTTTGCCTGAATGTCTGTCTGTCTGAGGGTATTTGATCTCGTGGGAACTGGAGTTACAGACAGTTGTGAGCTGCCAATGTGGATGCTGAGAATTGAACTCAGGTGTTCTGGAAGAACAGTCAATGCTCTTAACTGCTAAGCCATCTCTCCAACCCTAGAATAATTACTTTTAAAGAAAGACCACTGGAAGTCAGGGAGTGGTGGTGCAGGATCCCAGCAATTGGGAGGCAGAGACAGATGGCTCTCTGTGAGTTTGAGGCCAGCCTGGTCTACAGAGGGAGTTCCTGGTCTACAGGCTCCAATGCTACAGAGAAAAACTCTGTCTCAAAAAAAAAAAAAATCACTCAAAGTGCTGGAGGGATAGTTCAGTGAGTTACAGAGCTTGCTGTGAGGGCATGAGGACCTGAGTCCAGATCTCCAGCACCCATGTAAAGGGTGACACATGATGGTGCTGTGTACCTGTAATCCCAACATTGGGGAGCCTGAGATAGGTGGGTCACTGGGAGCTCCCTGGCCAGCCTGTAGCCCAAATGGAGAGCTACAGGTTCAGTGATAGGCTGTCTTAAAAATAAGATGGAAAGTAATAGGAGACACCTGACACTGCCCTCTGACCGTCATGTGCACCTGTATGGGTGAGTGCATGTGTGTGTGTGAGCACATACATGCACACACACACACATGAACACACTTGTGTATGCACACACACACAGAAGCATGCACACATACACATGTACACACACCCATTTACATACATACACACACATTAGGAAACACTCTTTTGATTCAGAGTAATCTTCCCAGGTGTGTGTTCGATGAGCCAGCTTTCCCTGAAGGCACTGCTAAGGATAAGAACATTGTGCAGTCACAGTAAAGAGCCAAGAAACATTACTGAGGATCTCCATTCACGTATGTCCCATGTTGTAATGGTTACTTTTAGCTGTCACTTTGATGCAACCTGGAATCACCTGTGAAGAGAGTATCAAAAAGGGATTGTCTACACTGGGTTGGCCAGTGGGCATGTTGGGGGTATGTGGATTGTCTTGGTTAAGTTAACTGATGTGAGAAAACTCAGACCAAGATGGGTGGCACCATTCCCTAGGCAGGGCCTCCTGGACTGTGTAAGAATGGAGACTTAGACCTGAGTACCAGCAAGCAAGCGAATATGCCTGCATTCATTTTTCTAAGCTCTCCACTGTGGCTGTGATGTGACTAGCTGTTTGAAGATCCTGCCTTGATTTACCCACAATAACAGACTGTAGTCTGGGATTGTAAGTTGCTTTTGATCAAGGTAGAATACACAGGAATGCAAGGGATCTTAGACGTGTGAGAGCAGGTATAGTGACCTGTGGCCTCAGAGTCAGCTGCCGTGGATAGGGCAGCTCAGATAAGGCCGGCAGCATTTACTGAGAGGCAGACATCTGATGAGATTCTGGAATGTTCTGAGCTTGCGGTCTCTTTTCATCTGAGGATCTGAAAACATCACATAATTACACTTTGCCGAGGCCCCCTGCAGTGGGTCTAATGAGATCCAGGTCGAGCCTGTTTGAGGTCCATTAAAATGAACAACTACCATGGTCCTCAGATTCTAGCTTTGCTGTAATCAACTCCAGCTGACTCTGTCTCTCTATAATATTTTTTTGTATTTATTTATTTGTGTGTACATGCAACACTGTTGTTCATGTGGAGGTCAGAAGACAACTTGTGAGAACTGGTTCTCTTTCCACCATGTGGGTTCCTGGGATTGAATTCAGTATATCAGGCTTGACAGAAAGTGCTTTGTACCCACTGGGCCTCCTTCCTGGTCCTGACTGGGACTGTTTTAATATCTCTGGGTCAGAGAGAAACACAAGCATTTCAACAAATGTATGTGGAAATCCTTTGACATAGGGAATTCTTGACCCTGGACCACTGAGGTATCAGTGTACTAGCTAGTGTACTTGTGTGTGTGTGTGTGTGTCTGTGTGTGTGTATGTGTGTGTGTGTGTATGTGTGTGTGTGTGTGTGTGTGAGAGAGAGAGAGAGAGAGAGAGAGAGAGAGAGAGAGCTGTATGTACATGTGTGTGCATGTCATGTCTTCCTCTCTACAATAAATGCGGAAGAAGCCACCAGGTGCCCTTCTCTATCTCTGTCCACTTTGTTCTTTTGAGAAAGTGTCTCTCACTGTACTTAGAGCTAGGCTGGCAGCCAGCAAGCCCCTGCCATCCTTCTTCCTCTGCTGTCAAAGCCTCTGGGACTTCACTCACAAGGCCACACCTGGTTTTTTAAGTGGGAGCTGGGGATTTGAACTTTGGTCTTCATGCTTGTGCAGTGATCACTCATATCCACTGAACTATCTCCCCAGCCCCCAAGATATTTTTGACATGGCTTTACGAAAATACACTGTGTGATAATATTGAAAAGTAGGTGCTTGATCTCTTAAAGTACAAAAGGCCCCTTTCCCATGGCCAGCAAATCCACACAATCCAGGAGGAAAAGAGCAGCCGGTGAGCTGTCATTTCCCAGAGCTCCATAACTTGTCTTTCATCTTCCATTAATCAGGAGACTTTAATCAGGAGACATATTCCGAGGCAGTCATCCTGGGAGGAGGGAGCCTCTATTGTTTGTGCACAGAACACTTTTGATGTCTTCGAAGGGACTCCTAAGTCCTAGGACGGAGAAGCCTACACAAAAATCCCTTTGTTCTTGCAACCTGGTTGCAGGGAATTGCAGGATGGGCCCTGCACTCCCAATACAACTTGTGACATTCTCTGTCCTCACAGCTTATACAAAGCAGTCCTGGTCTGCAGAGAATGGTGGGGGCAGCAGAGCCAGGCATAGTAGCTATCTGCTGCAGATACCAACACAGAACTTTCTGGCCCTATGAACCTGCCCTGTCTTCCTCAGACAAGCACCTGTTTGCCTGAGAAGATTACAGAAGCTGTAGGAAGCCCTTGATAAGCCCACACCCCTGTCCTAATGGTCCCTCCGAAGGAGCCCATAGTGCCCCACCCTTCACATTCTTTTCCCTTGGCTAATTTACAAAAAGATCTATTTCATTGAACAAGAAGAAAAACAGTGTCTTGGGTAATATTGGCCCATTCGGACACTCACACGATGTTAAACAGTCTCAGCTTGACGATAGAGATAGCTCCAGCAGGCAGCTATGCCTCTGAGGTCTTAAGGGGGTCAGGAACTGGAAGAGGTGAGAGAAATCTCACAGACTGGCTTCCTCTGTAACTTTTTTTGGGGAAGAGTTCGGTCAATGTTTCTGAGGATGTAGTGGGGAGAAGTTTTAAGTTCTTGGGCTCTGTCCTCAGAGCCATTTAAGTGGGTGGGATCAGTGTTGGAGCCCAGGGTGACCCTGCCATATAGGATGTCATCTGAGCTGCCAACAAACACCCATACACATATTCTACATGGTGGAGGGGTGCACCAGCTTACTTGGGATGCCATGATTGGGGCTCCAACAACTCACATCCCAGATTCTATGGGTGTTACGGGGCTAGTTCCTCTGGAAGCTTCTCTCCTTGGCTTGCAGATGCCATCTTCTCCTATGTCCTCACGAGGTCATCTGTTTATGCATTTGTATTCTGATTTCTTCCCACAGAGGATACCACCGTAGCAGCAAAGCAGAGCCAGGAATATCTGACAGAATAGGTTCTTAAGTTTTTCAGGGTGCAGAGCCTGAGACAAAGGTTTGGGTCCTCTATGTGATTTATGGAAGACTTGGAAATGTAGCTTGGTGCTTCAACACCTGTGCCAGGGCCTGGATTCAATCCTCAATACCCACCTAGAAAGGAAGTGACAGTAATGGAGGCAGCATTGGTGGGGTGGGGCTCTAGAAGGCTGTGAGGGATCTTAGTCAGAGAATGGCCTCATGTGAGTTCTGGAGTGTGGCCTACACCGTATAATCGGTCCCACTGTGGTGCCTTTCTTTTTTTTTTAATTTTTTTATTAATTTATTTTTTACATTCCAATCACAGTTCCCCCTCCTTTCTCTCGTCCCATGCCCCCTTCTCCCCCTGTGTCCTCCCCTCCTCCAATCTGCTCCTCTGAGAGGGCAAGGCCTCCCTTTGGGGCCTTTCTTACTCTAGGTCTGACTGTCATCCTATGACTCTCCCAACTTAGAGGCCCCATGTGGTGTTCCAGGTCAGGTGGCTCCTGTAGAGCTGGTGGCAATTCAAGAGGTGGCTAACAACAGGAGAGGCTGGAGGCTCACAGAGAACATGGAGAGAGTGCTGTGTGGACCTTAGGACCTGCAGTGTCCCAGTAAGGGCAGTGGTGCTGGGAAAAGAGCTATCTATAGAGCCAGGTCTCTGTATGCACTAAGGCTGGATTGATCTGACCCATCCCAGACACTTGATTCTAGACCTACTCTGTACTGCACAGGGACAGGGAACCCACTCTGGGCTGCACATTGACAAGGAAAGCAGGTTCCCACCTTCAGGGTTTCCTTTGCCACCCGAAGCTGAGGAAGAGATATAGCAGTCTATGGTCTTTCCCCTGTGTTCTTGACTCCAGGGGTCTCACAGGTGGTGGTGAGTCAGTGAAAGAGATGACCCCCACCCCCAGTTCAGTCTTTGTGTTTGAAGACCTTCTTAGTCACCTATAGCAGAGGCCACTCTGATCTGATGGGTACATCAACGCCAACCAAAACAACACACACAGATCTGTGGCCACCCAGTGGGAGAGAGGGCAGGCTGAGTGATGAACACTAGTCACCAAGTGGATATCCACAGTCCTAGAGTGGACAGTGACTATCAAGCATGGACTGTTCTTATGGAAGATGCATGGTCACCTCTGAGAGGAGCAGAGGTAGGGATACTTAGGGTGCAGAACTGAAGGCATTTGGAGCAGGGAATGGGGTTTGCATGCCTCTTTCACCAGTGCCTGGAAACCGAATCACTCTGACTATATTCATGGCCCAGAGTCACCCCATCATCACAGCTCTCCATTCCTCAAGTGTGCTTTGTACTTGACTCTTTATCATGACAAGTAGCACACAAGGAACAATTTAAGGAAGGGGGTTTATTCTGGCTCACAGTTTGAGGGCACAGTCCATCATCCTGGGAAGGTGTGGTGACAGGAACATGTGGCAGTTGGTTATATCTAAATGGAAAAAAGGAAATAAAAAAGGAAAGACATGACTGGTCACAGATTTCAGTACCAGGTGAATGAAAAAAATAAATAAAAGGGAAAGGAAAGGACATGACAGAGCTAGGTGTGGTGGAAGAGAAAGTTTATTGTAGACATGCGGGAGACCATGGCCAGAGGCAGAGTCCAGAGTGGACATGACTAGACTGAGCTGGGCCTTGTTGGGGAAAGGGAGAAGGGGAGAAAGGAACCAGGTACAGCAGCCTTGAGACCCAAAGAGAGTAGACAAAAGGACCAGGTAACTAAAATGGTTAGATTATACAGGGAAGGGCAGCCCAGCCCCTTGCCTGGAGAAGCTTAAGGTAGGTGGCACAGTATGCCAGCCAGGAGGGCCCTCTAACAGGTAGGGACTGAGGGATGCTGGGAGAACCTGGAGGCCAGGTCCACTTTGATATGTTGAATAGACACCTCAATCTTAGGTATGACACATACAGACATCAAATCCTCGGTCAGGAAGCAGAGAGAGATGAATGCTGGTGCTCAGCTCACTTCCTCTCCTTTATTCAGCCCAGGACCCCAGCCCATGGGATGGTGACCCCCACATTCAGGGTGGGGCTTTCACCTCAGTTAACCCAGTCTACAAACTTCCCCACAGTCTCTTCAGTGATTCTGAATCCTGTCAAGTAGACATTACCAGTAACAACCACCACCACATACGCCAGATTTCAGAGACCCCCGAAAGTGGTGCAATGTCTTGAGCAGGAAGAGGGGTGTCTTTCTGCAAGTCACTGTGTTCCAGGCAAGCTACCTGTGCAGGCTTTGGAGACCCTACAGTTCTTTGCCCCAGGCACTGACCTTGGCTTCAGGATGTTGAGTGGGGTGTTGGCAGATGACCCCTTAGCTCATAGCCCCACTGAATCCAGCCTAGGCTTGGGGTGGAGGAGTGGCCATGGATGGAGACTCAATTCAGATCCTGCTCTGTTTTGATCCTGCATAGATGATGAAAGGTAGCAGCACTCTCACCCCTGTCCCCAGGGCAGTCTGGGGATGGTTTTATCTTATCTCTTCCTCATATTTTATTCTGAGGGCAGAGTAGCATGCCCTACAATAGGGTGAGATCTTTCCAAGGGACTAGACCACTAGCAAGCTGTTCTTAGAAACTGAGTAGTAAAGCTGGGTGTGGCAGCTCGTGTTTGCCATCCTCCTGTCTCAGTGAGTATCCCAATACTCAGAAGAAGCCCGAGATAGGAGGATTCCCTTGATTTGATAGCCAGGGTGGCTCACTAGGTGAAACCTTGTCTCAAAGAGCCAAAACAGAGGCCTGGTGGGATGGCTTATCGGTTAAGAGCATATACTACTCTTACAGAGGACCTGAGTTTGGTTGTCAGCACCCACATGAGGCAGCTGACAACTGCCTGTGACTCCAGCTCCAGGGGATCTGAAGCCCCTGGCCTCTGTAGGTACCTGTACTCATGTGCACAAACCCACGCAAGACACACATATTTATAATTAAAAATAAAAATTTTAAAACAAACAAAAAACCAAAACGACAGTAAGGGTGCTTGCTGCCAAGGATGACAACCTGAGTTCAATCCCCAGGAACCATGGCTGTTCTTGGTTGTCATCTTGACCACATCTGGAATTAATTTAAACCCAAATGGCTGGCCACACCTGTGAGGGATCTTTTCTTAATTAAATCATTTGAAGGTGGAAGACCCACTTCTAATCTGGATCTTTGAGGTGGGAAGCTCCACCTTCAATCTGGGCCACACCAGATTGGTGACAGCCTATATAAAGGACATGGAGGAGGAGGAAAAGGAAAAAGAAGCAATCTCTTGCCTGCTTGCTCTCACTGGCGAGTTCATTCCTTCGCTGGCATTAGAGCCTACTTCTTCAGGATTCCAGTGCATACTGAAGACCAGATAAAACATCCACCCTTGTGGACTGAACAGCTACTGGATTCTTGGAATTTCTGTTGGTGGACAGTCATTGTTGGACCATAGCCTGTAAACCACTCTAATAAATTCCCTTTACACACACACACACACACACACACACACACACACACACACACACACCATACACACCATACACACACACCCATTCTATAGGTTTTGTTCCTTTAGAGAATTCACGTGGTGGAAGGAGAAAACCAACTCTCAGGGGTTGTCCTCTCTGTTCCACAGGCTTGCTGTTACATGCTTATACATACTCTAAATAAAATAAATGCAATAAAATTTGATTTCAAAAGACCAAAATGGCAAAAAAGAAACACATGGGTCTCTTGAACAGCAAGCATTAGGGTTCTCTCATTTTATGAAAGTGTATGTTTGCTTTTCAACTTGAAGGGAGGCAGGCAGGCAGGCAGGCAGGCTGAGGACGGAGACTGCTATTTAACTCTAGCAGCTGCTTGTCAGCAGTCTGGGAGAGATAAGGCGACTGGTTCAGATGCATAGTGCTTACTTCTTTGCATCAAAGCTAGGCAAACAGTGAGAATGTCTTTCTGCAGAACTGATCCCTCCCCACCCACAAGCAACCCCTGGGAAACATGGATGCCCTGGACTCTTAAATAACCCTGGGAACAGCGGGCTGATTGTGTGGCAGGGCCCCTAGCTGCCCCAGGTAGCTGTGACTTCCTGTGCCCAAGTGGTGACTTGAGATTCCATCCTGAGATCCTGCAACCAGGAAATATCAGTTTACAGACCCGCAGTGCCTTAAGGTAATCGTGAGAACTACATTAAAGTTCATGTCTTAATTAAGCCAAACACCAGCCTAGGAATCGAAGGCATCCGAGGGCTTAGCAGTCTTGAAGGATCTGGTTTCCCTGAGGCCAGGAGTGGGGGCTGCTGGGAACTCAGAGGGAGGTATCCATTGCAGCCAAGGGCACAGGGCTCACACTGCCCAGATCAATGCTGCAAAGGCAGAATGCATTGTGCACGTGGCAGTTCTTCTCTGCTTCTATAGTGCCGCTATGCCTTTATATGCTACCTGTTATGCTGCTTTCACCCACTGTGGCCCTCTCTCTGCAGCCTTCATTTGAGAGTGGATGTTGAGGCATAGTTGGGACATCACCCCAGTGCTGCCAAAGGAGTGAAGTGAGGGGTGGGAAGAGCCCACCTCCTTCCCCAACTCCTAAGTGCTAGGATCAAATGTATGAGCTACTAAGCCTAAGCCTGGCCTTTTTTTTTTTTTTTTTTTTTTTTTGATAGAAACTTTACTCTGTCGTTTTATTTATTTTACTCTCATTAACTCTCAGTGGAGGGCATGGGTATGCCAGGGCATGGGTGGAGGTCAGGTACAGCTAATGAGAGTAGATTCCCTCCTTTCACTGTATGTGTCTTGGGGATTGAATTCAGGTGGTCTACAGGCTTGGTGGCAGCTGCCTTTCCCTTAAACATAAATGATGATTTTTGAGGCAGGGTTCCCTTGGATCCCAGGCTGCCCTCTTCCAACTCCTTAGGCAGCTGAGATGACCTTGAACTTCTGATCCTCCTGTCTCTACCTCTAAAGTGCTGGGGTTAACAGGTGGGCACCTCCACATTGAATCTCTTTTTGAACATCGGGATCCAACAAGATTCAATCATGTATGTTCACGTGTGTGTGTGTGTGTGTGTGTGTGTGTGTGTGTGTGTGTGTGTGTGTGTGCACTATGACTTAAATGCTCCTAATCACCTTGAATTCATGGCATGTGTAAACATCATGTTAACTTTCTGCCATTATAATCATCATTGTGGAGATCACCTTAGGAACATTTACACCATATCCACACCAAAACAGTGACACTCACACCATATCCATACCTAGACAGGGGTTACAGTTGGTCACAGTAGATGCTCCTTCAAGTCAGTTCCAGCCATTGTGGTTAATACCCCAGCCAGGCAGTTCAACTTCAGACCTCAGCATCTCAATTCCTGAAGGTGAAAAGTCCCAAACCAAGGAGCCAGCCACCTGGGGACTCCTGCAGATGCTTCTGTCCTTGGCTCACAGATGGAATCTTCTCCCTGTCCCTCACATGACTGTCCTCTGTGGGCCATGTCCTGATCTGTGGTCAGACTGGTTCTCGGCCTTCCTAGTGGACTCATCACTCAATCTATTGAGAGACACCCATCTCCAGAGACAGTTGCAGGCTAGGTTTGTGGGGTCAGGATCTCAGCAAATGGGTTTGGGGGACACAGTCCAACCTTCACACCTTTGGGTGTGAGTGATGGGTTCACTCAGATTCCCCTGGTGCAGCCAGCCTAGCTTTAAAATCCCAACGGCCCCCCACCATCATATGTCAATTCTATCTATCATGTAGCCAAAAGAATCTCTTGGCAGGAGAGAAGTCTGACTTTTCTGTATAAGGTGTTGGGAGGTGAAGCAGGGGAACACACCCCTCACAGGAGCAAGGAGGGGCAGATAAAGGCAGGGTGGTGTCTTTCTGATTGTCATTTTGTGAGTTGTTTATGTATTAGTCAGCTCAGGCTACTGTAACAAAACACCTTAGGTTAGGCAGCTTAAAGGAAAGAAATGCATTGTGGCACATTCTGGTGGCAGGAAGTCCTGAATAAAATCCCAGTAGGGTTGGTAGCAGGTGAGGCTACTTTAACTGGAACTTTTTACTTTTTACTTTTACTCTTTTAGGTGGTGGGAATTGTTAGTATTTAGGCATTTGTACTGGCCTGCCTTTGGAGCTCTGACAGGATACTAAGAGCACCACCTGTGCCTATTCACTATATTCCCTTTTTAAAGAGCCCTGCCCACCTACCATCCTCCTCTCTCTTTCTCTCTCTGTCTCTTTCTCTCTGCCTCTTTCCTGTCTTTCCTCTCTCTCCTCTCCCCTGCTGCTCCTGTCCCCAGAGGCTGGTCTCCCCTTTCCCCTTTTCATTCCTTTTCTCAAAAAAAACAAAAACAAAAAACCTTCCACCCAAACTCTGCTCTGTCACATGGTATCTTTCTCTCCCATGCTGCTTTTTTTTTTTTTTAATTACAATAGAGATAGAGATGGAAAAGGGTGTATGGGAAAGGGGAGACCGCTGGGGTCTTTTGCTAGAAAGACACAGGTCAGAACAATGCTCCATCTTAGTCTTCTGTAGCTATAATGAAATACCCAAGAGAATTAACTTAGAAAGAGAAGTTTCTTCTGGCTCACCTTCCTGGTGACTCCATAGGTTAGCCCCTTGTTTTGGGCTGATGACAAGGCAGATCATTCTGACAAGGCAGGACTGGCTAAGTAGCAGCCTCAAGCATTCGAGAAACAAAAGAGACAAGGGGCTGAGATCCCACAACCCCCCCAGTGACTTAAAGACCCCCACAAGGACTCATCTCCTAAAGGTTCCTCCAACTCCCAAGCACTCCACTGTGGTATGGAATTCTCCTAGGAGATGCTAACAGGCAGCTACTCACCAGTGATGATTCCATCCAAGTGCCAGCTTGTTGAATCAATGAGTTTATTGGCCCTCCTCACAGGAGCATAGAGGACCCAGACAGCTGTGCCACCACAAAGTTCCACCCCAGCATGCTTGGTGACCTCAAAGAGGCTGCATCACAGAACCTCACCCTCCAGTTAGCCTCCCTACCTCCATGGACCCAGCACCTCCTGAGACCCTGAGTCCTTGTGCAGCTAGGAGGAAGGCACAGGAGCAGGTGGCTGGGATCCTGGGAGAGGGTCCCTTTTCATGAGGGAACATGGACAGGCTGGAACTTGAGGGTCTCTTGCCCTCCCAGCTGCTCCGATGAAGATGGTCACTGCTGTTACACTATGGGGACAGAGATCTGATTCAGTCATCGGTGGACTGACCCTTTAAAGCTCTGAGGGATGGTCAACACCCAAGCTTCAGTTTGTCCCTGTGACAAAATACTTGGCCCTTGCAACTGGAGGGAGGACAGGGTTTCTCTGTGGCTTTGGAGGCTGTCTTGGAACTAGCTCTTGTAGACCAAGCTGGTCTCGAACTCACAGAGATCCGCCTGCCTCTGCCTCTGCCTCTGCCTCCCCAGTGCTGGGATTAAAGGCGAGCACCACCACCACCCATCGGGAGGAGGGTTTATTTTGGCTCATGGCTTCAGAGAATTCAGTTCATCAGAGTGTGGGAGGCATAGTATTGGGAAATATGTGTGTAGTGATAGACATGTGTGGTAGAACTTTCTCCACAGCAGTCAGACACAGGAAGACAAGACTGGAAGAAAGCTGCTCTGTAACCCTCAAAGGCCACCCCGTCTCTACCAGCCACACTCCCCATAAAGGTTCCACAATGTCCCCAAACTGTGCTATCAGTCTGAGACCAAGTGTTTAAACACAGGAGCCCATGCATGCTCTCAGACTGCATCCATAAGACCCCCCCACACACATCTAACTTCACCCACCTCCTTAAAGACCTTGTCTCCAGCCCCAGCCATACAGAGGCAGGGTGTCCACAGCACGTGCTTTGCAGGATCACAGTCAGTCCGTCTGCACTTCTCTTGTTTCCCCTGCTCCTTACCAGCTGTGACATTACACTGTCAAAAACATAACCTTGACAAACTGGGGAGACAGCTCAGTGGGTAGAGTGTTTACAGAGAAGGCATGAAGACCTGAGTTCAAGCCCCAGCACCCACATTAAAAAAAAAAAAAAAAAAAGGCTGTGTGGTGGTGGTGGTGGTGCAGGTCTGTAATCAGAGCTGGGGAGGTGGAGACAGGAGGCTCCCAGGAGCCCATGGGTCAGGCAGTCTAGCCAGACCCGTGAGCTCCAGGTTCAGCTAGAAAAGCTATTGAGAAGTAAGGTGGAGAATTATCAAGGCAATCACCTGATGGCAACCTCTGGCCTCCACATACACATAGGCACAGGTGTGCATGAACAGAATTAAAAAAAAAAAAGAAGGACCCTTATGTTCTTCACCCTTATAAAATACTTTTTATCATGTTCGGAAATGAATTTTCAGCGTTTTGTTTTTCTTTTCCAATATAGTGGCTGATGGTGCATGCTCGCACAACCATGCGCAGGTATGAAAACTATAGATTTTGTAATGCAGGCTCCTCAGTTGAATTATCTTGCTGCTTTCAGTAGATTTCCCACAGGCTTCTGGGGTTTCTTGTCACTTGTAGGCAATGACTTCATCCCCACCTATCCTCTTCCTCCCAACTTTTTATTTCATTTATCTTTAGATAAATTCTCCCTATGTCACTCTGGCTGGCCTCAAATTGGCTATGTAGACCAGGCTGGCCTCAAACTCACAGCTGTCTCCAAAGTGCTGGGATTAAAGGGGTGTACCAGTACATACAGCATGCCCTTGTGTGGTGAACCACACATGCAGAGGTCTGCAGACAACTTGCTGGAGTTGATTTTCCCTCTTAACCACGTGATCCCAGAGATTACACTCAGGCCATCAGGCTTAGTGGCAGATGCCTTTATCCTCTGAGCCATCTTACCAGTCCTAATGTTTTAACTTTTTAAATTGTGTGTCTGTGTGTGGGGGGGGGAGGGGGTGCGCGTTGAACATGTGAGTTCAGTGCCTCCAAAGCCGGAAGAAAGCGTCAGATCCCTTGGAGTTACAGGTGGATGTAAGTCACCATGTGGGTGATGGTAACCGAACCTGGATCCTCTGTAAGAGCAGCCAGTATCCTTACAGAATGAGCCATCTCTTCAGCTTCCTCCCTTCCCACCCGCCCAGGTTTTATCTTATTTCATGGTCTTGTCTGATTGCATTTGCTAACAACATTAATGTAATTGAATGAATGACAAGATGACAAGTCTTGTTGCTGGTTCAGTGGTGACACCTTTGACATTCTAACTGTTAATGCTTTATGCATGAGGCTGGGTGGTCACCTTGAAGGCACCTCCGTCTCTTCATTGGACTATCAGGAATTCTGTGAAATTCCATCCCCATTGTAGAAACTCTGATCAAACCCTTTGATGAAATCAATCACTTGTGTCCGGGTTGCTTAGAAGCAGTCTTGGTTTTCCTGGGCATCTGAATTCAGCCAGATTGTATTTTATTTGAATTTCTCTCTTGAGATTCATAAAAATTATTTATCTTGAGCTGTAGAGATGATTCAGCAGTTAAGACTCTTTGCCACTCTTCCAAAGGATGGGAGTTTGGTCCCCAGCACCCAATTCTGGTATGTGTGCTGCGGTGTGTGGAGGTCAAAGGGCAACTTGCACCAGTTAATTCTCTCCTTCCCCCACCACATGGCATCCAGGGACAGAACACAGGAGGTTGGGCTAGGTGGCAAGCACCTTAACTGCCCTGGCAAAGCAATGAAATAATTTTTATAAACCAAGTGCAACATTAACCCCAAAACTTGACGAAAGCTTAGAAAAACATTATTTAAAAAATTAAAAGAAAAAAAATGCCTTTGCCTCATCTGTGCCTGAAAGACCTTTGAGTGGAAAAAGCAGCTGCTGTGAATTCCTCCAGGCTTGGTTCTTTTTTTCTTTCTTTTTTTTCAGGTCAAGAAAGGTGTTTCTAAACTCTGTCTTTGACATATAGCCAAACCTTTGAACTCTATGTAGCAGAGGCTGGATTTGAACTCCTTCCTCCACCTACCACGTGCTGAGCCTGCAGGTGTGGGACACCACACCCAGCTTTAAACTTTACTGTTAAAAGGAGCACGAGGTAAACACCCTCCCTATCTACTTTTACACCCTTGTGCATTTTCTTTCGATGAGCTTATCTCTTTGTGAATAACCGTTATCACAGAGGGCCTGTGGTTTAGACCCTGATCAGTCAGTCCACCTGGTCCCCACCCCTCCTACTGAGCCCAAAGCTCTTGCTAGACATCAAAGACACCGTGTACCGTCAGCCTTTTATGCCTTCACCAATCTGATAGACAAATCAAAACTAAAAGCAAAAACCCTTGGAGCAATTCGATTTGTGTTTCCTTAATCCAGTACTGAGGTTGGGTTCTCCTTTTCTCAATGAATATATATATATATATATATATATCTTTTTTGCATTTTTTTGCAATGAAATTTTCCACCTTTTGTCATTGTTTTTCGGGAGCTCTTTATATATCACAGCCCCTTAAACATCCCACTGGTCAGCCACAAATTTTCCTGGCATGTTACAAAAATTGTTTTTTTATTTGACAGTATCCAAGTTCACTGTACTGGGCAGAGGCCAAAATAAGGGTGATTCAGCCTTGGTTCATGCAGAGAACTTGAACATGCCCATTGAATATCCAGAGCTAACTTGAGAATTTGACTCAGCTCTTTTGTGTCCAGTTTCAACAAGCTCTTCACAGGAAATGAGGGGAAAAAAATGAGGCTGGGAGTGTGAGAACTCCCGTTGGTTGGAAACTTACTAGAGACACATGGAACCTTGCAAGTCAAAATTCGGTTCCTGAACATGGCCAGGGAAGCCAGGGTCTCACCCAGGTTGGTTGAGTCCCTCCATGGTTGGTCACTCCAAGAAGGGAGGGAGCTATTTGCACAGTTTAAGTATCAGGATCTCTTAGGCTTTCCTATCAAGCTCAGGTTTTGCTGCTTTGAGGGGTTCTGGGAAGAAACCGCCAACATGTCTTCTGGAGACCAAACCTTCTCATGAGGTTCCTGTTGGCTCCCACCCCTGGGTGAGGCTAGGGCTCGGAGGGCCTTGTGCCAGCCTAGCCTGATAGCCACAGGGAGGGGCAAGGCGGGTCCTCTCACCTGGAATCACCCATACATAGTTTGGCAGAGTCTTGCAGGCAGTTTTTCAAATCAAGCCAACTGTCAGGCCTGGGGTTTCAGACCCATTTCTTTGGAGGCCAGCATCTCACCCCAGCTCTGACCCCAGTCCAGGTATCCCAGCAAAACAGCCTGATGGTGTCTGAGAAGATGAGGGGGATTGGCAGGCTCTGCCTCTGATCCACTGCCATTCTGTTCTGGGAAGACAAAGATGATGAAGATGACAGGCTAGTGTTGGTGCCATTAAAATTGATCCTTCTTCCGTCATGTGTTGAAGCCTGCTGGGAATTGATCTTCTGGGGCTGGAAAGAGGCTAGAGGGGGACAAAAGCTATGTCAGGAAGTCCCAGAAGGAAGGGAGTCTGGGAATTTTGAGCCCCAAGCCCTGGTGCATACCACAGGGCTACTGCCTGCCCCCCCCCACTTCACCATGGTGACCAGTGTGAGCTGTGATGAAGCCTCCAAGGATGTGAGATAATTGTTCAGAGGGTTCCACGGAGGTCAGTCTGAGGGGTGCAGAGGGCACATGGCCCTGCTGGGGGGGGCAGAGAAGCTGCACTGGACCCCAGTGGGAAGGAGCAGGGTGTGCTAAGAAGATTGGAGTCTATGCTCTATGGCATCCAGGGACAGTGTAGAGCTCTGCCATCCCAGATGGGAGCCAGGGGACTGTCTATGGTGAAGGAGACTCTTTAGGTTGGTGAGGGGCCTCAATACCAGCAGTGAGAAACCTCTTTGAGCCTTAAGCAGAGTGTGAGATTTGGTAAGTCCATATAGGGTAGTATCTTGATCCACTTCTTGTGTGAAATGTGCTGAGATTTGACTGCAGGGAATGGAGTGATGGCAGTGTATGTCATGTGGCTGTACCCACCCAGAGACAGCAAATGTCACTCTCAGCTACAGTATTCTGCTTCATCTCAGAGAAACACAGGACCCTGTGCCAATCCATTCCAAAATGTGTGTGTGTGTGTGTGTGTGTGTGTGTGTGTGTGTGTTGTATTGGGGAATTGAATCCAGGACCAGCCAAATGCCCATCTGCCCAATGATACTGAACTGTGAATTTGTATACATTACCTTATTATATGCATATTATGTGACAGGATCTCATATACCCTAGGCTGGTCTCAAATTTTCTATGCATCCGAGGATAACTTTGAACTTCTGATTCTCCTTGTTCCGCCGTCCCAGTGTAGGTATGCACTGTCGTGTCTTGCACAGGATTGCAAGACTGTGGTGTCTGCACAGGATTGACCTCTAACTAGGGTAGTGAGGGGATGAAGAGAGAATAAACCCAGGAATGCAGAAAACCTGGCATCCAGTTGTCTGGGCGCTCACATGGAGAAGTTGTAGCACCCGGAAGCTCAGCACATTTATTATATAAAGCTGAACAAGGAGTGCGATTATTACATATGGATAAATTAAGGGGCAGGGTTATTGTATACAGCTGGACAAGGAGTGCGATTATTGCACAGAGAGAAATGAAGGGGAAGTATTATATACAGCTGAACAAAGAGGCAGTTTTAGCTAATCTGGATAGGAACGGTCTTCAGGCCATAAGCACGGGGGTGGAGAGAAAACTGTAGTGGACATTTTCTGCGCACATTGTCAATATTTACATTGGGAGTACAGGAAGGCTTTGCTATTTCCCTGAGCCTCACGGAGGGGAAGGCTTTGCCACAGGCATAGGGCTGAGGCACTGGAGTTTTTAGATGCCTTGCCCATGTCAAACAATACGCATTCACTTAGGAAGTCAGCTCCCTACAGTGCACCACTACACCTGACTTATGCCGAGGATTGAACCCAGGGCCTTATGCGTGCTGGGTAAAAACTCTACTAATTGAACTACACTCCCAGCCTTGTTATTGTCATTATCATTGTGATGGCTGTTCTTGGTTGTCAACTTGACTTCATCTGGAATTAACTAAAGCCCAAAACTGGAGGGCCCACTTGTGAGGGACTTCTGCTTCATTTGAAGTGGGAAGGTCTCCTTCTAATCTGAACCTTTGAGGTGGGAACACACCCCTTTAACTGCAGATCTTCAATCTACCTCTAATCCGGGCCACACCATCTGCTGGAAGCCTGTATAAGACAGGGAAGAAGAAAGATTTTGCTTTTTGCCTGCTTGCTCTTGCCTTCCTAGCAAGTCCATTCTTTCACTGGCATTAGAGCCTATAGAATTCCTCAGGATTCTAATACATGCTGAAGACCAGCTGAGACATCCAGCCTCATGGACTGAGCAACTACTGGATTCCTGGACTTTCCATTCATACCCAGCCATTGTTGGATTAGCTGGACCACAGCCTGTAAGTCATTCTAATAGACTCCCCATATATATCTATATCTATCTATCTATCTATCTATCTATCTATATCTATATCTATATCTATATCTATATATATATATATATAGAGAGAGAGAGAGACAGAGAGAGAGACAGAGAGAGAGACAGAGAGAGAGAGAGAGAGAGAGAGAGAGAGAGAGAGAGAGAGAGAGAGAATTCATTCCACAGGTTCTGTTACTCAGACTAATACAGTTATCATCATCACTATCACACTATCACCATCACTGGGATGGGGGCAATTGAACCTAAGACCTCTTTTGAGCAAGTAAGCTATCCCAGTCATGAACATTATTCTCAAGACTGAAAATGATGCCCTAATGATGGGACACTGTCTGGTTATGTCACCCTGATATGTTGAAAAGTAAAAAAAAAAAAGGAATTTTTTTTTTTCTCTGTGAGGCTGCTCCTCCCATGGTGTCCATGAGTTCTTAGATAGCACCATACCTCCCCCATCACCAGAGACCCACATGCTCACTGTTCAAGGCCTTTGCTTACAGTAAGCCATTTCTGAATACGGTTTTGTTTTTTTTTTTTTTTTTTTTGGTCTCACTTTGTAGCTCCGACTGTCCTAGGACTCACTATATAGAACAGACTTGAATTCACAGAGCCTCTGCCTCCTGAGTGCTAGTGTTAAAAGCATGCGCAACTGTGCCAAGCAATTGATGTGATTTCACTGTGTCATTGAATAAGGAAAAAGGTGATTTCTGTAGCTAGTACAGTTGTTGGTTTTAGGTTTGAATATTTTTTTTTTAAGACAAGATCGCATGTAGCAGGCTGCCCTTGAACTCTCTATGTAGCAGAGAATGACCTAGAACTCTTGATTCTCCTTCCATCTCCCAAGTGCTGGAATTACAGGTGTGTACCACCACACCTGGTTTAAGGGGTGCAGGGATGAACCCCAGGGCTCTGAACATGCCAGGAAAGCTCTCTACCCACTGAGCCCCAGCCTAGGCCCTGTGTCTGGGTACTTTTGATGCATGTTCCTTGATTCTTGGAGGGAGCAACAGGTGTGGGGGCAGGCAGCAGGTTTTAACATCGGCCTGAGGTCACCTGCTCCATGTCAATGGCTTCTTCCACCTTCTTCACCTTCATCAGCCCATGATGGGGAATGTACTTCTTTGTTTGTTTATCTTATTGATTATTGAATAAAATACTGTTTGGCCAATGAGACAGCAAGTTAGACAGGATTAGGAGTCAAAGAGGATTCTGGGAAATGTAGTAGAGAAGTGGTGATCCAGGCAGGAAGTGACTTAGCAAGGAGACTCATATTTAAGCAAAGGAAACAGGAATTGTCCCATTTCCCCCTTGGCGGCTCTTCCTCCAGCGGCGCAATGCGATCCACTGGCAAGGAGAGACACCAATAAGGCGTCCAATAAGATAAGTCTCATAAAATACATAGATTTATGATGATTAAGACTGAGCTAACAGATGAGGAATCCTAGTCATTGGCCAAGCAGCATTGTACCTAATACAAGTCTCTCTGTGCATTAATTGGGGCCCTAACTCAGGCTGGCGGCTGGCATGAAGCGCACACGTGGCGGTGGGGCTTGGCGGCTTTTGGCGGAAGGATTTATTGTAACAAGCCCATGTTTGTGATAGACCTTCAAAACATAGTGGAAGAACTCAGCTGTAAGTGGCCCAGGGTGATGTGGGGTTGCAGGGGTGTTGGTGGTTCTGTTGATAGCACACCAAGCTTATCATTCCTCAGCTTCCATCAAATGCCCACAGAGACACCAGAACAGGAGAGTGTGGGGGAACTACATGGCACCAGGAGAGAGCTTCATGCCCACATCAAGGAAGGACTTCCCCCAAACTACTCAGAGACTGAGGTAAAGATCTGCTGAACGAATGGGATTGGCCAGGGACTACCCCTCATCTTGTTTCTGTTCAGGGTCTGAGAAGGGGCTGGAGCAGAAGGAATTTATCCATTTGTTAAAATGGTGATGTTGACCAAGATCCCTCCTCTCTTTGGATCTTGAGAGACAAAAAAAGCAAACAAACTGAAACTGAGTAGAAAGGACAAACCCACCAACATGTGGTAAAACAAACAAAAGAAAGAACCGTATCCACAAAAAAGAAGAGCCCAGGAACAAGAAAATCCACTGTAGAACCTGAAAGAATGGCACCGTGAGATGGCAGAAGAGGTGGAATCTCAGGAAGGACCACTTCTGTAAGTCTGCAATTACTGACTGTGAGTTCAAGGTCAGCTGGTGTAGGGGAAGCTGTAGCCACGCCTTCTTAGGGGCTGGCTACAGGAGTACCTGAGGGCTTGTGAGGGCGTGGTCAGAGTGAGTAGGGGGACTGCGTTTTCGGTTTCGGTTTCTCTTTGCTTCTTGCTGTACAGACTACCACCGGCTGGCTGGTTCGCTCTGTAAGTAAGGCTTTTCCCTATTAAATACCCTTATATTTCTACCTGACTCCGTATTGGTAATTTACTACTATAAGCTGGGGCTGTGGAGAAAGGCTTTGTCTAAGCTTAAACCCCAATCAAACAGTTGAATATGATCAATTTCACAAAGTTCAATTAATATATATTCAGCCGAAGACAGAAAAAATACACACATAGACACACACACACACAGATACACACACAGACACACATACAGACACACACACACACACACACACACACACACACACACACACACACACCACAGAATAAGGAGACAAAAACCAGAGTGTGAATCTTGGTTATGATAAGAAATATAGCCAGGTGTGGTGACACATGACTTTAATCATAGCACTCAGAGGCTGAGGCTGAAGAATTGCTGTAAATTCCAGGCCAATGTGGGTTCCATGTTTCACTCCAGGCCATCCTGGGTTACAGAGTCAACCAAGGGGCTGTAGAGAAGGCTTAATGGCTAAGAGTGCTTGCTGCTCTTGCAGAAGACCTGGGTTCAGTTCCCAGTACCCACACTGCAGCTCATTACTGCTTGAAACTCCAGCTCCAGGAGATCTGACACCCTCTTTAGGCCTTCCCCCTCCACATATATAAAAATTATAAATAGATCCTTGAAAAAGAAAAATAATAAATGTAAATGGAACAGATTCTCTTATTAAGGAGACTATAAGTTGGATTAAGCAATACACATGTACAGCATTTTCAGTTGGAATCCTTAAAGCCCTTCTGCTCAATGAGTAGGAACATGTAGCCAATGCATACTAACTAAACGTAGGCAAAGGGAGGCAAGGGCGTGTATAGACATTGGTTCAAGTGAAATTCAACAACAAAGACATGAACAGAATGAAGAAAGTCATTCTGTATTTCATAGTGAGGACAGGCTGAGGGGACTGATGGCAATAGGTAGCTGTACCCCATCATATGTCATGGGAAAATGTTGGAACCTTGAGGAGAATTAGACAGAAACCTACGTTGTCCTGGTGCCTTTTTTCGTCCTTTTGTTTCCTCTAAACTTGAGAAGGAAAAGACATTTTTTCCTCATGAGCTAGAGCCAGCAAGGTGGGAGTATTGGTCCAACATGCCTGTGGAGCTCTTTGCCATCTTGTCTAAGTGTGGGTTTTATATATGTCACTAGGAAATATCACAGGGTATGAGACAGGGTCCCAACTCTAACCTTTTATGTAAAACATACCATGTTACCTTCTTAGAAACTAGAAATCGTTAATTGTTGAAACAGTGTCTGTCGGGTGGGTTTGGATAAGTGTTTATGAACCTGTCATAAAGAAAAGTTCGCTTAGTATGGTGGTGCATGTGTGTGATCCAGCACTAGAGTGAGATCCTGTCACAAAAAAAGATTTAACATAGCTGGGTGTTGGTGGCACACGCCTTTAATCCCAGCACTCGAGAGACAGAGGCAGGTGGATCTCTGTGAGTTCGAGACCAGCCTGGTCTACAAGAGCTAGTTCCAGGACAGCCTCCAAAGCCACAGAGGAAACCCTGTCTCGAAAAAAACAAAAAGCAAAACAACAACAACAAAAAAGATTTAACGTATTTTTCTCAGTCTTTGGTTTATGATATATAATCATAGTTATAACTAACATCTGAGTGGACATGGGTGTATGAGAGAGAGGGAGAGTGTGTGTATGTGAGAGAGTGTGAGAATGTGTGTGGTCTATGTGTGTGTGTGTTGTATATGTATGTGGTATGCGTGTGTGTGGCGTATCTTCTGTGCACACGCCAAGAACTGACATTTTTCTGGCTCTTACATTACACTTTTATGTTTCCATAAATCACACTCTGTAATTATAATGCAATAAAAACAAAAAAAATTTATAACCTGAGCCTGGGTGTCTAACAGGCCTCTTCTAAATTAGGTCAAAGCCGAAGAAAAGACTGAAATCATAGCTTCTAAATTTCTGGGTATGGTGATGCTGCTTTCTGCCCTGAGTCTAATGTTCTTGTTCTTGTTCTGAGGGAATAAAAGAAGAATGAAGGGGAATGAGATCAGGGAGCAGAGAGTGGCTGGCCCAGCGGTAGGAGGCTGTGAGACTCAGAATCATGGGCACCGGGGTTACACAGCATTCCTGAGAAGCCTAAGCAAGCAGAGGTGGTCTCATAGGACAAGAAGGAGCCATCCACAAAAGCCACTGGGAAGTGGGCTGGCAAGGTGGCTGAACTGGTAAAAGTCTCATTGAACAAGCCTAGAGCTGAGTTTGGCACCCAGCACTCTCGTAAAAAGTTGAGCATGGGACTGCCAAAGCGAATTGGTGAGTATTGCCGATAAACCTGATGACCCCAAATTACTCTGTGGTACCACATGGTAGGACAGCGTTTATTCCTGCAAGTTGTCCTCTGACCTCCACAGATGCCATAAAATAAGAGCCGTGAGGAAGAGACAGTTCTGTGGTTAGGAATGTGTACTTCTGAGTTCAGTTCCCAGCACCATTTCAGGGGGCTCATGGCCACCTATCACTCTATCTCCTGGGACTCACTGGCCAGGCAGCCTACCCTAACAAGTGTCTCAAACCAGTGAGAGACAAAGTGTCAAAAAACAAACAAAACAAAACTGAGAACACCCGAGGAATGACTGACCCCTGAAGGTGTCCTATAACTTCCACAGGTATATCCACCCACATGTACACACAGACCTCAAGTAATCCTGGGAGAATTGCCTTCCAGATGTGGTGTTCTATCCAGATTCCTTTCTCAGTCCAGGAAGCTGAGCTCAGGGCTAGATCCAATGGGGCGGACTTTTCACTGCACTCTCACACAGCAGGAAGAGAGGGAGAGCTCTCAATGTGACAGGTCCCCTGGCCCAACAATCACCTCCTAATGCTACGCTTGGGGTCCACACACAGGTTTGGAGAGATACAGCATTTAGTCCACATCCAAACCTGTCTTGTGGGAGGCAGACACTTACAAGTGATTCCCAGAAGAAGCTTTAGCATCTCTCTTCCCCAGCCCCTCTGCCCACCACACCACCATTCTCCTGGGTACTTGAGTAGGGGAACAGTCCCTCCCACAGCAGCTACAGTGATTTGTCCCCTAGATCATAGGTGCTTAGCCATTGTACAGTCTAGAGGCTCCTGGAGCTTGCATTCAAGAAACACATGGCCCCTGCTTGCCTTTAAAGGGCCAGAATGGCCCCTATATGTGCCTGGTACACACAGAGCAAAAGCACATGCAACACCACTCCACACCCTCCAAGGTGGCTGTGATCTCCAGCACCGGTCCTAGGCATGTGAAGGTGGATGCAGAAATGTTGAGACACTGGGAAAGAGGAAGCCAAGGGCAGAGGGGGATAGATAGAGGTTCCTGGCACCTGCTCAGCCTGGCCACCCCGTCCCTGTCAGCCCAGGCAGCTCTCTTGCTCCTCTGATTGCAGTAAGCTAGGTGATAGCCAGGACACAGTGCCTTGAGGCGATGAAGGAGGAGCCAGGTTCTGGGTGCCACGCCCCCACTAACATCCCAGCATGCTCCAGATCCACAATGACTCTTGACCCACCCACCCACTCCTGTTCATCACCATTGAAAGGCATCGGCAGAACATTCAGCAGGCATGCGCCTACGTCAGCTGCTGCTATCGTCCTGGAAAGGGACATGCTCCAGTCTGCCAGGGCATGCCCCTCTCATGCCCACGTCAAATCCTGGTCTGGGTGAGACCCACCCCTGAATCTGGGTGCCATATGGGTGAGTCACCATTGGTTTTGCCTCCAGTTCTGTCAATAACAGAGTCGGACTGCTTGAGCTGTAGTGTACGACTAGAAATGACCTGATCCTCTGAGCTGGCCCTGCAGCCAACCTCCTGGGCCACTATCTCCTGTCCATGAGACTCTGGCAAGTGCCATCAAAGACCTGACATCCTCGAAGTAAGAACTGGGGCCTAAGGCCAAGGGGGTCAGGCAAAGCTCCTGCAAATTGGGGTGGGTGGAGCTACGTGGAGCAGGGCTTTGTGAGGGTGGGGCTATCTGGGTTTGATGCTTTGGAGAAGCTGAGGGAGTGGTTGTAGGGGTGTGGCTTCACACCGGGAATCTGAACTGAGGGCTTTGACCTGATATTGAAGGGCCTGACACAAGGTCAGAACCAGAGGTAAGACAGCTGGGTGCTTCCTCCTGTCCCTGGAGGGTCCAGCCTGGGGCACTGGAATTGGCCAACTTCCTGATGGTGCTGGTTATGCCGCAGCCTGGGGACACTCCAGAGTCAGCACCTTGCCTTACTCTAGAGTGGCTTCTGTGGCCCAGCTTTCTCTGTCCCCAGCACTTCTGGTTGCCACACTCTCATTCATTCATTCATTCATTCATTCATCAAACACCCATTGGTGTACATGAATACTGGGAACACAGCAACAAGGTCAACTTAGTCCTGCTCTGGATTCTTCCTCTCTGGGGAGAAAGGGCATAAGCCAGAGAGCCTCGGCTATAGGAAGGGACCTATCAGGGAGACCAGCATGGCCTCAGGCTGGGAGATGTGGGGGGTGCCCTGCCACAGTCAGACAGACCAGGATCCAGTGATGCTCTCAGGATCTACGTGGTGTTGGACCCCAAGGCTCCTGGATGCACATACCTTGCTGAGTACTGTCCTTGGCCTGGTACCTCCAGCACCACTGGTCCTCAACCTAGGAAGCTCCAGAGACTTTCTGCAGGGCTGTCTGAGGCCCAGTCCCCAAGAAAGGAGTGGCTGCTGCACTGATCCTCTGAGGTGGTTCAGGGCCCTCAGCCAGCAAGGTTGGTATCATATCACCTGTGATCTCTGTTCAGACCCTTTTGGTGGGAAGCCTGGTCTGGCATCACAGCCAGGGCCATATATATATATATATATATATATATATATATATATATATATATATATATCAGGGTGCAGTGGAGACTTTGTCCATGGTAGGGGATAAATAATGGAAGGAACCATCATGGGCTCCAAGGGGAGGAAGGGATGACTGGGCTGTGGGAAAGACATCCACAGAGCCACTTGAGGTTTAGAAATGTGTCTTGGAAGAAATGAGTCTTAGGCAGAGGCTCTGAGAACTGTAGGGGCTTGGCAGGTGAGGAGGAGGGAAAGGCATATTATAGAAGAACAGTGTGAGAAAGTCGTAGAAGCCCATCGTTAGGCCTTGTCTTCCATGCTCACAGAAGGAGGAGAGAGGGACAGATGGGGTCAGGCCCATCAGGAGAGCCTCAGGCCCTTTCTAAGGGGCTGTTGCATCTTTGCATCTTGCAGCTCCTGCAGGCGACCCTGGGTAAACTGAGTCCTGTACAGGTTCACCTTCATATCTGCAAGGCCTAGAAACCTGAATGTTTACACAAACTCTCCAGATTTTTAAGTGTCAGTCAACAATTAAACATCAGGCCAAATAAAAATATCACTTTGAGGAAAACTGAAAGTCTAGGCGACTCTGCTGCACCCTGGATCCTATGTGTGATATCTGTAACTAGAGAATATATGCAATTTTCCTACTCAACATGCACTGAATATTTTCCGTGTTTGTGTAATCTGCTAAAAGCTATTTGCAACAATTATATAACACTTGGAACATGTTGGGATTTGCCTTTCATTTTACTCCCTGGTAGATGCCAAGCTTGTTGGGTGGAGTCTCAGATACACCCCCGCCTGGTTCATTGTTTCAGTGCCCCCAGGACAAGCCGCATAGAAATAGCAAATGTGCTTCAGCCTCTAGGGCTTCAGAGCCCTCAGGATGCCAGTGTTGGGGAGACCATCATCACCCCAGCTCCTCATCTTTCAGTATCAGTCGAGGAGATGTCATATCTTGTCTAAGATGGCAGTGCAGATGGAAGGCTACTCCGTTAGGGTGAACTGATAGAAATGAAATATGTATGTATGTATGTATGTGCCTGTGTGCATGCGTGTGTTTATGTCAATAACAGCTCTGTTTTTTCAAATAAAAGATTTGCTTTTATGTATATGTGTAAATGGATATTTCTTTCCTGTCTGCCAGTTCCCAAATTACTGACTCAGAGGCTGAATATAAATTATAAATACTTGGTTAATAACTCAGTGTTATGATACGGTGCTAGAGGAACCTTGGCGGGTTGGGTCCAAACCATGAGGATAAGCGACAAACATGCCATGCAGATAGAGCTTACATGGGGAGTTTATTGGGGGAAGGGAAGAGAGAGAGAGGAGAGAGAAAGGGAAGGCAGAGCAGTCTTTTGGGAAGAGAGAGAGAGAAAGGGAGAGAGACAGAAGTGAAGAGAGGCAGAGAGCTAGAGAGAGAGAAGAGAAAGGGAGAAAGAGAGAGCTGCAGACAGGCAGTCTGAGAAAGAGAGAGAGAGAGAGAGAGAGAGGTGGGGGAGAAAGAGGAAGAGGAAGAAGGGGGAGTAGGGAATTCTGCCCTTTAAAGGAATAGGGAGCAGCGCATATACACAGCGACCTCATAGCAGGCCAAGGTACTGCCTGCCACTCACGGAGGGATGATGCACTCTGTCAGGTCCCCAAGGGGCAGGGCCAGGTGTACCTGTATGCTAGCATTCTTTCCTTTTTGTTTATTAAAAAAGGTGAGGAGTTATGTGTGGCAGGTTAGGAGAATGAGGGTGTTGAATTGTTGAGACTACTTCCTGCTGATCTGGGGGTGTTGGAATCTTGCGGGGACCTGGGAAAGCTGGGGAGCTGGCCACGTCCTGGAGTAGCTGGTTGCCTCACTGCTGTCCAGGCTCTGTGGAACCATCTTTCTTAGGTCCTGGTAATTGAGGGAGGGATGCATCTTACCTGTGCGAGGTGAATCCAAGTTGACTCCCTGGAGCTTACAAGAATTCTTTGAGTTTGTGAAAAGTTAGGTTTTAGACACATTAGCATTCCCACTATTTATAATCTGTACTGAAATGCATGTTGCAGAAATGGCAGGATACTCATGCCAGAAATGATTCTGTTTGAAAACATTAACATTCTTTCTTCTATCTGGAAAACAGTGACAGATGATTTTAGCACAATGAAAAGTACCGTGTAAGTCTATAGTTAGAAAACAACCAAAGGGAATTTAGAATCCTGGTCTTGTAGCTATGATCATATAGTATGGTATTTAGTACTAGACTGATAGCTCATAAGAATTTTATCGATTAATGTTAAAACTATGAACCTTTGGAGTCTTAGTATAGCAGTAGCTTAACAAGAGAGAGAGATCTGGGACATGTTTCATTTTTTTTTTTTTTTTAGTTCTTGGGGTTTTTTGTTTGTTTGTTTGTTTGTTTTGAGACAGGGTTTCTCTGTAGCTTTAGAGTCTGTCCTGGTACTCGCTCTGGAGACCAGGCTGGCATGGAACTCACAGAGATCCGCCTGCTTCTGCCTCTTGAGTGCTGGATTTAGAGACCCTCCAGCCATATTTCATTCTTTTAAATGTCTCAAATCACTTTCTCTTTATCAGCACTTAAGCCTTTTTATCCTTAGACCTTCATAACTTGCATTCACATATCCTAAGTCACTTTCTTAGATCCAGAAAAATTCACAGATCCTCGCATCTTAGGCTTTCATGTCCTCACAACATAAACTTTACATCTTAAAACACCTTTTATCTAATTCACCGGTAGATACAGGTGGCTGACCACTGAGAGCAGTCACTATAAAGCAAGTTCCTTTAAACAAAGGAATGGTAAGAAGTTATACTGAAATCTGTTTTGTGAGTTTTTCTTTCCTTGAGTCTGACAGCAAGGTGAACTGTGTCTAGAGTTGGTATTGGCTCTGGGAGAGTGAGGCCTGTGACCTGA
Organism: Cricetulus griseus; assembly: GCF_003668045.3. Taxonomy (NCBI): domain Eukaryota; kingdom Metazoa; phylum Chordata; class Mammalia; order Rodentia; family Cricetidae; genus Cricetulus; species Cricetulus griseus. The sequence goes on along the minus strand of NC_048596.1, from coordinate 56,357,797 downwards.
ACTTTTACACAGAGAACTGAGAAGGCAGCTGAAGCCTTCCTTGGTTGTTGCTATTAAGCTGGCAAAGCTACCACCAGTCGTCAAACAGCATCAGAGTTCTAAGAAGGATAAATTTTACCTGAGTTAATGATTTAAAAATGACAGAGACTTACTTGCTGACTATTTAGATAGTTGCTCCAGGGTCCTCCATGGTTACTAAGGGCAGAGGTCTTGGGGTAACATGGTCTTCTGCTGGAAGGTGTAGGCCTGCCAGGCCTCAGAAGACCCTGTGGAGTAGGAGTTTGTAGGAAGACCAGCTACCTTTGTCTAGGCAACAGTCGATTCCCAAGTGTCCCTATTTGTCTATTTGTGGTGAAAGGCAGGTTTACTCAGTGGCTAGTGATGCCACTTATGAAGCAAGTTCCAGGTGGAGATTCTTCTGTGCCCATCCATCTAACATCTTCTTTAGAGGAAATAGGGATGCTGCCAGGAGCTGGCACGTCTCTCTATTAAGAAAAGCTTTTTTGTTTGTTTGTTTTTGTTTTTGTTTTTCGAGACAGGGTTTCTCTTTAGGTTAGGAGTCTGTCCTGGAACTCTCTTTGAAGATCAGGATGGTCTCAAACTCACAGAGATCCGCCTGCCTCTGCCTCCCTAGTGCTGGAATTAAAGGCGTGCGCCACTACCGCCTGGCTGAAAAGCTTTTTAATTAAACATTTTAAATGTCATATTCTGCAGATCTCTGAGCATTTGAGGACTTTCTGTCTATTAGCTATATCTGAGTGGCCAAGCATTGTTTCTAGTTATTTGTTTTAAGCCTAACTCTGACTTATCCCTGTAATTAATTATATCAGTACCTATCGAGACTACAATTAAAGAGCTTGATCATTTATAAGATGTCACTTAACTTGTATTCTTAACAGTCTACAATAGGTTGGCAACTTCCAAAAGACTAGGACTTTACATTACCTTCCTATCAGGTTTAGCCTTAAAAATGATGATTTTTGAATTGAGGCTCTTTTAGTATCAAAATAAAACTTTTTAATCATGGATAATGAATTCAGTAAGGAAACCAAGATAGCCATTCTGTGGATAATTTCGGAATGTTTGTAACAATACCTATCTTATTTATCAAATACCTTATTTATCAAACACATGTTGCCATTTATTTAAACTCCCTAGAAGCTTGGTGTTGAACACTTGGCAAAGACGTAAGTACTCAGGTGTACTTAGTTTTTGTTACTCTGAATAGATCATTTATAACTTTAAATTTTTATTACCATATAGAATATATTTTAAAGCAGAGTTGGATCACATATACAGTATGTTGTAAAAAAATCTAATTATTTTTTTATTAACATACAAAAGTTCATGCCAACCCAAAATATTTGAGACTTGTTGCTTTCTTAGTCTAGAAGGAGACACAATGAACAGAGAGATCATTATATATGCACACACACACACACACACACACACACACACACACACACACACACACACCTTAAGCAGGAGTTGAGTAAATTAAAAGTAAGGGAAAACCAGTGGGTATTGGGCAAGATGAAAGGCAAAGCCACCAATGAATGAGAAAGCAGATATGTTGTAAGTGGGAGAAAGCAGGTCTATTGTAGGCTGAGCAGGCAGGTAGGGTTTCTGCATGAAGGGGATGCCTTTGATGGGCCCCGAGAAGACATACCACTAAGCAAACATGCCCCCCGCAACAGAGTCAGTGTAAGAAGAAATTATAGACAAAGATATAAGTAAAAGGCGAGAGATGAGGCACAGAGAGTGAATGAACTCTGCCTGGCAGGCACTTTTAAAGTGTGAAGATGTTCCATAGTTAGTGCAGAAAGGAACCTGACAACATGCAACTGCTTTGGTGCCAGAGACTGGGCTAGGCTATGGGTGCCACACAGGGTGGAACCACGAGGGCTGGAACTGTGTCCTGGGATATCTTGGGCTGCACCATCACCTGAAGGGGAGCCAGGGGCAGTGCAGCATCCTGGAGCCGCTGCAAGCCCTCGACATGCTAAGGGGGAGGCGCAGAGTCAGGGCACAGCTACACACCTGCTCCAGACTCACCACTCACCCATGGCCAGCACAGGGAGAAAGAACAGAGTGAAGACAAGAGAAAGGTTAAATAAAAATAGGGTGTCTCCTTCCATCTATTGGGTCACCATTTGAATGTTGTAAAGACCACATGAAGTACCAGGGCATGGGGTGCCAGTAGGTGGCCATGTGGATTGATATCTTAGGGAATATTGGGGAAACGGTGGATACATTTGTGTTTGTTGCTTCTCCATCACTGGGACCAAATCTCTGGCATAATTTAATAAAGAAAAGGCCAGGTGTGTTAAGTGCACACCTGTCAGCCCAGCACTTGGGAGGTAGAGGCAGGAGGATCAGGAGTTCAAGGCCATCCTCTACCTCCCAAATGCTTGATTAAAGGAGTGCCCCACAACTGCAAAGCAGGTGTTCTTTTTTTTTTAAGGGGAAATACTCAGAGTGGGGGTGCTGAGCATTGTGACATGCATCAGCTGTCACTGTGCATTCCTACCCTTAAGGATGGTCAGCTGCTCTACCTTCTTGTCTGCACTTAGTATTGTCATAAATTAAAATTGTTATAATTTTAGCTCGTCAAGTAGACATATGGTGGCCTTTTGCCATTTATTTTTTTATGATTAAAAATGTGTCTCTGTTTGTCTCTCTGTCTCTGTCTCTGTCTGTCTGTCTGTCTGTCTATCTGTTTCTCTCTCTCTCTCTCTCTGTGTGTGTGTGTGTGTGTGTGTGTGTGTGTGTGTGTCTGTGCAGGTATGTGCATGTGAATGCAGGTACCTGAGGAGCATAGGAGAGGGTGTCAGATCCCCTAGAGCTGGAGTTACAGGAGGTAGTTGTGAGCCACCCAACATGAATGCTGGGAACCAAACTCAGGTCCTCTGCAAGAGCAGCAAGCACTCTGTAACTACTGAGCCAACTCAGTTTATGACTTCTCATGACCTGAAGCCCTGCTGTTCATCGTGTGCTCTGACTCAACCCTCACAGCAGCCCCATACACATATCCACTCCCTTTATACAGAGGGCAGCACCTTCTGCTTTCTGCTGTCCCTGGCTGCATCCCCTTATGTGTGGCCCTTCTTGCTTCCTTCTTACCCTCACTCACATCACAGTGCACACACAGCATGATCCGTCCTCCTGTAGACTCCTCCAGGCCCACAAACCTGCAGTTCAATCGCAACTCCAGAGCAGGACCAGGAACTACCCTTGCTTCCACCTGGCTGGTGGCCACCTATCCTCTCCCTCCTCGGTCCCTTGTGTACAGCTGCCAAGCCTCCTCACTGGAACAAGAACCCGCCTGCTCCTGACTCAAGTTTGTAGTCCTAGAGGCTTTGCAGAGCCACTCTGTTCATGTATCCTGGCTGGCTACCCGGGCCTCCGACAGTGGCGTCCTCACTACCCCAGCAGGCAGCGAGTTCTCTTATTGTCACCATTCTTTCCTGGACCAGATATACTACTTGGTGTGTGTTTATTTATTTATTTTAAAGTTCTACCTGCTTCTCGAATATTCTTAAAGGGGGTTAGGGAGTGACTTCCCAAAATCCTTCTCAAAAATCCAAATCCTGACACTCAGAATGTGACTGCATTTGGCAATGGGGTCACAAGGCAAGGTCATCAATGAAAGGTTGGCCCCCAATCCAGGATGATGTCCTTAAAAGAAGAGGGACATTGATCACAGAGACACAGAGAGAAGGTTTGGTGATGATGGATATAGACATCTTGGCCACAAGCCAAGGATTCCTGGCAAGACCAAGGGCTGGATGAGACAGGAAGGAAACTTCCCTAGAACCCAGGGAGCAAGCAGGGCTCTGCCATGCCAAGAGCCCAGGTTTCTTCTCTCCAGAGATGAGGGCACAGAAGAGAATATGTCTCTACTGTTTAAGCCACCCAAACTATGGCTGGAGTACTGAGTTCAGGTCCTCAAGCTGGCCCTGTGAGCATTTTGCCAACTAAACAAACGTCCCAACTCTCCTCACCCTCAACATATCACAAGATAAAATGCTGGGCTAAGACAGGGCTTGGCATGGCAGTCAAGCCACCCAGGCAGGGTCTCTGGGTCCCCTGCAGCTCTCACCGTCACCTCCGAAGGCCTGTGACTGGGGATAGCCTTTGGTGGTTCTCCAGCCAGACAGTCTAGTCTCACTGGCAAGTTCTAGGCCAGTGAGAGACCCTGTATTGGTTATGTCCCTAGGCAGCTCACAGGCCTCTCAGTACAAACACACGGACTAGGGCACTGCCAGGCGTGCAACACCACACAGCCCTTTGGCTTCCAGCAGAGGGCTCATGGGACTCCATGGGCTACCCCCATCCCCACCTCATGAGTTACTCAGACCATGGGGCTATTTGGCCCGACATATCTGGTACGTAACAGTAGGCCTGTGACACACATCTGCCTCCTGGAATCGGGGTGTGCAGGGTTGGTGATCCAGACCTGCCTCACAAAAACATGGTGTAAGCCTGGTGTGGAGCTCCTGGGAATTGGGTCAGACCATGGCCTCCTGGGCAGCTGCAATGGGAAGGGCAGGCGGGAGGCTGGAGAGAGAGCTTCTAGCCTGGTATACAGCCATGCTGCTGCAGGGCCTCCAGTGTGGAGTTGCCTTTGCCCCAGAAAAAGTGGACTGGGCAGCTTTAGTCCCTCTGCAGGAGCTTCCTGGAAGTCATTGTGATAGTTCTCAGGTCTTCTTGGAACTCCAGACAATAGGAAGCAGGTTGTAATGGGATGGTAACCCTGGGGAGAGCAGGGTGGAGGTGTTGTTACTCAAAATCAAAAAGCCTCATAGTCTGGGGAGTGTCAGTACCATCCAGAATATTTCCTCAAAAGTCTCAGGAGGGCTGGGGAGATGGCTCAGTCCCCAAAGTGTCTGATGCACAACCTGAGGACTCCTTTGATTCCCAGACATGATGGCATACACTTGGAATCTCAGCAGCAGGGAGGCAGAGACAGAGGCAGATCCCTGCAGCTAGCTTGCTAGCCAGACATTCTACTCTTTCAGGCCTGTGAAAGACCCTCTTTCAGGCCTGTGAAAGACCCTGTCTCAAGAGCACACACAACACACGCACGCACGCACGCACGCACGCACGCACGCACGCACGCACGCACGCACGCACGCACACGCACGCACAGTACCACAGGAGTCAGCCCCCAACTCCGTGAATGCTCTTCAAGTTCAGGGGCAGAACAGAGGGATCCATTTGAGGCAAGAAGTTGGCTCTTTAGGGAAATGATCCCTTCCTGCCCTCAGGTGAACTTGCTTCTTGCACATTGAAGGGGAAGAAAACTATCCTCCTTCCTGCCCACCCTTCCCCGTCCATATTTAAACTTTTATTTTTTAATTAAAATATATTTATTTATTTGATTTTATGTATACAAGTATGTGTGTACCATGTGTGTGCCGTACCTGAGGAGGCCAGAATTGGCATAAGCCCTTGGAACTGGAGTTAGAGATGGCTGTGAGCTGTTGTGTGGGTGCTGAGAACTGAAGGTCCATGCAAGAGCAGCCGGTGCTCTTAACTGTTGAGCCTCACTCCAGCTCTAAGCTTTTATTTTGAAAAATAAGGTGCAAAAGTTGTTAGGCTGTAAAAGTTTCTGGCGATTCCTCAGCTTCTTTGAAACACCGAAGAAAACTCTCTTTGAAGGAGCAGGGGTGTATGCAGGCTAGTAACGCAAGCAGAGACAGGAGGGCTGTAGGTTCAAGGCCATCCAGGAGTAGGTAGGGAATTCCAGGACAGTGTGGCCTACACGGAGAGACATGTGTTTTGTTTGTTTGTTTGTTTTGTATTGTTTTTCAAGACATAGTTTCTCTGTGTAGCTTTGGAGCCTGTCCTGGCACTTGCTCTGTAGATCAGGCTGGCCTTGAACTCACAGAAATCTGCCTGCCTCTGCCTCCAGAGTGCTGGGATTAAAGACTTGCACCACCACCACCTGGCTGAGACCTTGTGTTTTGGAGGGAGAGAGGGAAAGGGCAAGGGAGAAGGGGAAGGGGGGAGGGGAAGGCAGGGAGAAACAGGCTTTGAAGGTTGCAAGCACATTGCAGACAGTTGTTCAGTGCTGTGCAACTCCTTCTGATTTATCCAGGGATGGATAAATATGACATCTTTTAAATGTTTGGGTTCAGCAAAACTCAGCCACTGTCTGCCAAGTTCTTTTTTATTTCATTATTAAGCCCGGGTGTTTTCTAAGGTTCCTTAGCTTGCTTTGGGGTGCTCAGCTGGTGTCTAGGTGTCCCAGGCCCCTCCCCATTCCCCCCTTACAAACAGGAAGCAGGCTTCTGCCAGTGCTGAGTGAATTCAGCCATGGAGAATTTCAAGAGTCCTCTCAGGGGGTCCAAACATCCTCTTTCCTGCCTTCATGATTGGTGACAACTGGAAGGGAAAACTGGGACAGCTGTAGACCTGTCAAGGAGCTCACAGGAAGGTGTATACTCCACCTGGTAGTCCAATGTCATTTGGGTTTCTACTCTTGGAGCCAAGAGATGACATGGCACTGTGTGCAAAACGTAACTTCTGGTTTCTGCTCAAAGGGCTGAGTAGGTCCCTAGGTTGCCTCTACCTCCCTGTGTGTCTGGACATTCTGTCTCTCTTTTTATTTATGCTCTGTGCACAGGGTTGGGGTGACACGGCTCCCAGTGTACCTCACTGCAGATCTTGTTGCCTCCCTGGGTCTCCTTGCCTGAATCATGATGCTTCTGGTCTCTGGGATGAGATCCTAAGAGACTGCTCTATGTATGAGATAAAGCAGGTAGTCAGATCACAGGCCCTGGCCGCTGCCTCTCCATCTTGAATGAAGTATGCAGTATGAAATAATATTCATTCTGTACCCTGGTGTTTGCCAGCGTGTGTGTGTGTGTGTGTGTGTGTGTGTGTGTGTGTGTGTGTGTGTGCACATGCCCATGTTCATGTGCAGGTACACATCTGTGACCATCCATGTGAAGGTCAAAGGTTAATCTTGGGTATCACTCCCCAGGTTCTGTCCACCTTATTTTTGTTCTGAGACAAGGTCTCATTACGTAGGTCCTGACTGGCCTGGCACTTGATATAGACCAGGCTGGTCTCCAGCTCACAGAATTTGCCTGAGTCTGTCTCTAGGTGCTGGTGTTAATGGCATGTAGCATCACCATCTTGTTTTTTGAAATGACATTTCTCACTGGCCTAGAACTTGACTGTAAAGCCCTGCTGGCTGACCAGAAAGTCCCTGGGATCTGTGAGGCTCAGTATCCCCCAGAGCAAGGATTGCAAGTGCATTGACCACGCCTGGCTTTTTCCACACATATTCTTTGTATTGAATTTAGGTCTTCATGCTTGTCCGGAGAGCATTTACCATATAAATCATCTCCCCAGATCTCCTCACCCCAATATGTCAGCAGGGCAAGGTGCAGAGGAGAGGCAGGGCTTGGTATGGCAGGTTTCTTTTCAGTAAAGCTACCCCAGGTCTGGTCTGTGGGTCCCCTGAAGCTCTTCCCCTTGTAGAAGCTATGGAACCATGGCTATAGCCTTTGGTGGCATAAAGTTTTCAAGGCAGTGGCCTTTTCTAAGCTTCTCAGGCCTGTAGCAGGGTTTGCAGTGGTATGGAGACCACAATGGAGATGCTGCACAGTGTGTGTGTGTGTGTGTGTGTGTGTGTGTGTGTGTGTGTGTGTGTGTTGTAGTATGGGTCTAGGGAAGAGAGAGCGGATGAGAAGTCAGGGTGGGGCCCGGCCCCCTCTCTTGGGTCTCTGCAAAGCATTGCCTCATAAGAGTGGTATTTTTTCCTGCACACAGGCCAAGTGGGCTTGCCCAGGAGCCTGCCCGGGTCATCTGCAGAGAGAGTCTATGGGAATAAGAGGCGTCCGCCCTGTACCCAACAGCACTTCCTGACAGAGCTTGGCCCCCAGGGAATTCCCATGTTGCTGCCCAGGAGAGCTGGCCAGTGGGCAGCAGGCCTTCCTGCTAGGCCAAGGCCAGCGGAGAGTCCCAGAGTCTGCCTTCCTGTGCTTTCCCCGGGCTAGACAGCATGGGCAAGCTGCTATAGAGGGTAAAAGGATGAAGGGGAGACCGGCCATTGAACATCTGCCCGGTCCCCTCTTTCTGACCCATTTCCTGCTTTACATAGGGCTGGCCTAGGCTTATCAGTTCCTTCCCTGGAGTTCTGGTCAGGTGATGCCCTCTGGGGTTTCTTTCCTCTGCAGGGAGAAGTTAGCCTACTGTGGGGTATCATCAGGGGCTGGTGCCCTGGGGGAGTCAGTCCTCATCAGGAGGCTAGCTGGTAGGTGGCCCCTGGATTCAGAGCCCACATGCTCAGTTGCAGTAACCTAGTCAAGCAGGACTTCAGCACTTCAGGATCAAGTTTTACACATCAGTAAATTCGAGTTTTTGAGTAGATAATGGGTGTATTGATTATACACCTGTCATCTTGGTCACCTAGGAAGCTGAGGCAGGAGGATTGCTTGAACCCAGGAGTTTGGGGTCTCTCTCTCTCATTTATTTATTTATTTATTTATTTTGAGTCAGGGTCTTATGTAGTCCAGGTTGGCCTCACATTCACTAAGGCTGGCCTTGAATTCCTGATCCTCCAGCTCCCACCTCCTGAGTGCTGGGATGAGAGGCTTGCACCACCATACCTGGCCTGAGAACTTGTAGAATTTTTAAATTCTATAAATAGTAATGAAGTCACAGCCCGGTGAAGATATTCCCTCCTTCCATTGAGGATGTAGGCATGACCCTCAAACACCCTTTTTGCCTAACCAAGCTGTATCACACATGGGCTTGCTGCCTTGTTTATGCCACTGCCTAAAGTTCTTTGGGCTTGTAGCTTCTGGGGTCACAGATGGTCTGACATGGTTTCAGCTAGACCAGTGTATTTTGGGGCAAATGGAGCTAGAATCACCTCTGTTCTCCCCCTGGGCCTGGCTTTGGTCTCTGGGTGCCATCTCAGCAGGTGGCCTCTGAGTCAAGGGCAGTGAGACTTTGCTTTCTTTAGGTTGCTGGTGAAAGTGAAAGTCCAGCCCCCCAGTTCCAGACCCACCTCTGGCTTGAAGCCAATGGGTCCCCACCCACAGATAGGCATTTTGGTGAGTTGGAATTTCCTGCTTGAGATTGTGCCCAACTCCTCCTGTCCCCTCTGCTCACCTTCCATGCTAGGCTCTCATTGTCCCTCAGAGAAGGGATTGACCCCCCCTGCCCATTCCAGCCCTTCTGCTGGTTCTGGGTCCCAAGAGGAAAACACAGCTTGGGCATGTTTGAGAACAGAAACTCAGTAGGCTAAAGGTGCATGTGATCAAGCCTAACCATGGGGGTCCAACCCCTGGAGCCACACGACAGAAGAAGAGAACTCGGTGTGACATTTGCATATGTGTGCATGCATACATGTTATTATAAAACATTAGATGAAGAACTGAAGCATCTATTCAATAACCCTCCCTCGTTTCTCTTCAATACCTTCATCCATTCCTCTTCCTCTCCCCTTCCTTATTCTTCATAGATGTTCTGTGGTGATTTCCTAAGAGATAAATCATCTGTCTTGGAAGGAAGTTCAATAAGAGTCAGGATGTTCTAAGGGGAGCTGGAATATTCCATCCTGCAGAGAAGCTCTTTAAGCTAAGGAAGTAAACAACTCAAAAGCTTCAGGAAGTCCCCGAAACTGACCATATTCACTAGGTCCCTCCTTCCCCAAGCATATATAAAATAAGGACTGTTGAGAGACTCTCAGACTAGCTGAGCTACATCTAAGAAGTAGAGACCAGTCTAGCTGCCTGGAATGTCTCAAATCAACTGAGCCACATGGGAAGGATACTCTCCAACCTATTGAGGGGCCTGTAGGCTGTGCAGTGAGCTCTAGCTCTAGAATGGACCCCAGTCCATCGCTGCACAGTCACACTTGAGCCATGGTGTGACATGAGCCTCCATTCTGCCAGGTATACAAATGCCATGAAAGAGCCCCTATGGCACATGGCCTGCACAGGCATCTGTAGGCTGGGATTGCAGGCGCAATCGTCTCGCCAGCAAGAACCACACAGGACATTCGGATCCTTCTGCAGGAAAGCTTTAATGTGTCTTGAAGGGAGAACATAAGCTTACCAGAGCGGAGACCCCGAGCCAAGAATCCCGTCCCCTAATAAAGGCTGGCAGCCGCCGCTTGGGACGTGTCACCCTATGATTGGCTTCAGCTCATCAGGCCATATGACGCCACGGAATAGGCAGAGATCAAGGAAATGGAAAATTACCCAGCGCCTGCGCAATAATTTACATTCAGTGCCTGCAGGCGCCATCATTGTAATGGAGAATGCAGGGACAGCTCCCTACATGGGATGAAAGAGGCCTGGGCCTGAGGCCATTGGCCTTGTTCTGACATTCAAAGGCAAGTTGTCAGAGACCTGACCCAAGGGACATGCAGATCATTTATGGGCCAAGGTTCTGACTTTGTGAAAGTTTATCAGAGATTTGAGTTACCTGTGGGAGCAAGGCACCCTGGGGCCGTTCTCCCAGCTGTTAACCTATTGGCCGGCCTGTCTACTTCCTGTGGGGCTGGTATTCCATGAAGGAGGCCCAGGGACCACCAAGAGGTGGGATGTGGGTGGGAGGAGCTCCCTCCCCAGTTCCTTCATTACTGCTCTAAGTGGACACCCTACAGGGCTCCTTGGAAAAATGACTCCTGCTAGTGGCGGGCTTGGGAAGATTGAGGACACTAGGGTGAATGAAATAACTCAGGGACAAGGAGACACAAGCCGGGGCTTCCACACAGGAGGCCCCTAGGGTCATGAGGCCCACAGAGACAGACATCAGGATGGGGTGGCAGGAGCTGGCAGGCACTGGGAGCCAGTGTTTCATGGCGACAGATGAAAAGTTCCGGAGGAGGATGATGGGCACAGCCACCTGTGGTTCTTACCACCTGGCTGGGCAACTAGACATAGATAGGCAAGATGGGAAGGTTTTAGCCTGGCCTTGGTGGCGCACGCCTTTAATCCCAGCACTTGGGAGGCAGAGGCAGGCGGATCTCTGTGAGTTCAAGGCCAGCCTGGTCTCCAGAGCGAGTGCCAGGATAGGCTCCAAAGCTACACAGAGAAACCTTGTCTCGGAAAAAAAAAAAAAAAAGATAGGAAGGTTTTGATATACAAAAACCATGAGACAGGGCTGGGGAGATGGCTCAGTCAGTAAGGCGTTTGCTACACAAACATGAGGACCTGAATTTAGATCTCAGCACCCACACAGAAGGCTGGATGTGATGGCACACCTGTGGGGGAGGATCACTGGGTACCCCACATAACCAAGTGCCGAGCTCCAGGTTCAGTGAGATACTCTGTCTCAAAATAAATAAATACAACAGTAGAGAGAGATTAAGGAAGACACCTGACAGACCTCTGCTCCCCACACTCACATACACCTGTATGTACACATGCACACATACATACACACATACATACACTCATGCACACACACATATACATACACACATACATACGCATCTGCGCACATATACACACATACGTACACACAAAAGACACACATACAGAGACAGACATCCACAGATATACACTGAGCTGAAATCTGGAACTTAGTTGAAGAGAGGGATGAATGAAGAGCGAAGGGGTCTGTACCAGGTTGTAGAAAGCCACAGGAACAGTTGGCCTGAACAAGGGAGAGCACATCGACCCCAGATGCTGTCGGGGAGGCCAGTACAAGACTGATTCAGACCCCTGAACATGGATGTCAATAAGGAGGCCTCTGCACCCTAGGGAGCCTCTGATGGTGGATTAGCGTTTTTCCCTGGTGTAAGAAGGACTTTGAGAGCCCATCCCACGTGAAGGGTTACACTCTGGCCCTGGACACATGGGGAAGGGCCCAGGCCCAGCACAGGATGATTTGGTGGACTCTGCAGAATCCCCGTTGAGGGCCCTACCCTGCCTGGGGAGTGGTGGGTGGATGGGGTGGGGGGTAGGTTGAGGGTGGGGGTAGGGGGGTGGGGGAGGAGGGATGGGGGTGAGGGGAGGGAGAGGGAGAAGGGACTTACATGTGAAACAAGCTTGTTCCCTAACTTGAACTAATTAAAAAAAAAAAAACCACATACAGACACATATATACAAACATGTAAACACATACAAACACACATACAAACATACATACAAGCACATACATAAACACACACAGCTATAGAGTGTGTATATGTAATGCAGGTAATGGAGATGCAGCCTCACATTCTATAAAACCCACCCTTCTCTGTTATGTAAGAATGTATCCAATCACTTGAAAACATACAATGAAAATGAGCCATTTCAGAACAATTCCAGGATGGAAGTTTCTTCTCTGGGTCTTATTCCACAGAAGATGTCAAATGTCCCAGCCATCAACAGATCTGCCCCTGCTAGACATGAGACTGTCCTCTTCTGTGACATTTGGGGCCCCATGCTCTGCAGTCCCCCCAGTGCTACTCCCTTACATCTGGAGTCCAAAGAACTCGTCTTATGGCCAGCATGCCCTCCTTGATGGATGCTCCAGGCCTTCCTGGGCCCCCTTCCAGCCAGGGTCTGCCAGGTGAGTCCACAGTCTCCACCCATAGTTGCCAGCCACACCCAACTCTACTAACGGCCTCCAGGAACTTGGAAAAGCTAAATCAGGCCCTGCCCTGGCTCACTTCAAACCCCAACACAGGCTGTGTCACCGACCCAAGCACTCATGTGTCATCCTAAGCCCTAATGTGACAGGTTTTAGAGACAGGGCCTCATGAGATAACTGGGGTTAGATGAGGTCCTGGGGTTGGAGCCAAGAGGCAAGATGTGGGGGAATGTTTCCATGTCTCCCTCTCTTCATGTGAAGACACAAAGAGAAGGTGCTGTTTACGAGATGGGGTCCAGTCAGCTGACTCTCCACACTGGACTCGAAGCCACTAGAGCTGAATGCATGTTGTGTCACATTTTTCTTAGGAAGACACAATATAAATGTCTATTTGCCCCAAACAGGGAAAGGACAACAGACCAAAGAACAGATACCAACAAAGTCCACTTGAGTGAACCAGTCATTTTATTGTGGTTTTTCACAGGAATATGGGTGAAGGGTTACTTACAGGAACAGAAATGATTCAAAGAATGGTTTCATCACTTCATCACTGAAGCCCCCCCCAGCATGGGTGACAGTTCACAAAAGTTGGAATCTGGGAATCTGAATTGAGGCAGCAGCCATAACGACAGAGTAGCCAAAATCAGCTCGGCAGCTACTATCAGCTCCCCAGCCCTGCCATGGTTTTGTGTGGGGTGTCTGGCAGGGTAAAAGCTAGCCTGATCATTCCATATTCTCAGCTTGGGCCTCTGGAGCTACAAGGGCTCTGGGGAGAGGACAAAGGGAGAGAGGGAGACACAGAGGATCCAGAGGCAGGTGTAGCTTCCCAGAGTTTAATAAGAGCCAAGAAAAGCCAGAAGTATGGGCTCTAAGGACCTAACTTCTTGTTGGCTTTTCTTTGGCTCTTTTAAAAAATATCAATAGACTTGTCAGGCATGATAGTGCATACTTTTAATCCCTGCACTCGGGAGGCAGGCAGATCCCTGTGAGTTCGAGACCAGCCTGGTCTACAAGAGCTAGTTCCAGGACAGCCTCCAAAGCCTTTCTGGTCGTTGGTGGCACATGCCTATAATCCCAGCACTTGGGAGGCAGAGGCAGGCAGATCTCTGTGAGTTCGAGGCCAGCCCGGTCTCCAGAGCGAGTGCCAGGAGAGGCTCCAAAACCCTGTCTCGGAAAAAAAAAAAACCAAAACCAAACAAAACAAAACAAAAACAAAAAAACAAATAAAATTAATAGATTTTACTTTTGGAAGCAAGTTTATTTTATTTTGTTTTTAAGATTAGTATACAAAGTGTTATGCATTATAATGTTTTTTCTTTTCTTTTTTTAAACAGTGTGTTTTCTATTTTATGAAAAAGTCTTTACTTTAAGAAAAAATTTAGTTAACAAAAAATTTAACAAGTTTCACTTAGCAAAGTACATCCAAAAGGAAATCACAGTAGAAAGAAAGCTTTAATTGAAGGCCTTACCAATTCCTACAGTATCAGTATTGTGTCTCAATTCTCAAAAGTAACTTTTAAAAAGCTTAAACTTAACCTTAAATGAAAATATAAACTGTAATGAACATGAGAAATGCTTCTCTTTGCATCAGGGATCTAGCACCTTTGAGTTCTCCAGAAAAGTACATGTCCCCCGTGTGTTCACCGAGGTGTGCTTGAAGATCCCGTCAACACATACTCAAACTACTTAACTTAGATAACATCACTCTTTTTTTTTTTTTTTTGCTACCCCTGGCTGCTTACTCAACAGGCTTCTTAGAGAACCCAGGACTACCTGCCCAGGAGTAGCCCCGCCCACACGGGACAGCTATGTTGGGTCCTATTGTTAACTGTTTTTCCACTTTCTACTTTCTTTATTTTTTTAATGTACATTTTATTGTTGTTCTTTTTTTTGAATTAGAAACAAGATTGATTTACATGTCAATCCCAGTTCCCTTCTCCCTCCCCTCCTCCCCTTCCACCCCCCAACTAAAACCCTACCTATCACATACCCTTTCTTCTAATCTACACCTGACTCAACCTTTCTGCTCCCTCATGACCTCTGCATCCTTCCTTTCCTTCCCTTCTCATTCTCGTAACTCCCTCCCAACATCACTCTTAAGTATACTACCAAAAATGTTAATTGAGAAAAACGGAAGAACATAATTTTAGTTTACTCAATATTACATGCTAGAAGAAAAGTTTGTATGAGAAATCAAGATTTCAAAAACTCATGGTGCAAAGTGGGTCCCCCAGCTTTCTCTAGAGTTTAAACTACTCTTGGCTGCCTGTGAAATTTTTTATTGAAATAACTCAAATGCTCCTACTATACTAATTGTATCCACCCATTCTGTTCTGACCGCTGTAGCCGGCCCCATAACAGCCACTCACTGAATGGCTCTCTAGGCCACTGCCAGTTGCCTGGGCAGCTGACACTCCCATGCCCTGCAGCACCTGGCTGCTATAAGCCCCGTTGCTATCCCCTGATGTTGAATTCAGAAAGAGTTCTATGTATCTGTGCTGTATGTTGGCCCAGTCCTTTGACATAGCTGCCACTGTTTCTTCATGGGTGCCAAACTCAACATCAGCTTCTCCATCACTCTTCCATCAGGACCAATCTCAATATGAACTCTCACAGGTTTGAGTGGCGAGAAGTTGTAAATGTCGTTCTCCGTTGCTTGGTAGGGCAGCCCTCTCATGTGGACGCAGTGGCTGGTGGTATTCTGCACTGTGAACTCGCTGTCTCCATATCTGTGGTCATACATTCCTGAGAGACAGTAGCTGAGGTCTCTCCCAAACAGGTCAGTGGTGAAGCCATAGCCATCACTGAGGCCACTGTATTCGTCATAGCCCCCACAGCCTGCACTATAGGCACCACACCTCATGCTATCCAAGCCTGCCTGTTTGATAATGCCAATGTACCTGGGTCATAAGGCCCAGGCCTCTGCACAGACATGAACTTCAGAGGTGGGTCTAAGTATGACCTAACTTCCTCCTGACTGCTCTTGAATGCTTCAATATACCTGTGCCCTGCTCTCTCCTTGTGCTTCCCTAGAGCGTTCTCAGCTAGCTCTTGTGAGGCAAACTGAACGAACACCTCCCCTGTAATCTTGCCCTTCGGGTCCACAGGTAATGTGAATCCTTTTGGCACAATTTCTAACCCTGAGAAGAACTGCACAATTTCTTCCTTTGTGCATCCAGATGGAAGTCCCCAAAGTCTCACAAAGCCGTCATTGGCGCTGTCGACGCTGTTTGGACCACTGTGCTTTAACACCCAATCCATCTCCATTCTGTGTGACTAGAAAACCTTGATATAATGGTGTCCCTGTCTTTTTCAGAGCCAATTTTACATCATCTTCTGACTCAGGGTCAACAAAAGCCTCACCACTCTGCCTGCCTTCTCTAGTATAAATGAAATGAACACCTGCAACCCCATCATGAATTGTGCAGTTGGAGAGGAAGTTTTCTAAGTCCTCAACTGAGCAGAACCAGGGTAGGCCACGAAGTTTGACCACATAGCCTTCACCTCTCTCAGGGCCCAGCATCATGGACACTTGACAGAGATGATGTCACAAAAGCTTGGGCATTTTGGTAGTTTAAAGAACCACCACAGTGCCTTCTTTAGGAAACACTTATGGAAGGTACAAGTTTTCCCTGGAGGAAGGCAGAAGTGACTTTCAGTAAGCAACATGGCTTATGAACCCCAACTCCACCTGACGCTTTTAAAATGCAGAGACCTCTGGGGAAAGTTCAGGTGCATCGTCTTTTTGTTCTCAACCTGAAATGGAAGTTCAAATGACCAGGGGCAATGACCACCCCTAGAGGTGCACCTTTTGGCGGGAAGCAAGGCAGAGGGCAAGGTGACGCTGCTCCATGGCCTGCACCTAGTAGTTGAGCCCACCGCACTCCTAATAATGTGTTTTCAAGCAAATTGTGTGACAAATGGCTCCTTCCCTTATCTCCTTCTTTTCCCTCTTGTATCTGCCACCCCAGCCCTCTTTCAACATACAGTCTTGTTTTCTCTTTTTGAAACATGATCTGTACTGAAACTCACTCTGTAGGCCAAGCTGTCCTGAAACTCATAGAGATCTTCTTGCCTCTGCCTCCCAAGTTCTGGGACTAAAGGCGTGCACAACCATGCCTGACTTTGCAAGCAGTTTTAACCCAAGAGAAATATTAAGTAGAAGTCTGGGCATATGGCTCAGTTGGTAGGGTTCTTGAATTAGTGCACACAGAGTTCTGGGTTCAGCCCCAGCTCTGCATAACCAGTCACGGAGTGATTGCAGCATTGGGGAGCTGGAGGAAGAAGGATCAGAAGTTCAAGATCAGCCTCCACATTTGCACTGTCTGATGGGACTACTTTCTCTATACCCTTCCCTTTCGAAGAACATTTGTGTGTCCTTAGCTTCCACTCAGATGCCTGCATTGGGCTGCTGTGGATGAACATGGACAAGTCTCCATGCCCATGTGAATTTTTAGCTCCTTTGACTGAATACCATGGAGTGCCATTGCTGAGCTGTGTATGACAGGGCTCAACAGTTAGGAAAGAAAGTATTTGCAAAGGACAACAGTTTACAACACTGGACCCCATTTCCCCAGCAGGTCATTCCCAACCTGAGGGAGTCTAGACACCTCTAAGCTCCAACCTTCCCTTTCCAACCTCTCCGTTCTCACTCTCTCCTGCTCCTTCCTACCACAGAGCTTAATGCAGGTATTAGCCTGTTTGGGCTCCTCCCAGACTGAGATTGTGACTGGGGGCACCTTTATGTAGGGGAGCTGGTTCCAGGCATCCTCATTGCAACAGGAGAAAGAAGCCCATAGCATAAGTTCTGGTGATGGGTGAGCTAAGGGACCCCTGGGGAGATGTGTGGACATACTGTAGATTCAATCCCTGATGGTGAGGACCAGGGAAAGAAGTCAGTCATCCACACCGGCTTCTCCTCTCACAGTTGTGTACGAATTGAAGCCGAGAGCCCATGCTTGAGTGCTGCAGGCAGCAAGGATCGTCCTTAAGCTCCCTTCTTCTAGAACATTCTGTTTCCTTCCTGCCCCAGTCCCTGGCTTTGAACTTGAAACATCACCCCTTGTATTCCCTCCTGGGGTACCCTACTGGTCTTAAGGGACCCCTCACTTTTCAAGGAGCCCAGGCTGGGAGTCTCTGCTCCTACGTCATTGTGACTTTTGTCCAGCTCTCACATCCCAGGAGGTGGCCTTGACCCCAGAGCTCCCTTCTTTCTACCTCCTTATCTCAGTACCCATTCCTCCATGCTCACCACCCCTTCCTGTTACCTTAAGTCCCCTCAGTGCCTTGGGGATGTCTCTGCCTGCATTTGAACTTGGATATGGCTGGAGGAGAAGAATGGGGCTGACACTGACCATCAGGACTTTCATCTGCTCTCAGATCCCCAAGCCCACTCCTAACCTCCTCATGGTGACCCTTCCCTGACTCAGGAGCCCCTTCAGGCAGGACCCTAGTCTTCCCATGATGCCTTGCAGCAGTGGCTCACCTCTGTGCCCATCTTTGTAAACACACTTCACTTCTGAAACTTCTTTTGTTTCCCTGCTTGCCTTTATAAGCCCCCACCCCTCCTTTACTATCTAACAGCATTCTCCAGTCCAAGGTGAGTAGTCCTTGTCCCTCCCACCTCACCTCTCCTAGTGGCTTTCCCATAGCTAAGGTAAAGGTTAGTCCTTGCCCACATTTTGTCTGGCTGGTAGATGGTTCCCAAGATGTTCATAATTTCATGCCCCTGGGGCCCCTTTCACACCTCAGAAAGAAAATTATCCATCTGGAATTTTCGAAGTCATTTCAGGGCAGTGGCTTCCATGGGACTGTAAGCTCCTTGGGGATCAAGGGACCATTGCCCTATCCATCTTTGTGCTCAGACAAACTCAACTTGTGGCCTTGGTTCTGTCCCTTGCCATCTGTGACTTGTTTTAACCCTGTTGCTGTGTTTTTGTTCTTTATCTCTGTTGCCACATATGGTTTTAGGAGTGATATCCAACAAGAGAGAAAAAGGGTGCTGGCAGAGCCCAGGCTGGTACTTGCTAGGTGTCTGGGAGGCAGCGGAAGTTGATGGGGGCCTCTGACCAGCCTTCTAACCTATGGAGAGAAGTTCTCAGGCCCCAGCCCTGCCCATGAGAGGAAGGTCACCTTTGGTTGGTTTGTTTATTTGCTTGTTTGTTTTGGACACAGGATCTCAGGTAGCCCAGGCTGTCCTCAAACTCACTATGTGGCTGAGGATGACTTTAGCTTTCCATCCTCCTGCCTCTACTTCCCCAGAGCTGAGAACCCAGACTTGTGTACCATGGCAGTTAGCTTTCTTTGTTTACCCAGTCTCTTGTTTATTTTCAGCTCCAACATCATCCCATTAGGGAGGCACCAAGAAGACAGAAAAACAAAGTGAATTTGATACAAGCTCCTTTCAAGTGGGCCATGAGCTGCTGCAGCCTCAGGAGAGAGCAGCTTTCTGATCTCCTTCCAGCCCGTGGGTGCCCCTGGGTCTCTGTGGAGCATTTTCAAAGATCCTTTCCCTTCCCTCTCCCATCCTCACCACATCAGGGAAAGGCTGCCTGGGCTTTAAAGTTCCAGCCCCACTCTGAAATTGGAAACATGTGCGTTTTGCAAAGTATCAATTTAGCAGAGAGTTGGGTCTGCCTGGATGGCTGGTGGCTGCTGAGTGCCTGTTCAGGAATGCTACATGGCCTAGAGTCAAGATGTCCTCAGTTCAAGTCCTGGCCTTGGTGCAGACAAGTTGAGTATGTTAGTTGTTCTTCTTGCTGCTGTAACAAAACACCTGACAAAAGCAACTTACTGAAGGAAAGATTTGTCTTTGCTCAGTCTGAGGGTGCAGTCCATCATGGCTCAGAGGCAGGGTGACAGGAGAATGAGACAACTGGTCACTTCCATCCAAAGCCAGGAAGCAGAGTGATGCGCTGGTGCTCAGTTTGCTCTCTCCTTTTCATTCCGTCTGGGAGCTCTGCCGGTGGTATGGTGCCCCCCACATTCAGAATGTATCTTCTTACCTCAGTTAACCTAATATAGCTTCATCTTCTCAGACATGTCTAGAGGTGTGACTCTTGGTTGGCTCTAGACTGACAGTTTGACAGTCTATATTAACTATCATGACAGTGACTCCAAATGAGTTCTGGTCCTTTCCCAGGTTCAGCAGCAGTCTTTGGGAAATCGCCTGGGAGTCAATGGTATGGATGATAAGAAGTAGAAGGGCTTCCAAAGTCAGAGCTTAGGACAGTGGGTCGAGGGCTCACTGAAAGGTGCCAAGCCAGCTCTGGAGCAGAGAAGGCAAGTGGAAGCAAACCGCGTGTGTGTGTGTGTGTGTGTGTGTGTGTGTGTGTGTGTGTGTGTGTGTGTGTGTGTGTGTGTATCAGTTATAGGAGACAGAACCACCAACTCCAGGTGGTTCTCAGTTGGACAGCCTGTGGCACATGGAAGGGCTCCAGCTTCAAGGTCTAGCAGCCTTCTTATGCTGCTGGCCCCTTTGTGTTGGCACTGTCACTAGGATGGATGGCCTCATGGCAACAAAGCAACTGCATGAGTTCTGGGCATTGTCTTCTTCTTCTAGAGAAAGAAGAGTTCTTTTTTTTTTTTAAAAAAATTATGTGCATTGGTGTTTTGCCTGCATGTATGTCTGTGTGAGGGTGTCAGATCTTGGAATTACAGACAGTTGTAAGCTATTATGTGAATGATGGGAATTGAACCTGGATCCTTTGGAAGAGCAGCCAGTGCTCTTAGCTGCTGAGTCATTTCTCCAGACACAAAAGGGGATCTTCATTAAAGACTTGAAACTTATTCTGTTTGGAGCAGCATGGGAGATTTGACCATAACTGAATTCTACCGACCCCACCTCATGCCTGGAATAAGGGCTGGGTGACTGCTCTGTTCACATAGCAGCCTCCTGAGGTGGACCAGGACCCTTTTGCTGCTCAGGAAGCTGAGGCACTGTGAAGCCAGGTGAGCCAATGCCCAATTGCTGGAACTCCTGCTGGTCTGGGCATAGGTAGACTAGCTTAGCCTTTGATTCCAAGGAGGCAGTGAAGTATGGAGGGTGGACTGGAATGTTCTAGAATCAGGACTATGAGTTATGCCAACCATGGAGTTCTTATAGATAATGGGCATCTTGATGTGGGGGATCAATAGGCCTAGATTTGAGGACTTCAGACTCTACTATGACTTTTGGAGCCACATTTAAAGAGGGGTGACCATAGCCAGAAAGTCCTTGTGAACAGAGAGGCCATTGTACCTCTCATACCTTCCTAGTGGAGGGACACAGCCGAAGGATGTCTGTCCCTCAGCATGTTGCTGTCACTAGCATCAATGCTGTCACAGGACATTTGCTTCATCAAGTCAGAGAGAGAGAGGGCTGGGAAGAGAGCCCCACAGAGGAAAGATGACTGGCCTAGCTCCTTGTCTAACATGACCACAGGGGGCTTGGTGACCTGAGGTGTGAGGGACAGGCTGTCTTAGCCCCATGCTGACCGGGCACCAGGGATCCCAGACGGCGAAAGCTGCAGGCACAGAAATGAATTCCTGTGGAAATGAAGTCAGCAAAAGAAAGAGGATTTGAAACACGAGAACCATATGCCATATCCTAGTTTCATTTCTGCTGCTGTGACAAAGTACTCTGAAAAAAGCAACTCAGGGCAGGAAGGGGTTATTGTACCCACAATTCCAGGTTACATACAGTCCCAGCATAGAAGTAAAGTCACTGCAGTAGGAACTAGACATCTGGTCATATGACACCTGCTTCCATCTAGTTTCCTCCTGTCTATACAGTTCGGGATTCTGTGCCTAGGGAATGGTGCCACCCACAAATAGGCTGGGTTTTCTCATAATAACCAACAGCCAAGGCAATCCTTTGTAGACATGCCCATACACCAACTTAATCTGGATAATTCCTCATGTGACTTTCTTCCCAGGTGATGCTAGGTTGTGGCCAATTGGCTTTTAAAACTAACCATCATGTGCTTACACATACATGTATGCACATGTATGCAGGCCACGTATATGCACACCCATGCATTCTTATGACAAACCAGAGGCAGGAGAAAGATTTCCCCAGAATCCAGAAACTAAAAACTAGAAGACATACCCAATTGTTTTAACATCCATCGCAGAGCATGCAAGAGGGTTAGAAGAACAAACACATAAAGGCGACTGAGCTGGTGGGTGGGGTGGGAAAGTGGAAAAGATGCTCGGAGAACAATAGGAGAGCACAGCAGACTTGAAAATGCAGTGTGCTGTCCATGCAGAGTGTGGTGCAGCATGATAGTTAACCTGATGGATGGTTTGATGGGACAGAGATGCCCTCGGAGACAGTGGGCAGAGACAATCGGGGACACCTCTCACTGTGTCTGAGGGTTCCACTTCACCCATGCTGCATTCTAACCTGATGGCATTATTAGAAGGAGGAGGCAGGTGGCAAACCCTTGTCTTTAAAAGCCACTTACTGATGTCGGTATTGCTTAAACAATTGGTCTGGCTGTCTCTTTCTTAGATGTCCCCAAGGAAGTTACCTATGAATGATGTCCATGTGCTGGCTTGAATGATCATTGTCCCTCATAGGCTCTGGCATTTGAATACTTGGTCCCCAGTTGTGGCTGTTTGGAGATGCTTAAGAGGTGTGGACTTGTTGGAGGAAGTACATCACTGAGGGCAGGCTTTGATGTTTCAAAGTCACTTGACATTCCTAGTTCACTCTCTCTGCTTCTTGCTCACAGCTTGAGATGTGAGCTCAGCTGTTCCAGCTGTCATGTCTGCCTCCTGCTGCTATGCTGTGCCCACCCTGGAATCATAAGCCCAAATAAACCCTTTCTTCAAAAGTAACTAATACAGTCAGATATGTTTTCTAATTAGTGTCAAGTGCAGAGGCTTTCATGGCCATTTGACCCCAGCTGATACCCCCAGCAGGTACAAGTATCCCAGGTAGCTGCATCTGCCAGCATCTGAGGGGTGGTATAGTTTTGTTTTGTTTTTTAGCTCTTTGGGGGCCTGCCACCCAGCTCCCAAATAAATACATGGAGACTTATTCTTACTTATGAATGCCCAGCCTTAGCTTGACTTGTTTCTAGCTAGCTTTTCTAACTTAAATTATCCTGTTTCTCTTTAATTACATTTTGCCCCTGGGCTTTTTACCTTTCTTTAGTTATGTATCTTTCTTTCTTACTCCATGGCTGGCCATGTGGCTGGGTGGATGGTCTCTTGCATCCTCCCCCCACCCCTGCTCTTTGTTCTTCTTCCTCACAAGCCTAGATTTCTCTTCTTATTTATTCTCTTTGCTAGCAATCCTGCTTGTTTCTCCCTCTGCCTAGCTATTAGCCAGTCAGCTCTTTATTAGAACAATCATGCATTTTAGACAAGCAAAGTAGCATAGCCTTACAGAGTTAAACAAATGCAACAGAAAAGAATGCAACACATCTTATCATCATCAAACAAATAATACACAGCATGAATGAATGTGGCATATCTTAAGCTAATATCCCATGATAGGGTGGGCACCTGTGAGGGCTGCTTGAACATCAGGTGCTGCTTTGGGTAGTATAGAGGAGCCCTGTCGGATCTGTCGGATGTGGTGCTGCTCTTGGATGGTGGGCCAGGCCTAGGAGGCAGTGGCTACATGGGCAGTGGGAGAGCTGCTCTGCTGGGTGGGTCATCACACTTTGGCAGTTCACAGACTGCTCAGATGTAATGGTAGGTCTTTCTTGTTGGCAGAATGGACTCCACTATGGAAAATTCCCCAGGATTCTGGTGCTTTCCGAATTTGTAGGGGATTTTGGAATGCTGGGGAACCAGGCCCATCCTGCCTTAGTGCTGTCTCTGGCAGCCAGTACTAACAGTGTCCTTTGGGTTGATGGATATGTGCATTGGTCTGCATCTCCCTGGCATATAGAGGTTCACTGGGTAGATCCTGGTGCCCTGGCTTTGCTGGGTGACCAGGAATCACTTCATTTATCAGGCTGACGACATGATCTGAGTAGGGCATGGGGTTCCCTCACACCCTTCAAATCCAAATACATTCACCTAAATGCTCATAGCTATACACTCCTCCATCCCTCCGTCCCTCCGTCCCTCCCTCCAGCTGCCCTTCCAGATCCCCCATCTTCTTCCCTTATGTCCAAGCTCACCCATTCAGCCTCCCCATCGCTTCCGTTGGTGTGTGTGTGTGTGTGTGTGTGTGTGTGTGTGTGTGTGTGTGTGTGTGTGTGTGAAGGCTAGAGGTCAATTGTAGTGTGTGAATGAAAATGGCTCCCATAGATCCATAAACAGTGTCACTATTAGGAGGTGTGGCCTTGTTGGAAGAAATGTGTTACTGGGAATGGGCTTTAAGGTTTCAGATGTTCAAGCCAGGCCCAGTGTCACTGTCTCTTCCTGCTGCCTGAGGATCTGGATGTCGAACTGTCAGCTACCTCTCCAGCACCACGTTTGCCTGTGTGTAGCCATGCTTCCCACTATGACAATGATGGACTTAAACTTCTGAACTCTAAGTCAGCCCCAATTAGAAGTTTTTCTTTGAAAGGAATTGGTGCGGTCACAGTGTCTCTTCACTGCAATAGAAATCCTAACTAAGACGTCAATCATGGGTTTCTTCCTCAGTCACTCTCCACCTCAGTTTTTAAACACAGTCTCTCTCTGAACCTGGAGTTCACCAGTTCAGTTAGATTCACTGGACAGTGAGCCTCAGGACTTCTACCTCCAACTCCCCAGCACTGGGTTTGCAGATGCATACCACTGTATCTGCTTTTCATGTGGGTGCAAGGGATCCAAACTCAGGTCCTTGTGTTTGTATGGGAAGCCCTTCACCAACTGAGCATTTCCCCCTTTTTGTATCCATTTTCTTCTTGCTTGTCTATAGCCTTCCTGTCACCCTTCCACTCACTGCTCAAGGGTCACACTATGGATGTTGCTTTTCCATTAGGGCATGTGTACTAGGGATTTCTGTTCTTTGATGAAGGTGTGTCTCAGAGGTGAGAGACCATAGGATGCTGTCCAGAGGGAATAGAGTAGGCCCGGCTCTCCTCTACCTGTGTCTGCCTTAGCACTGCCAATATGGACCTTTGGGAATGAGACTCCAGGCCTAGGTGTGGAGGTTCAGTTATCTGGGAGCCTCAGTTGACTCCACACAATCAAAGCAGCCTGCCTGTAATGAAGTTGTCCCAACCTCATTGTTCTATGGGAAATGATGACTGCCCTGTTGTCTCCCTTCTGGGACAGTTGCCCTCCTCTCTATCCAGAGACAGGGTTTAGCCCCTGGTGTTGGGATCCTCCTCATCTGTGAAATGGCCCTGCTCTGACTCTGTGCCACAAGCCTGGTGGACTGGCACCATCCTGCAGCATGTAGTGGGGCCTGCACAATAGTTTCTCTCTCTTTGCCAGCTCGGCCCCTGTGAACAGGGCTCTGTTGATGCCTGGCTGCTCTCACCCCCAAAGAATTCAAAAAATGGCCCCATGTGTGTGTGCAGCCTGGGACTCTTGGGCCGCTGCCTAGAGTAGGGCCTTGGAAGGCAAGGAGTGCTGCCCCTGGTCACTGGGCTGTTACTTCCAAGGGAATCTGGACTGGGGTTGGTAATGGAGGGGGATAAGAGTCAAGAGGAAGTGAAGATGGCTCATGTTACTACACCCCCATAGCTGCCTGACATCATGGTTGTCAGGGTGGGCAGTAGGGGGAATGCCACCCTATCAGGCCAAGGAGACCATCTTCATAGGCTTCATTGTGGAAGCAGAGTCCGGAGGGGTCTTGTTCTGCACTGCCCCTGAAAGAGTTTCTTGTCTTCAGCCTATCCGTGGCCACTGTGCTGTGCAGGATGGCCCTCCTGCTTCCCAGCCTTGGCATGCTCAGCGAGCCTCAGCAGCTGAAGGAACTCATCCAGAGTACATGGTGCTCTGCTGAAGTCAAGGCCCTGGGCATTTGGAGCCGTAGGGCTGTCCTGGGCCTCAGACTGCGTGTGGGCACATTCCAGCTTCTGCCATCCAAAGCTATCAGCAGCTCTATCATGCACCTCAGGGAACAGGGAATGACAGTCACCCAGTTAGAAGGGTTGTGTCCTGTGAGCCCAGAGAGGTTGCACAATGTCCCACCTCAAGGTGCAATGTGAGGCCCACATACTCCATCCTTGCATTGGGATTTGCTGGGTTAGCTCTGATGAACAAGGACTGTGGAAATGTTACCAGTGGCTCCTGCTCAGTTGGGCAGCCCCTCCTTTGCCGACTCTCAGATGTTGAGATGTCTCAGGCTCAGTCTGAGCTCTTGAGCACTGTGCTTTGAGCCACATAGAGGAGCCTCAGTCCCACAGGCCTCTACAAGTCCCTTGTCCAGGGCTTTGGTCTAGACCCTGACATGATAGAAGAGGCTAATGATGGCAGGTCCTGGTGTTCAGCTGAGTCCACACATGGGGGACAGACAGACAGGCCAGACAAATACAACTCACCTACCACACTCCACCTTCATCCAAGAGCCAAGGGACTCTGGAAACAGAGTGTAGTGTCCCATGGAGCTCAGGAAATTTGTCACACATAGAACCCCATCAGAGTGAACCACAAGCCCATGTGGCTGCTACTCAGACTGGCCTAAGCTGTCTGGGACAGACAGAGCCAGAACTGAGTACTACTCTCTCAGTGTTAGAGGTATGCAGGACTCCTAATACGAAGCTTTCTGAAGTGGCAGATAGCCTGCAGGGGCCCAGGAACGTTAAGAAATATTTTCACAAGTATCTGCAGAGAAAGGTCCACAGCCCTGACTCTGAGCTATTAGCCACTGACAGTGGGCTCAGGGTCCTTCCCCTCCCCCACTAGATTTGACCTCTTTCTCCCATTGGTCCTGTTTTGTATCCTATTTCCAAGCCCACCTTTAGGGTCCAGCTAACACTAGCTGGTGTACTATGAATTTGGGCCTTTAGGACTCTGGAGATGGAGGAACCAGTCTGGCAGGGAGCTAGCTTGATCCAGCCTCCAGGATGGTGCCAGCGACTGCAGACTGATCGTATGCCATGCTTCAGCTGCAGATAGGCATTGGTTCTGGGGCAGTTTTCTGCTAATCAGACGTCTGCAGGAGCTGTGGTATTCCTGAGGGCTGCAGACCTGCTTGGAAGGGATGACTCCTGGTTGGCATCCTGAAGCCGTTGAGGGCTCTGTGCTAATATCCCCAGCACTGTATCGGCTCTCAGCTGACATTGCATCATACCAATGCTTAGAGTTCACACCTGATTCATTTAAACCCCACACAGCCTTCTGTTTGAAGTTGCCCTGTCCCATTAAATGTTGTTAATTTTGAATTGAAAATAAAGTGCCCCTTGTTTGCACTCTTCCCTGTCTGCTCACCCTCATTCTAGAATGTTCCATTGATGACCCACCTTCCCTTTAGACATACATGCAGCTGTGAACATCAACAATGTTGGCTTGTTTGACATGTATCAAAGCTTCTTCTGGCCACAGCACCCCAATTTCCCTGAAGGTGGCCTTGCCTAAGTTCCGTGGAGCTTGCTGAGCCTCTATGCTTAGAAGTGGATGCTTGCCACCAGCCATCCCAGCAGGAGCCAGGAAGTATCAGCAAGGACTAAGACTCAAGCTCTTGGGAATGAGAGAGCCCTGGTTGCTTGGACCTAAGGGGAAGGGGGGATTCATAGGAATGACCCTATCTCAGGGGAGTTCTGAAGCCAGCTATGCCTGAAGCCTTGGAGAGGTGTCTCCTCTGTGCCCTAGGCAATTTGATCTGGCTCTATCTATCACTTGAAGCCAGACTCTAGTAGTGCCTGGATTTTCCTCCACTTCCTTCCCTCAATGCCCTATCTTTTGCAGAGGCACTTAAACACTGGCTGGTGCTGGCACTGAGGTCAGAGATGCTGAGTCTGGGGCTTGAGTCCACATCCTTCCTGCCTCAATTTCCTCCATGGACAGACGGGCCGCAGGTTAGTAGGACCTATCTTCTCTCCTGCTGGGTGCTCACAGTATGTAGCTTTAGGTCCTCTGGAGACCCAGAGAAGGTACCTGGTGGTGGCACTGTGCATAGGGCTTTGCAAGCATCTGGTATTGTCAGATGGGCAGAGACACCTTGGTGTGTGGGAAAGGCGCACAGACCCAGCTGGTCCCAGCCAGTCCCACATGGAAGAAGACTGAGATTATTTCCAGGGTATGGGAAATCCTTGAGAATCCTGTCTGTGTGTTTACTCCCAAGCACTTGTGTGTGTGTAGCTAAGGGTCCAGTGGACATGGTTAAATGAGTGTATCTCCCTCTTGGTCTGGGCTATGGGGCAAGTCTCTGTAGGCCCCCTAAGCTAGCCCATTGCTTCCAGCAGCAACGGCCATTCCCCCACAGGCATGAGAATTTTGCACACATGTCACAGCCATGTCTGTAGAGGTGGCAGCATTCTGTGTTTCGTGCTGGAGGAGTCCCTTCCAGCTGTTCCCCACAGGATATAATCTCAGCAGCTGATTGTGTCCCCTAGCCTTCTATCACTTGGCTCCCAGAAGGCCAAGATGGAGAGAACTGTGAAGGTTTAGCTCCGAACACACCCCACTTGCTGAGGGTCATTGGGACACTCTACCAGGGCTGTTCTGTGTCCCTGCAGACTGAGGGTCCCTGTCCACACAGGGTTGCCCCCCTGTTCTCTAGGGTTTGGGAAAGCTAAATTTGGGTTTGCCATCTTCCTGTGTATCTGACAGCTGCATGCTCTGGAGATGGGCCTTCACTTCTGCAAGACAGCCAGGCTTGAAGGGACGGGACGGGGTGGGGGATGGGGGGTGGGGGGCAGGGCCACCACACCTCCCAGGCTTCTTGATGAGGCTGCCGGATGGAGTCTGTGTGGGGAACAATCTGAGGATGACAATGGAGGAAGGGGAAGATCTTGTCCACTGCTTCCTGTTTGCTTGCCTGACCAGATGAGCTCTGATAAGGCCCCCGGAACCTATCCCCAGTGGCCAAGAAGCCACCCACATCCCCCCAGGTGGTTCTGGCTCCAGACTGACCTGAGAAAGCTCCTGTTTCTCCCTGGCAGGAGTGAGGTGAGAGGGCCAAATGGTGGCTGAGGAGGTGGCCAAGGGGCGCTGCTCTTTTTGGTGCTTTGAGAGAGCACAGGTGAAAAAGGGGACAGGCGGGTGGTCCTCATTTCCCCCTTGTTCCCTGTTTCTTAGCTGCTGCCAGGATATGTTCTGTGCTGGCCACACATAGGGACTGAAGGGGTTGTCCTTGAGGGACTCAGCATAAGGCAGAGTTCTAGGCAGGGGGAATCCTCAGTCTTGTCCCCCGAAAAGGACTTCTTGTCACATACTGACTTTATAGTGAGACTGTCCTAGAAGGGCTCCTCGGATATCCCTAGTCCCTTCTGCTGCACAGCCACATGGCTCAAGGTTCCATACCCGTCTTGGATCTCAAGCACCTTCGGGACCCTCAAACAAATCAGTGTTTCTTAAATGTTCTAAGCAAGTCTGGGATGGTGTTAATCATCCTGTGGGATAAGCCTGGTGTCCTCCAGTAAGGTAGGTAGGTGTGTGTGTGTGTGTGTGTGCGTGTGTGTGTGTGTGTGTGTGTTCTGGCCTATCTGATAAATAGAATAGGATTCAGTGTGAAAAAGGAACCTAACTATCTGGGAAGACAGGAGGGACCTAAAACACAGACTGTGAGAAGGAAAACGTCCATGAGAGAGACCCTAAGATGTTCTGGAAACTTTGCGCCCTCACAGGTCATAAAAAGGTGGGTGCTTGTCTGGGTGCAAGGGGAAAGGAGGGGAGAATGGATAGTATATAGGAAAGTTTAGTGTGATGGTGGATTTGGGACCAAATTCACAGAATATGATAGAATAGATCCTTAGGTCAAGCTGTGGGGGGCACCCCTGTCTTGCCAGCTTGCAGGAAGCTGAGGCCAGAACATCAGCAACAGGAGTTCAAGGCCAGTTTAGGCTATAGAGGGAGACACTCCACATTGCTTCTCTCATGGATGTGGAGGTTAGATGTTTGCCCATGTTTCTCTGGATTAAGGTCAAGGTGTAGTTGGTCCAGTTCCCCATTGAGGCCCCAGGGGAGGATCTGGCTTCTTATGTTTGTCCCCTTCATCCTTGATGGTTGAGGGAGTCATATTTCCCAGTCTCTGAATCTGGTTCCCCTTCCCCTACCTTCTGGACCTCCTCCCCAGGCCAGGCTTGAGGCCTTTGCACATGCATCCCCTCCTTTGGGGTGTCCTTTGCTTGTGACTGCTAGTGCCCCCAGAGGCCAGGGCTGGGTTTTCACTGTCTTCCACTCCCAGGTGGCTGTTCGGTAAGACATGCTCATAGGGGCTGGCAGGTAGCTGCATGAGAAGAGGATAGAGAATGAATTCCAGGGTTGGACAGATGCTCAGCTGGTAAACATTTGCTGTAAGGACCTGAGCTCAATCCCCAGCACCTATTTAAAAAATCCAGGTGTGGAGGCACTGACTATAATTCCAGTGCTCTGGGGCAAAGACAGGAGGATCCATGGAGCTCCCTGGCCAGCCTGCCTAGCTGAACGGGTGAGCTCTGGGTTCCATGAGAGACTGTCTTAGAACCCAAGGTAGAGGCCTTTAGAGATGGCTCAATGGTTAAGAGCACTTGTTATTTCTGCAGAGTGTTTGAGTTCAGTTCTCAGCACCACATAATGGCACACAAACACCTGTAACTCCAGCTCCAAGGAATCCGATGCCCTCTTCTGGCCTCTGAGAACATCTGCACTCATGTGCACATACCCACAGCCACACATACACATAATTAAAAAAAAATCAAGGTAGGAGGCTGGAGGATTTAGTGAGTGAACTGTTTGCACATTTAAGATTCAGATCTTTAAGGGCCTGGTCCCAGAACTCACATTTTAAAAGAAGCTGGTTGCAGCAGCCTGTGCCCAGCACTGCAGGGATGAGCAGGCACAGATGTGAGGCTCCCTGAAGCTCATTGATCAGCCAGCCTAGCTGAATCAATGAGCTCAGGGTTTAGTGAGACACTCTAAATACAGGGCAGTGGGCTGGCAAGATGGCTCAGTGGGTAAAAGAGCTTTCCGCAAATCCCACAAGACATGAGTTTGATTACTTGAGTGCATGTAAAGGTGAAGGGAGAGAACCAACCCAAACTTGTCCTCCAGCCTCCAACCTCCACATGAGCACCATGCTATGCAATTCTGGACTCACCTCTCAGCCCCATTAACAATAAATAATACATATTACAAAGGTCATTTATGCTGGGCGGTGGTGGCACACGCCTTTAATCCCAGCACTCAGGAGGCAGAGGCAGGCAGATCTCTGTGAGTTCAAGACCAGCCTGGTCTACAAGAGCAAGTGCCAGGTCAGGCTCCAAAGACACAGAGAAACCCTGTCTCGAAAAAACCAAAAAAAAAAAAAAAAAAAAAACCAAAAAAAACCAACAACAACCCCCCAAAAAACAAAAACAAAAAAAACCCCCACAACAACAAAACAAAATACAAAGGTGATTTATTAGATGGCCTTACATGATATACTCTGGGTAGCCCAACGCCCAACAATGTCTATCTCATGCTAGTCTGGTTCCTTCCCTCTCTCCTTGCGGGCTTGGACTGAATCCCAGTGATCAGTCAGAGCTGAGGGGCAAAAGCTGCCTGAGCTGTAGACTGAACTCCAGGTGCCTTTCTGCTCTATGCTGGGGCAAACTCTCCTGGAGTGGGAGGCCGGTAGCCCCAGGTCCTCACTAGGATACTGAGTATGGCACCCTGTCTCCAGGGGATCATTGCTGATCATGCTCCCTCCAGCTCCTCCTGCTTGAGAGGGTGTCATCATCTTCCCCCATCCATGGGCTCCTAGACATGCCTATGTTCCTGGAGATAGCCCAATAGCAGCCATAGAAACTCTAAGTTTGATTTTGATATTTTTGATTTTGAAGTGAGGCTGACCCTGACTGGGCCCCAGAACAGCAGTGACATGGGGACACTTTCTGGTCCTTGAGTGAGCACTCACTGTGTGTTGGGCGCTGGGAGCCCTGGCAGCCTGTGGCGGAGCACGTTCCCACTGGCCGAAGCTATTCTTAACAGGCCTCTGGGCTGCACAGCTAAAAATACCCCTGGCCTGTGGGAACGCTCCCCAAGTTGTTTTTTCCTTTCAGGACTCACAGGCCTGTCCCTGTGGCCACTGGGGTATGGAAGGCAACATTGCTTCAGTCCCTAGAATTAGGGTCCGGGGGTCCAGGCTGAGGAGTGTCTTCATCAGGGGTCAAGGTGTCTGCCTCCAGAGGCCTTCAGAGAGCTTGGAAGAACCACAGAGTCACCGGGCGTTGGTGGCGAACGCCTTTAATCCCAGCACTAGGGAGGCAGAGGCAGGCGGATCTCTGTGAGTTCGAGGCCAGCCTGGTCTCCAGAGCGAGTGCCAGGATAGGCTCCAAAGCTACACAGAGAAACCCTGTCTCGTCTTCAAGCCTTTTATTTATGTTTTTAGAAAATGATTTCTGAAAGGGGGTTGAAGTTCCTTTAAGATCCTAAGTATGGTCTGTGATAGGGACTTTGGGCACAGAGGTCTTACTCGAGTCTCTTCCTGCCCTGGGGGACACTTGGTGGCTACACACAGGCCAAAGTTGTAAGTAGGCTTCTAGGACCATACCCACAAGTTCCCAGAATCCTCTTCCTTCATGTCACATAGTCCCCTGTAATTGGCCATGCACAAGTGTAAAGCCAGCTATGGCCTCAGGGCTCAGGTGTCACAGCCAAGTGCAGGAACACGAGGGTCAGCTAGGTATCAAGCTGTGGAAGGCTGGGCTGTGTAGAGGCAGCTCTCTGAACCTCCCCACCAACCACAACCACACTGTTGCCCCCATAAAGGTATCTTGGTAGCTCTGGTTTCTCATGTCCATGTCTGTGCTCAGTCTCTGTGTCTTGCTGGTGGTTGGTGGGCGAGCCCTGTGTTCTCAGAGAGGCTATTGCCCCTGTGGATCTGAGGACTACAGCCTTGTGTATGTGGTGGCCTGTCATGGCACTCCTTTTGCTATGCATCACAAGCATAAGACCCTTGACAGTTGAGCATGGTGACAGCCCCAACAGGCGGCACAAGGAGCCATTATGCCGGTCACCCGCTGGCTCTTTAGCAGCCTCTGCCCACATGGCCCAGGGGCTCAGAAGCTACCCAGGACCTTTTTCAGAGGAGGACAAAGGTTCTTTCTCTATGCCCTCCTGTTGCCCCGGGAGAGGCTGCGGGTATGATCCCCACCTCAGGGACTCAGAGAAGCCACTGGGAGTGAGGGGTGTGTGGTGGCTCGAGGTGGTTCTGGACAACTTCCCAACCCAGACTGTTATAGCCTAAAGAGCCACTGGGAGTCTTGGCCAGCTCCACCCCTGCAACCATGGCTGCTGAGTAATCATTTCTCTCTCTAAGGCTTGAGATGTGCCAAGCCCTGCCCTGGGAGCCTGCTAAGTCCTTGGCAGGCCATCCAGGAGGGAGGTCTTTGTTACCTCAGGAATCCATATGTAACAAAATGCTCCTGATGTGAGTGACAGACAGGTGGTATAGGGGCCTCAGTCACTAGACCCATAGAGTTGGAACAGACCTCCACACCATGCCTCAGTTTCCCCCCTACAGAGCAACGATTTCTAAGGCAAAGACTCTGTCCTGATCCTCATAGAGACCTTTAAAGATAAGGGACACAGAGGCAGAACTGGCTACCAGGCTGTCACAGCAGGGTAGGGATGGGAACCCTCAATTTCTCAGAGGTGTGATGCCTCCAGCAAGATGCCCCAAGGATCTGGCTTCTCCTGGGCCATGTCAGATCTTTGGAAATGTTACACTCAAGAGAAATCAGCCACAGCAAGGCCCTGTGATATGCCTGATGGATGTCAGGGCCTTGAGGAGTCTACTGGGACCAGAACCATGTACACTATGTGGCTCCTTTTCAGGTTCTAGGCTGGGATTGAGCCTGGTGCCCTTGAATGGGCCTTGTGGAACCACCTCTTGCTTCACAGGCAAGGAAGGGGATGAGGGAGTACGGAGAGCATAAGGGTGTACAGAGAGGGTTCAGCCTGACATCCTCAGGCCCAAGAGCAGCCGAGATGCACCCAAGGCCCCTGTGAGCTTTGTCTATCCTGTGTCTGGTTGCAACTGGCTCCTAGGGACTCCCTCCCCCTGCTCTGAGCTTTCCTTCCTGCCCTTTCCTCTTCACTGCCAGCTCCAAGAACCACACCCAAGCCTTGGGGACCTCGCTGGGCTTCCAGCATTCTTCTGATGTTTTCATTTAGGGGATGCCCGAAAATACCCAGCTCAAGGGCAGGAGGCAGCAGCCACCATTAGGACCCCTGGGAATGAACTTGAAAACTGGAGGCTGCAGGGGAGTGGGGGTTACTGGGGGCTGGACTGAAACAGTGGCAGAGCAGGGGAATGGCTGGGGAAAGGACCCCCAAAGAAGGCTGGCCAAGGGAGGGGCAGGAGAGCACCAGGCTAGGGGGAGACCTCAGGAATGTGGCAGCTCATGCTGACATTCACATCTTCCTGACTGCATCTGGGTAGGGCCTAGGCAGTCCCCAGCCCTGCTGTGGAATGGGGTTTCTCATCTGTGTTAGTTGGGAGCAGAACTGAAAGGATATATGTACACACACACACACACACACACACACACACACACACACACACACCCACCCACCCACCCACCCCCCGGGAATTCATCAGAGTGCCTTACAGGCTGTGGTTTGAGTAGCCCAACAGCGCCTGTCTCTTGAAGGAAAGACCAAGGATCCCATGGTTGTTCAGTCCATGGATGACTGCTGAGTCACTGGATGTCTCAGCAGTCCCTTCTGGGTTCTAGGGAGGTCCTAGAGAGCCGTCAGTTTTCAGTCCATGTTGGAACCCTGAAGGAGTAGTTTCTGTCTGTATCGAAGGAATGCCTCAGCAGTAGGATTGATGAACTTGCCACTGAGAGGGCCCGGAAGTATAGTCCAGATTTACAGTGTTTCTTCTCATCTCAGAAGATTCAGGTTTAGGGTGGGTCTTCCTACCTCAAGTATCAAGAAAAGTCGCAGGTGTGCCCAGCTGCTTGAGTTTCTGTTCATTCCAGATGTAATCAAGTTGACAACCAAGATTAGCCATGACAGCTTCTTTCCTGGGGCCCAGGCTTCCTTATCCCCAAGACTGTTCCCTGTCCCCCCACCCCACCCCCTGCAAATGATGTCTCTCTCCTATGTAGAGCAAGGGTGTGTGTGTTGGGGGCAGGTCTCAAGTCATGGGCAGGGTGATAGCTCCAGGCTTGTACTCTAGGTGCCGCCATAGCAGCTGGCCATGGGGCTCCCAACCAGTTCTCCCAGCAGAAAGCTTTGTGTCATCTTGGCATAGGGATGTGACTCAGTTGGTAGTGTTTGCTCAGCACACATGAAGCCCTGGGTTTGATCCTTGGTGCTGCGTGAAGCAGCTGTGGTGGCACAGGTATGTGTAATCCCAGAACTCAGGAGGGGAAAGCAACAGGGTCTTAAATTCAAGGTCACCTTTGGCTACACAGTGAGTCTGAGACCCTGTCACATACAAACAAACAACATCAAACCCCGGAAGTGTTGTGTATTCTGGGCCTCAGTTTCTCCATCTGTTATGTAGGATGGTCACTAATGTCCTACCTGTTTGTGTGGCTAAGAGAGGGGCTCCAGAGAAGAGGCCCAATGCTTGGTCCCCAGTCAGTGCCACCTGGTTACACGTGGTCCTAGGACCTCTGTAGGAGATGTGTCATTCTTCATCTGCCTGGTGACCCCCGGTGCAGCTGAGGTCTCAGGCAAGGGCTAAAGCAGGGCTCTAGCTTTTCCGTTCCCTGTTGGGTGGTCTTGGGGAGTCCTGGACAGAGTCTGGGAGTCAGAGTGGCAGCAGACATTTCATGGCCTGGGCAGACATCTCGAGGCCTGATCTCAATTGCCTTTCTTCTCCTTGGCCTTGGGGGGAGTTTAACTCTGACTGGCAGAGGGGTCTATGGTGTGGTCTAGCCTCAGGCACTGGTCCATCTGTACTTAGTTACAGCTGACTTGTGGGTGCAACAGGGCCACCTCTGCTGCAGAGCTCTCCAAAAGCACCTGTCACCTCCCATTACACCTCAGTAGTGTCTGCTCTTGGGCAGGGGTCTACGATACCGGGCTTGGTGGAGCCTTTTCTGGCTCCTCTGGGATAAAGGCTTATAGGGTGAGCACAGTTCATGTCCAGTCTTGACTGAGAGAACATGAGAGTCCCTAGTCCATTTGTGCTTTCTTTCTTTTGTCTTCTTGACCCCTAGAGTTTCACCTTCTGTGGACTGGGCACCACACTCCCTGCTTTGTGGGGATCAAGTGGTTCAGTGTGCAAGGACCTGGACTTGGAACTTGAGGCTCAGATCAGGATACATGAATGTGTGTGGATTTGAATGTAACCCCTTTTCTCAGGAAGCCATTTGTCTACCAACAAGGTGAGACCCAGATACAGATAGCTACAAGTCCCACCTTGCATGCCAAATTCTCCACACACAGAATGGAGGAGCAAACTAGAGCTCTGGTGCCCCAGTGGCCTCTGGGAAGAGGTGGCCTGCAACTGATGGTGGAGCTCCACCCAGCAGACAGAGAAGAGGCAGAGTGCAGGGACCTGATTGCACCACTCCTTCCAGCCCTCCTGAGCTGCTGATGTCCAAGCCCTCAGGGCCTCTCTTCTCTCTTCAGAGGTTGTTGGGCCTTCCTACTGCCACAAACACCCCTACTTCATCCCAAATGTCCTGAGAAGCTATTCCACAGAAAAAGCCTTTTATTTTATAGTTATTGAGTAGGGGTCTAGCCCAGGCTAGCCTCAAACTCTTTTTGTGGCTGCAGATAACCTTGAACTCCTGATCTTCCTGCCTCAGGCTTTCAAATGTCAGAGGAATTGTAGGTGTATACAGCCATACCCAACTCTATTTTGTGGCTTGTGTTTTGTGGGGAACAGGATCCTACTTTATAGTCCAGGCTGGCCTGATACTTACTATGTAGACTAGGCTCACCTCAGACTTGTAGTTATCCTCCTGTCTCAGTCTCCTGAGTGCTGAGATGACAGGTGTGTACCGCTATGCCTGACTAGCAGGATTTTATAAAAATGCCCATAGTCAGTCTCTTGGGAAGCAGGTTTTTCCTCTGTCCTTTCTCAGACTACTTTTCCATCTAATGATCCACGAATGTATCGCTTGATCCATTCTTTTATCCAGAGAGCAAATGCTGGAGGTGGACAAGGAGGTACTGGGACCAGGGGCACCTAAAAACTGGACCCCCTATTCTCATGCAGCATCACTGGTCCTTGGACAAATTTCTCCCCTACCTGGGCCTCTGGGCTCTCATCTTCAGGCTGTAACCACCCATGGCAACACCATGGTGACCTACTGCATTTCAGTCTTGAACTTTTGGTCTCCAGGACTTGAGACAGTGAGTGAAGCTGCTGGGGCCACCAGGCAGTGGAACTTAGCATGATGGAAGCTGCAGAGAGAGTCAGGGGGCAGTGTGCTCTTCCTAAGGTGTGTGGGTTGAGGGCACCTGGGCAGTCTGACACTGTTCCAGGGCAGGGCTCCACTTCCCGTCTGTTTGGATGGTCACTGGTTAGGCATTAGTCACCATTTCTTTATAGGACCTGAAAGTAAGAGCTACAAAGGAACATGACCCCAGTCCTTCCGATAGGTGCCATGTATGTATTTATATACTTTTGTTTGTGGATGCAACTTAACAAATGCCTGGATCTACAAACACATTCCCTGCTAAAGGTTCTTCTGGGCTTTGTCTCTACAGGAAGGGGGAGGCTTAAACTGTAACAATCAGCCTTCCTTCCTTTCTCTTGCCCATCCCTCCATTCCTCCATGCCTCCATCCACTCACTGATCCATCCACCTGTCTACCTTTCTATCCATGCACTTACCATCCATCCCTACACACACACACACACACACACACACACACACACACACACACACACCATCCACCCATCTATCCATCCATCCATTTACCATCCATTAATCTACCTACCTATCACCCATCTAGCCACTGATCCATCCATTTACCTACCCACCATCCATCCGTCTCTCCACTGATTCATCCATCCATTCATCAACCATCTGTCTACCTACCCGTGCACCTGCCCACCCACCATCCACCCCTCCATCCTTCCATGCCTCCTCCACCCCCATCTAAAGAACTGGGAAGACCTCACTGAGTATGGATGGGGCCTAGCCTTGGCCACTCCAGCTACATTGATAAGGACTACCAGAGGCTGCTGAAGGATGCTGAGTCTGCTGTGTGGTGTGCCTGTCCCTTCCAGCACTGGAAAGCCGAGGACTTCAGCCTTGATGCCCCACCCCTTTCCTGACTGGTGCCTGGGGTCTGACTGAGACCCTCTTGGGAGTCAGAAGACCTGTTGCTCCTTCAACTTTCCTTAGATCACTGTGTAGATCACCTTGGCCATACCAATCTCCCACAGACTCTGCTATAGAACAAGGGGCACCTGCCTATAGGGTAACATAGATTCTACCCAAGGGGCTGTCTCCCTCAGCCCAGTGCAGGGAAGGAGCCTAGATAAACATTGCTCACCCTGTCTAAGGGTTTCACTGGGAAGCAGGTTTACATTGCAGACCCTGCCTGTGCTTTCATCTTGGGGGTGGGAAGAGCTGGGGAGAGGAGAGCTGCCAATGGACTTTACTCTCCCGGGAGCCAGAGGCTCTGAGAAGAAGACACGAAGGGTCTAAGAGGAACCCTTCAACCCTGCTCAAGGAACTTTTCCCAGCATGCCAAAGGGAAGATGACATTGACTCTCACTGGAGCCCTTGGTGCCCCTGAAGGCTGTAGTCACACCCCCAGGAGCCCTGGGCACCACTCCAGGTCAGTTTGGACTCCTGGGAGCCATCCCTGGGGAGCTGCAGGGCCCTGAGATGCTCTTGCTCTGGATCAGGCCTGCAGAAAGGCCAGAGCCATGGTGGGAACTGGCTGCTGGCTCCAGTCTGGCTCTTTGTGTGGTCTGGGTCCATGTCACCTTCATCATTTGCCCATTTCCCTCCCCCACCAGCTCCTGGGAGCAGCTAGGGCCTCTACTTTGTTCAGTAGTGCACTAGCAGATGAGCATCAGAGGGGCCGTTGGCCCTGCGGCAGGTGCTGTGTCTCTGCTGGACTTCTCACCGAGCCTGAGGGAGAGAGGAGTTGGTGAACTCTACAGATGCCCATCTTGTGTTGGCACCATAGCCAAAGGGACAATGGGTTGCAAGCTTTGTCCCCACAGCAGAGACATTCACACCCAGGGCTCCGGAGACACAGAGGCAGCTTGTTAGGAGGCCAGAGAAGGTGGCGTGGGAACTGAGGGAAATCAGGTCTCCCTGGCTTCCTGGAGGGGTTGGCTCTCCAGCAGGATTGCAGGCCAGGAGATCCATACCTGCTAAGTGGGAGGCCAGGCTGGTGAGAGGAAATCCTGTAGTGCTGAGGCTTAAGGGGAGTCTGACATCATCACCCAGCACCCTCCCAGACAGAGTTGAGGCATGGAGTGAGGGCACAGAGCTTTCTGATATAACTAGTGCTATGTGCTAGGAGCCAGAGCAGCTACTCTCCAGCATATACTGAGAGTTGGGGAGCTGTCTGGGACCCCTGCTTCAGCATCCCGTGGGGCCATCTGTCATCATTCTTGGGGGCTTGGCTTACCTGACCACTCTATTGGTAGTGACATCATCCTCATCCCTGGTGCTTCCTGCATGGGGTAAGGGCTCCCTGGGGAAAGCACCAGGACCCATGCCCAGGGTCTGACCTGGCATGCAGCTGGCAGGAATTGTCTAGACAAGAGCCATGTGACCCCGTCCCTCATGCTGTCTTCAGCCACATCTGTGCTCTAGGACCCTGTGCCTAAGCTAGCACCCCGAAACAATTCCACCTCTCTGCTTCTCATAGGGCCACCAAGTGATACGTTTCCTTTACAGTGCAGGGCAGGGACCCTCATCCTATGCTGTCTGCTTGAGCCACTTTCCCCTTCTGAGTGTGGTGTGACTAGCTCTGCTCTTTCTGACCCAGGGGAGATGCATTCAGAGTCTTCTAATTCTGTTTTTATGGATGCTGGGGTGTGAGACTTCTGCCCATGGTGGTTTGGAGATGGTGTAGGCATGCTCCTCAAAGGCTGGCATAGGTGCTGGGAACTTGGTCTCCAGTGTGTCAGTGCTGGAAGCTTGATCTCTAGGATGGGGTGTAGAGAATGTGGAGTCAACCCTCCATGGTAGTCAGGAATTTCCACCTGTTTCCACTCAGAGAAGAGATGTTCTCAGTTCTCCAGAACATTCTTCAGGCAATCTGGGGAGCCTGTGGAGCCAACCTTGCCTCTGTGTCCATCTGTGCTTGAGTCTGGGAATGACCCGGACTCATCTTCCTCAGTGGGTGGTCTTCCATCTCGGGACTGCAGGCAGGAATGTGGGACCCTCAGAAGTTCTGACGGTGATGGGGACTTCCACAAGCAGTGCTCATGGTGTCCTAATTTGTGGAAACAATGGACCCCATCCAAATTAATGACCCCTGGGTGGCCCCTTTGGGCGTCTTTGTGTGCAGGCTACAATCAGTGAGACCTCAGAATGCTGGCCTAATTTGGAGAGCCTGCTTTACTATCACATTCGATTTGGGTGACCCGACCTGACAAGCCACTACCACCTGCAGGGAGAGTCCCCATCATAGACAAGGCCTTCGCAGTGGCCTGTCTGGAGATGATGAAGGGGGAGGAGATAGCCAATGGGGGCAGCAGGGGTTAAAAAGGATCTGTAGCCAAACACCCCCAGCTATCATCATGCTTCCCCCCATCACGCCCCTATTCCACTCACTTGGAGAGGCCTCATCAGGGTCCAAGAAGGAGCAATGCATTGGTCGATTTAGGGATAAGGGAGGAGGCCATTGCCCTAGGTACAAGTGCTTAGCAAGAGACCATTGCTGCCCAGGTCAGTGTCTGCATGGGGCTCTGGAATGGATGTGGGCCTAGGAGGTACCCCACAGGACAGGAGCTGGGACAGATGTGAGCCTAGGGGACACCCCACAGTTGAGGAGCTGGGACTCATGATACCTAGCCCCCGCACCCCCTCCTCCAGGGAAAGGCAAAGTGGAAACTTGAGGGCTGGTTCTCACTTGAGGTACCCTGAGGGTACCTTCTGAGGTTTGGCTATACCCATGAGCCCTTCTTCAGTGTCAGACAAGTAGCTAGTGTAGTCTTAGTAAACCTTTCCTTGTCTCTTGAGGGTCTCTGACACTCCCCAGGACCCATAGCGTGTGCTTGCTGTGTTCGGCAGCATTTTCCAACAAGTGGAACCTGAGACAAGGATTTGGTCTGTGTGCTCACTGGAAACTGCAGGCCTGTGTCCCCAAGTTCTTGTGTTGAAGACTTCATGTTAAAGGTGATGGTATTTGGAGGTGGAGCCTTAGCGAGGGAGTGGATCATGAGGGTGGTGCTCCATGATGGTATTAGTGCTCTTATAAGAAGACACCCAGAGGAGGATACAGGGGAAGTCAGCCTGCAGAACCAGGAAGTGGGCCTCACCACACATCAGATCTGACCTTACACTCCTGTGACTATGAGAGATGAGTGCTTGTTTGAGCCACCAACTCAAGCACTCATGGTGTCTGAATTGAAAGTGAAGCTTGGGGTCTGAAGATGTTCTGGGGGAGCAGCAGAGTCTGAGAGTAGAGCTAGAGCCAGCCCTCAAGAAAAGAAGGAAGACAACAACTATGAAAGATGAGCTCTTCTCAGTCAGCCACATAGACATAAGTTACTGTGTAACAAACATCTGTTGCACAGACACGGACAGCATGACATCTGAGAAAGTAGGTGAGGCTGGGCTCAATGGGGCAGGTGTCTTCTGTATTTAGTCCTGTTTTTACCATCACCTGGCTTCTGATAGGTGGTTTTCCTTACTTGGCCTTAACCTGGGCGTGACTGTGCCTTGCTTTCCAAGTCTGTGGCTCTGAGGAGGGAGGGGACTAGCCTCTTCCTGCTCCTGTCAACTTGGCTTTCCTGCTATGATGAGCTGTAGCCTTGAGAGCCAGAAGAAACCTCTCCCCTAAAGCTATTTTTTGTGTTTTTCGGGGACAGGGTTTCTCTGTGTAACAGCCTTGGCTGTCCTGGAACTCGTTCTGTAGTCCAGGCTTGCCTCAGACTCACAGAGATCCACATGCCTCTGCCTCCCAACTGCTGGGATGAAAAGCATGCACCACCACCGTCTGGCTCCCTTAAGCTACTTTTGCCAGAGGATTTTTATCACAGCAGCAAGAGAAGAAAACCTCTGAGGCTCCGCTTGCTCTAGGGTCAGACATGCAGGCAGCTAAGGACTGCAGGAAAGATGGGGAAGGAGGCTTCTCTCAGGCTTCTGAGGGCAAGCAGAGGTTGGACACTGGCTCCCAGGCCTCAGTTTCCCCACTTAGATGATAAAGAGGTTAGACGAGGCCATCTTCAAGGTGAGAGCACCAAAGACTTGGCTGCCTGCAACCCAAGGAGTAATGCAAGCACCAGGTTCACCATGCTTGGGGAGGGTGCTGCATGGGGGGCTGGGGCTGGGTTGTGACCTACATCCCCATGGGATCCCATCAACATGGAAGGGGAGACAGTAACCAGATCAGGGTTTGTGTCTCCAGTGGGGTTCTGATGGTCACCCTGGGCTAGCTAGCTATCACTTTGCCTTTGGTTTTACACTGTTCCGGGAATGTAACAGGGGCCCTGCTTTTATTTTGCACAGAACCATTCTATTTGTGTGCAGTTTCAGGTGCAATCCTCCTCCGAGTGGACCTGGCCCCATACCATGCCCACACCCCCATCCCCTGGAGGGCTCAGGGAGCAAACAGTCTGGCTTTCTTGTTCACTGAAGCATTAGGTGGTAAAACAGGCATGAATGAATGAGTGTGTGAGGGAATGAATGAATCAATCAATGAACTAGACCAGGATTTACTGCCCAGGTTCGACTTTGAAAGGAACATGGAAATTACTCCTTTAGAAGGTTCTGCAGGGCCAGGGAGATGGTTGTCACTAATACACAATAAAAGAACTGGAAGTGGACTCCCACTTTCAGTGGGAGTAACCATTAGATTACAGTGTGTGCCTGTAATCTCAGCAATGGGGAGGGAGAGTCAGGAGGATCCCTGGGGTTCACTGGCCCGCCAGCCTAGCCAAATCAGTGCTCCCAAGACCAGCAAGGAACCGTGGCTCAAAACAAGATTGATGGTGTCTGAGAGATGACCCCTGAAGTGTCCTGTGGTTGTACAAGCATGCAGATGTGTGCATGTGAACCCCGCCCACATGTACAAAACGTATAATCAATCAATAAAAACAAAATGCTCTATGGTTCACATGTAGCTGATAGTTCTGCTTTTTTGGTCAGGGGCACTGGGCTATCCAAGTCCCACTGACACCTTGAGGATGCCTGGAAGCTCCTGGATTGTTTTTTACCAGTTTCCTGGCACTAGAAGTTTCCCTCCAGCAACCTCTCACCCTGTCAGAGCCCTCCTGCCCTCACCAGCAGGGGCTAGCCACCAAACCAGGCCAACCAGTCCACTCTTGCTCGAAGGCCAGGTGGCGTGGTGGCCACTTGTCGCCGGTCTGCTTGGGGCGGCTTTCATCCAGGCCTGAAGAGCCTGAGAAAGTGTGGGGGCGGCTTTATCCCTGGAGCCAGGCGGGCTCCTGGGAAGTATTGAAGGCGCGTTATTCAGGCTGACACTTGGCGTCTCCCTCAGCGGGACAGTGAGGGACAGCCCACTCAGGGATCCGGGTTGGCCTTGTGCATGGCTGAAGGTTTTTGGAGAAAAATGTAATAAATCACAAAAGGCCACTTTGTTGTGGTGGAGGGCATCAGGACTGCCGGACGCGGCCGGCTCCATCACTGCTTCTGATGGGCTGGGATTTAGTGGTCTCTTTCTTCGCTCTGTCAGGGAGAACAATGCCCAGTCGCACCAAGGTTTCCATTATAAATCACCATGAGCCCTGTGAATTCCCTCCCCACCCTGGGGCTTCAGCACAGACACTGAACGTGGGGCCCGAGGCCCTTGCTACCCAAGGCTGCTTCGGGGGCGCCTGGATGGTGGGGAGGGTTGGGGGCTTGGGGGATTCCTGGCCTTGGCCTGCTGAGTGCCTGCTGTGGCTTCCTGGACCCCCACCCGTGGGAATGGAGCCCTCCAGGCTCTTTGATTTCCACCCCACAAGAAAGGACTATGTCATGGAAAACAAGGTTGGGCAGGCCTGCCCACCTTATGGATGAAAGATTAGGAGTCTACCTTGATGCCTGGGGACAGGTCTGTGAAGATTATGGTCCTTGCTCTATATCTGTCTGCACTATACAAAGTGTGTGTGTGTGTGTGTGTGTGTGTGTGTGTGTGTGTGTGTGTATGTGAGTGCGTGTGTTCTGTTTTGTTTTGAAAAGAATGATCAAGAGAGAAAGTGAAGGATTTGGGGCTGGAGAGATGGTTCAGTCAGGAAAATTCTGGCCACATAAACACAGTTCCTGACTTCAGATCCCCAGCATCCCCACAAAAAGCAGACCATTGTGGAATGTGATTCCAATGCTGGAGATGTGGGGACAGGGGGATCACTGGGGCATACTCCAGTATAGCCAGGTTATCGAGCTCCAGGTTCAAAAAAACCTGTCTTAAAAAGTAAGTTGGACAGCAGTCAAAAAGGACAGCAGGTGTTGGCCTCTGGCCTCCACATGTATACATACATGTGCATGTATCTGTACATTTATGTACATACACCAACACAGACACACAGAGATACACACAGA
Source organism: Cricetulus griseus (assembly GCF_003668045.3). NCBI lineage: Eukaryota > Metazoa > Chordata > Mammalia > Rodentia > Cricetidae > Cricetulus > Cricetulus griseus. Next base: position 56,313,588 of record NC_048596.1, on the reverse strand, counting down.
CACAGATACACACACACACACACACACACACACACACACACAGAGAGAGAGAGAGAGAGAGAGAGAGAGAGAGAGAGAGAGAGAGAGAGAGAAGGGAAAGAAGCCCAGGCAGCCTGGGACCTGAGGGACAGAGAAGTGTTCACATGAAGTTTTGTGGGGCAAGGGTAGGCTAAGGCTTCCTTGACCCAAGCTGCAGAAAGGGGGTCTCCTCCTCCCAGCTTTGCTCTATGGGGACAGTGTCTCATTACCTCCTCTTCTTTTTGGGAGCTGCTTCTGCTGTATCTGGAGAGACACTCATATCTCTACCTGAGGCCACCTGGACAGGGACTCAGCTCGACGTGGAATGGGACTCCTTGACCATTTCCATTGGTGATAGGACTTCTCCAAATGGCTGAAGACCAAAGCAAACTTGGAGGTTCAGGAAAGTCCTTGGATGTGAAAACTGCAAAAAGTCCTCCCTGTGGACTGTACCTGATCCAGGCCACCCAGGAATCCAGAGGGAGACCCAGCCATCCTCCAGCCATTCTAGGTCCCTGATAAGGTACAGTATAGATGCAAAGAGAGGGCTCAGGACGTTCTGGGGTCCAGTGCCTTTGGGGTTCCCAGGGTTGGAGAGGAAAGGCAAGTCTATACAATGGCCATACAGAAGTTCCCAAGGCTGGAGGCTCCTTGTCCACTCGATTTTTATGCCTCTGTCTTGGTCTTCCTCAGTGACACCCCCCATGATCTCTACTGAAGACATCCAAGGTCCCAAGTGACCATCTGAGCTGCAGCAATTCCACCAGGGGAGTGGCTGCAACCCTGCATCTGTTCCTGGGGTTTCACTAGCACCCCTTGTGTGGCATGCTCAGGAGTGCTGTTCATCTTAGTGCTTATTCCTAGAGCTCTGGAAATCCATAATCTGTTGACCACCCAACTCTTCTGGTCTCGGCTGTTCCCAGAGTCTCCTGTGTGTCCAGCTACATTCTCTACACACTCCTTCAGTCACCCCAAGGCCCCTATTGTCCTCACCCCTGGTCAAGATTTTTCCTTCAAATCTTTGCTGCTGTTTTCTCCAGTTCAGCTTCCTAATCCCTATCTAAATGTGTTCCAGAACTTTCATTCTTCTACTCCCCCTTGAAGATGGCTCTTGGGAACCCATCCAGGTGTGCATAGGGAGTCTGGCTGTTTTGTGAGCAACTGCTCATGAGCAGTCAGATCATGGCTGGGTGTGGCTGAGACACACTGAGTCTGTGCTGGACATGGGGCAGAATGTCCCTCAGTCATCTAAAACAAGGTTTGGTCTTGAACCCAGGCTTCCCCAGTAATTTTTCTTCCTGGGTATCCAGTAAGAGGTCATACTGTTTCTGCATCCTTCTCCTCCTCCTCAGGTCACACTAGTTCCTCTGTTGGCCTTGGGCAGACAGGGCTGCCAAGCTGTCAAGAGGCCTCTTTCTCAACCCTGACAGGATTGCTTCACACCGAGGCCCCAGTAGACAGCAGGTCAGATGTCTCAGCACCTCTTACTGGAGTGATCTTAGATGTGGTGCTCTGACCCTGTGCCTTGGTCTCTCCATCTGTAAAATGGGACCACACTTCTATGGTGACTAGTGCAGCCACTGTTGCTCCCTTTTGGTCCCTGAAGTCCCCATGACGGAGAGTTTTTAAATCATCTATGCTTCTTCCTGTTGGCCCTGTTTGAGCACCAGTCCTTTACCACCCGCCTTCTCAATGCTTCCTTCTTATTTTAATTGAGCCATACACCACAGCCCTCAGATACTTCTTGTTGAATGCATGCATGAATGAATGCATGAATGAATGAATGAATGAATGAATGAATGAATGAACCACTTCCCCATGGCTAGCACAGTGCATGGTGGATGGCAGGTGCCTGTCAAGTCTTGCTGAATGTTTTACCTATGGACAAATGCACAAAGTTGCTCTTGTCACATGGAACTCTGTGCTTTTCTACTGTTGCACATGAGCCTACTCACGGAGATGCTGGTCAGACCCCACAACCCAGATTTCTTCTACTTGCTGCCTTCTGAGCAGAGGTAGCTGCTGCCTTCTCCTGCTTCTTTGCCCTACCCATCCTCTGTTGCTGTTTCTCCCCAGCCTTTTGTTCCTCCTCAGATCTAGAATTTGGCTGAAAAATCCATTCGCAGCACAGAATCAGATGGTGGGGGGTGGGGGTCATGACTGATGGCTGCCCTGACTCTGTATGCCCACATGCCTCCCTTGGAGGCACCATGCTCATACTGGGATCTCAGAACCCAGCCTCTGAGACTTTCTAGGGCCTTGGTAAAGAACAGCGAGGGCCCTTATTTTATTCCCATCTTTCCTGGTCAACTCCATATATGGATCTCCCCAAATTGTAGTATAGGAAGTTTTTGTTCTGTTTGAACATTTTGCTGTGTATTCTAGGTTAGGCTTGAACTAGCTGTGTAGTTCAAGCTTCTTAACTGGGCATCAAGATGAGTGGGCAGTAAAACCCTTGGGGTGAACTGTACTCAGGAGCTGTTGGTATTTGAAGTTTGGGTGAGGGGCTTGCTTTGGGGTTCACAACTTCCCCCTACAGGTCACCTTTTGGTTTTCTGAGGTCCCCTGGTAGGGAACCTGAGTCAGGGAGGCCCCCGGTTACTGCATGAACTCACTTCTCCCACCTGGCTGGAGACTGTAGGCCTGTGTTGACAGCCAGAGCTGGCTCCAGATGCTGCTGCCATGGTAACCCCAGTGGATGCTCTCCTAAACAATTCAGTTACTGGAAGTGGTTTCTCTGCAGACTGTGCCAGTCGGCCAGTATGCCAGGACAGTGGATGGGGAGATGGGGAGGGAGGCAGTCCCTTTCCTAGGGCCTTTGGTCCAGCCCAGGCCTGTCCTCAGGAAAGTGCTCTGGCAATAAGGAAGGATGATTTGGAAAAACGTGCTGGGGCCTCCAGGTTAGCTTCCAGAGAGAGGCAGAAGGCTACATTTCTCCAAGGAACCTGGAGGCTTTTGCCCTCCATGGCCATTCAACTGGTGCTGGGATCAGGGGAAAAGGTTTGAATCAGGGGTCCTGAGATGCTGGTCTGTCTCATGGGAGCAGCACCCCAGGTCTTGATATTTGTTGTTGATGTGGCATTATTATTATTTCTTTTTCCTTCTTTTGATATGTTATTCTCACTATGTAGCCAAGGCTGGTTTTCAAACTCACAGCAATATTCCTGCCTCAGTCTGCTTAGTGCTGGGATCACATTTTTTTTTTTCATTTTCCTGTTTGAGATAGTCTCACCCTGAAGCCCAGGCTAATCTTGAACTCACTTAATAGCTCAGGCTAGCCTCAAACTGGTGGCAATCCTCCTGCCTCCTTTTCAGTGTTGAGATGACAGGCATGACAAGCCACACCCAGTTTAGGGTGGTTTCAGTTTTCAGAAAGTGGCTTGAGTGAGTGTCAGGCATTCTGGCTGCACTGTGAGGATAGGCATCTTCAGTGAGCCAGGGTCCTGCTGCATGACCTGATGTGCCTTCCTGTCCTGATGTGCCAGGTGCCATAGGTCACATTTAGACCCACCCACATAAACTCAGCCCCACCAGGGCTAAGGGGCTGCAGCTTTTGTCTTTTTTGTGTGTACGTGGCATATGGGTACATAGGCTCACATGTGCAGGTATGGAAGGCAGCGGTCAACTCCAGGTAGCTTCCTCTGGCACTCTCTACCTTGTCTTCTGAGACAAGGTCTCACTGAACTTGGGTTTTTCTTATGGATTTGGCTAGATCAATTGACCAGTGAGCCCCAGGGATTCTACTTTACCCATCCACCAGTGCTGGGGTTACAGGCACATGTGTCACAGGCACACACTGGGAATCTGGATTCAGACCCCAGACCCTCTGAGCCATCTCTCCAGCCCATACCCTCCCTTTAATGGGGTGGGGAAGGGACAGGAAATACAGTGCAGTTGGCCAGTGGAACTTCCTGGTTCTAATGAGAAATTGTTCTTTTTCTGAGTGTTTACTATATTTGGGGATTGTGACCACTGGCCAGTCACCCACAAGAAGGGTCATTCAACAGTAACCAGAGCCTCCCTATCCTGCTCTGCACTGTCCTAACTGGGGTTCTGTCGCTGAGATGAGACATGGCAGGCAGCTCTGTCCACAGTCACATTATTAGACCTGCACAACACCCTGTCCCAATGACTGATAAGCCACAGGTTGATGTTGGCCAGTGAAGACAAGAGAAGAGGGGTGCTCAGTGACTCTTCAGAGGAGACACCTTGGGGGATTCGGATGAAGTTCAGTTGGTTGACTGCTTAGCATACATGAGGCCCTGGATTCCATTCCCAGTAACATGTAAAACAAACATGTGGTCCACACCTGTAATCCTAGTACTCAGGGGGTCAGAGCAGGAGGATCAGAAGTTTAAGATCATCCCTAGCTATTATAGTGAAAAGCCAGCCTGGGATACATGAGACCCTATCTAAAAGGAAGAAAGAAAGAAAGGGGGGGGGCAGAGAGAAAGAGCACACAGGGAGAAGACAATGGCCCAATGCCCAGCCCCTTTGCTCTGTCACCCTATGCAGATGAAGACTTACCTGGCATGTCACTCTGTCAATGTGAGGCACTGGGAACTCAGCCATACTGCCTTCAGACTAAGGTTGAAAGTCCAAATGGAGGTGGGCAAAATCAGGAAGTCCTGGAAAAAGACTCAAGAGCCTGGATCATATGGATCCTGAAGGCCTCCGGGCCCCAGACAGACAGACAGAACAGCAGATGTTACCAATGCCCATACTGGCTGAACCCAGGCTTTGTGCTTAGGGGAGAGCTCAGACATTCTTACTGATACCACGTCCTGGTGGAGCAGATGAGGACACTGAGGCCCAGAGCTGAAGCCACAGGCCTTCAGACCCCCCATATGGTGCAATAACCAGGAGGCTGCTGAATTGAGGGCTATACCTGAAGAAGAGCGGTTCTAACAGCTGGGACTACAGAATTGTGTAGTCCCCTAAGTCAACAAGCATCTTTCTCTGTCTCCTTCCTTCACTAGGTTTCCATCTCTTTTTCCTTTCCTTAAAAAATTATTTATGGCAGGTCAGTGGTGGCACACACCTTTAATCCCAGCACTCAGTAGACAGAGCAAAGTGGATCTCTGTGAGTTTGAGGCCAGCCTGGTCTACAGAACGAGTGCCAGGATAGGCTTCAAAACTACACAGAGAAATTCTGTCTCAAAAAAACCAAAAAAATTATTTATGTATTTTATATGTATGGGTGTTTCCCCTGCATGTATGTCTGTGTACTGTGTGCGCCCTACAGAGGTCAGAAGAGAGCATCAGATCTCCTGGAGTTAGAGATGGTTACATGTGTATATGGTGAATCAAACCGCGGTCCCCCAGAAGAACAGCCAGTGCTTGCTTACTGAGCCATCTCTCCAGCTTCCTTCCTCCCTCCCTCCCTCCCTTCCTTCCTTTTTTTGCTTTCCTTTTCTTCCCTCTCTTCCTCCTTTTGATAACAGGTTTCATGTAGCCCAGACTGGCCTTAACCTCTCTGTGTAAAACAGGGAGGATGACCTTGAACTTCTGATCTTCTGCCTCCACTTCCTAAATTCCAGGAGTCATCTCCTTCACATGGTACTGGGAGTTGACCCTGTGGCTTCATATATGGCAGGTAAGCACTTTACCAACTGAGTCACAAAACTGGCTCTCTACACACTCTAGTGGCCCCAGGCCAACTTATCCTATTCAGTCACACTGGAACAGAGATCCAGGGTGTGCTGCTATACTGGGTCTGAGACCCGAGACACCTGTTTCCTGGTGCCAGAGGAGCCTGGTGACATTTCTAACCCAGGAGCCTGCTTGCCTGTGGTGTTTCTACCACTGTTTCATCATGTGTGCAGTCCAGGCCTGCTCAGACTCAGACCATTAAATGAAGATGGTTTTTCCCAAACTCCCTGCTCAGAGAAGTTGCTGCAGAAGGGCACTTTGTAAAATTCAAACTCCCAGGGCCCTTGCAGCCAGGGAACCACAAACACACTCCTTTCATTTGTTTGGTGTGTGTGTTTGTGTGTGTGTGTGTGTGTGTGTGTGTGTGTACATCCATAAAGGCCAGAATGAACCTCAGTAGTCATTCCTTAGGCTCTTTCCAACTTGTTTTCACTTTTAATGTTTATTTTTATCATGTATTTAATGTATGTGTGCATGTCTGTGTGTTTGCATGCATATGGGTGCAGTGCTCATGGAGCCCAGAAGAGGGTATCAGATCGCCCTGGAGCTGGAGTTACAAATGGTTGTAAGCTGCCCTCTCTGAATGCTGGGATCTGAACTTGGGTCTGCTGGAAAAGCAGCACAAGTTCTTCACTGAAGAACCATCTCTCCAGCTTCCTCCTCACTTTTTTTTTTTTAAAGCAAGGTCTAGCTGGGAGGTGGTGCATACCTTTAATTCCAGCTCTTGGTAAACAGAAGCAGGCAGATCTCTGTGAGCTCAAGGCCAGCCTGGTCTAGAGATGTAGTTCCAGGTCAGCCAAGGCTACACAAAGAAACCCTGTCTTGAGTGGAAAAAAGGTAAGGCAAGATCTCTCATTGACCCAGAGCTCACTAAGTAGGCTAGGCTGGCTGGCCAGCCAGGGAGCTCCAGGATCCAGTCATCCCCATCTCCCTAGCACTGTGCTTCCAAGTATGTGCTCCCAGGCCTGGCTTTTATTATGTGGGTTCTGAGGCTCTAACTCTGGTCCTTATCCTTATAGGCAATCACTTTACCAGTGAAGCCAGAAGACATTTCTTATAACCCTTCATGTTGGGGATGAGGAAACATCCTTTATCTTGTGATGTTGTCAGTATCCCAATTTCTCTGACTCCCATCATCACTGTGAATGGTACACTTTCAGTGTTACTGAACAGTAAACTGAGGCATACAGTGTTTCCTCCCAGTTCTTCTAGCCAATCTGGTTTCTCTTTTAGTCTTTTCAAGAAAGAAGTGACGACCAGCCATTGCTGGAGTTCCTGGCAGATGTTCTGACTGTGTGACCTTAGGCTGGTCATCACAGACAGTCAGGGTGGGTTTGAACTGGCTTCTGGGTAGACATGAAATCCTGCCTTTTCTCTCAACTACCTGTGACAAGGAGAAGTGAGGGGTGTGTGTGGAAGGGGGAGTTAGAAGTGACTCCCTCCCACCTGGAACTCATTGCCAGTCTCAAGAGATGGAAGGAGCATCAGTGAGCAACCTTTCCCACCTCCCCGATGCAGGATCAGCATGTGTGTGCAGTAGTCTGAGTGTGCATCAAGCTGGTCAATAGAAAGCTTGACATTGACTATCTTGTGGTCTGCTTGGATGGGCTTTCTCTCCCTGGAGAACACACAAAGGGATTTGTGTGCTCTCCTCTTCTTACTGCTGAGGGAACCTCAGGGACACTGGCCTCCTTGCCAGTGGTCTCTCCCAGGGCAACTATGCACAGGTCACTCTGGAGGACACCTACCCCTGGGCCTGTCTTCACCCACTGTCTTAATTAAGGTTTCTATTGTTTCAATGAAACACCAAGACCAAAGCAACTTGAGGAGGAAAGGGTTTATTAGGCTTACACAGCCATTACACTGTTTATCATCAGACAAAGTCAGGACAGGAACTCAAACAGGACAGGAACATGGAAACAGGAGCAGATGCAGAGGACATGGAGGGGTGAGGCTCACTAGCTTTCTCCTCATGGCTTGCTCAACGTGCTTTCTTATAGAACCCAGGACCGTGAGTCTAGGGATGGCACCACCCACAATGGGCTGGGCCCTTTCCCATCAATCATTGAAAATGGCTTAATGGCTTTCCTACAACCATATCTTATGGAGGCATTTTCTCAGTTGAGGCTCCCTCCTGTCAGATGACTTTAGCTTGTGTCAAGTTGACATACAACTAGCCAGCACACCTACTATATTAGGTTCTTTTCTGTTGTGGTAAAACACCATGACCAAGGCAACTTACAGAAGAAAGAGTTTATTTGAACTTACAGTTCCCAGAGGGATATTAGTTCATCGTGGTGGGGAAGTGGCATGATGGTAGGCGTGGTGGCTGAAGTAGCAAGCTGAGCGCTCACATTTTAAATAGTAAGCAGGAAGCAAAGAGAGTGAACTGCGAGGGACATGAGGCTTTGAAACCCCAACGTCCACCTCCAGTGACATACTTCCTCCACAAGGCCATATCGCCCAGATGTTCCCAGTGTCACCAGCTGGGGTCCAAGTGTTCAAATGGCAGAGCATATAGGGTACGTCTCATTTAAACTACCACACTGAAGTTGGGTCTATGGTGATGCGCCCAAGGCTGCTGCTGGTGCCGGACCTGTAGGTAGCTGTGTGGCCCTCCATGGTAGGGAGCAGCGGTGGTCATTCCTGGAAGGCTGACCCATGGTTAGGGAGGCCTTCTAGGAAGGAGAGTGGGAAACTGGGTGCACCTGTCCCTGAATGGGAATCCACTTGCTACATTGGGGCAGGAAGGCCACATGGGGGTCCCTAAAACCCTCTAAGGCCCCTAAGACTAGTGCAGCAGCTGCCCAGGGGTTCTAAGAACGACTCCTGTTGGTTTGTTCCTTAATCTCATTTTTGTTCCCCCATGTCCTTCCTCTCAACTTCCCATCCAATTAGGCATTCAGACCACATTTTCTGTGCATTCTCATTTCCCTCCTCCTGCTCAATCTTGGGTTTTGTGGCACATGCTAGCCGAGCCCCTGCTCCAGCCAGCATTGGGTTAAAGGACTATTCCCCATTCTGCCCATTGGTTCGAATGCCCTTGGTACAGTCTGTACCTCCCTCTGCCATGGACAGGTTCTAGAAGCAGGCCCACAAGCCCCAGCAGACACAGGCACATTTCCAGTGTGCACTGCCTCTGCCTCCCAGCAGCAAGGCCATGATGGCCTCTACTTGGCTGAAGAGGACCTTCTGGAATCTTGCCCCAAAATAGCCCACAGTGCTACTTCATTTCCTGACTAAGTGGCCAGCCCCAAACAGAACTCATTTTATCTTGTTCCATCTGGGAAAAGCCTGCCAGGCCGGCACCAGTGGGTCTTCTGGGAAATCACCTATCCCATCTAAAATTCACCCTGGGAAGCAGGACCCAGCTGCAGGATGCAACAGGCTTAGAGATGCTCGGGCCTCATTGCACGCTCAGCAACCCCTAGGCCCAACCAAGGGCAGCTGCCTGTGAACTGTTTTGTTTTGTTGTTTTTCTAATTTCATTTTTAAGTCTCGAGCAACCTTGTTAGGGCCCAAGTGAAGCCTCTTACCCTTTCATCCCACCCGAGATTTTCTTGAGGAGTTTCCTTCCGTCTTCATGTTGCTGGTTCTCATCCTGGGAGCCCATGGCTGGGCCTGACGGGGTGGGGCGGGGTGGGGTGTCTAGATAGGAACCCAGTCTACAGGGCTGGGGTTGGCTAGGGCCAGAGGAGGTGTGATGTGCTGCAAGCTGATCCAGACCACCCACACTCGCTGACAAAAAAATGGACTCATCCATTACAGCCCTCTCTACAGTCTAGGCCAAAGCTTCAGCTTGCAGCAGAAAGCAATAGAGATGCAACCTCCACAGGGGCTCTTGTCCTGCCAGGCTGTCCAGGCTCTGGTCCTCACCTGTGTATCTACCCACTGGCGGTAGCGCCCTACCCACCATGAAACCTGGCATGAAAAAAAATTGAGTAAGAAAATGGGATGCTCTCAGATGCCAAGAGGAGCAGTTAACCTAGGAGGAAGTTAACTTTGATGAGGAAATCCCTTAGTGCTGCTGAAACTATGCTTGGAATGGCTAATGAGCCCTGGGGGGGCTAAGGGGGGGCTTGGAGGAAGTGCTCTGGAGAGGACGCCCTCCCTGCCAGGTTTCCCTTGTATATCGGGCTTATCTGCAGGAAACGGCTCCAGAGACAGAATCCTCTGAGCAGACCCATGACTCATGCCTGCTCACAGTCCAGCCACAGTCTCCATGATGGGGACACAGTAGCAGAATCTCCAGGGGGCAAGCTTCCCAGGGCAGTGGTTGCAGTCGTGTTCCCTCCACCGCCAGTGGTGGGAAGAGAAAGTTCTCTTTGAGGGCTCCTGGGGCATTCACCTGTGAGACCCTAACCTGGATCAACTGTGAATTGGGAGCTGAGTATGTGTGTGATTTGCCCAGTTGTGGGGACAGGATTGCCAGGGTTCAAAGGCCAGCTAGTGCCTCGTGTGGTCATTAGAAGCTTCCAGATGCTCCGTCCGTTTTCCTGCAGGGGTATAGTCCACAGCCCCCAACACAGGAAGAAAGGGCTATTTTTGGAGGCCAGCATTTAGTGCTAGGGCTCCCATCACCCGATGGCCTTCTGGCCTTCTTCTCCGGTAGGAAGAGCCATGGGAAATGCCTGACTTCTGAGTCTGCCTCTGTTGGTAGGAGGGGCTAGGGCTGGAGCCTCCCAGGCTGGGCAGCCAGCATGGTTTATCTGGTGGTCTTGAGGTTGCCCATGCCTCTCCTAAATTTCAGGGATGTTTATTTGGCTGGCTGGCCATGGCTCTGAGAATAGCCCAACATGCTCAGCACCTTCTTGAATGGGTCCCATGACAGGCTCCATGGTTCACCATGGTCACCATGGTCACCAACCCAGTGCCTCTTGAGGTCTTCAGTGATACTGGGGGCTCAGGAGTATAGTGTGGAGCTATATAGCTCAGATAGCAGAGGGTGGTCCATGTTTTCTTCTCCCAGTGGCAGTCCCCCTGGTTGCTTCCCTCCTGGGCACACTGGCCACCCAGAACTCCTGGAGCCCCTGCAGTATCCAATAAGCCTCCTGGGTCCATAGCTGCTTTCATTTGTGTGTGGGCCAATGGGGGAAGTTCTTGACTCCTGGGGCAGAGTCTTTCTCTAAGCTCAGGGGGGCCTTAAACTCCCAGTGATTCTCTTGCCTCAGCCTTCCCAGTTCTGGGATTATAGGCATGACCCATCATGCCTAGCTCCAGATATGATTTGTGTGTGTGTGTGTGTGTGTGTGTGTGTGTGTGTGTGTGTGTGTGTGTGTTTCACTCATGCATGTGTGAACGCACATGCATACCCCACACATTCACATGGGGTCTAAAGGACAATGCTCAATGTCTTCCTTCATGCCTTCCACCTTATTTTGGGACAAGATCTCTCACTGAAGCAGAAACTTCACAATTGGCTAGGTTGTCTGGCCAATGAACCCTGGGAATCCTCCTGTCTCCCCAGCTGTGTGCTACACCAATGCTGGGGATCAGAACTCAGGTCCTTATGTTTGTGCAGCAAGTGCCACTGACCAAGCCATCTTCACAGCCCTCAAGATGCATTTTCAGTGTAATTTAAAAATAAAATGTAGTCTCCATTGCAATTCCTGGTCTTCAGGCCTCCATGCACTCCAACCCTAACACCCAGACCCCAGATGGCGGATGGCAGAAGGCAGGCCGAAAGCCACAGGGCTAGGGAGGAAGGGGGATTTTCCACTTCCTCTCCTGGGTTCTATGTTTAGAATTTGCACTTTTCACTTGCAAAGGTTTTCCTATCTCTGCACAGCCCAGCATTTGCCTCATGCCAGCCTCCTGCATGCAAACTTCACCTCAGGCCTGACAGTAGGTCTCTCATCATTTTTTTTCCCCCAAATTTGAACTACAGGTTGTTTGTCCACAATTCTCTCTGGGATGCACCAAGTGTCCCAGGGCACAGCTTGTACTGGAGGCCTCCATGGTCTGCAAAGCTCGGGGTCTTGAATAGGTGGCAGGGCCCCAGATAGCTCCCTCAACCTCAGAGGGGATGCTGCCTTCTCCCCATATGTCACTGTGACACATATGGCTTGTGGGCTGGGAGGAGATCCTCATACATATGCTCAAGCTGCCTCTGAGTCCAGACTGAGCCAACTACACCCGGGGCTGGGTTCTCTTTCTTCCTTTTTCTCTTGTGCTGCCTGACTTTGATTTTGTAAACATGTATAGAGTGCCTACTGTATACATGCCAGGTGTGAGCAAGAGGTGCAGAGGTCAAAAGAGAAGGAGACTCTTGTGCTGACAGTGTTCATGCTAAGGGAATGGGGGGAGGCTTAGTCTAAGAGTCCAAATAAATAGCGTTATAAAGTCGTGATCCCTAGAGACAAAGACACAGGATGGCAGGAGAAAGTCAGATGAAACTGGGCGCAGTTCTATAAAGGTGGTTGGCAGGCAAGTTTGGGTTCTGAGGACAGTGAAGGACTTTGGTGGCAGCAGCAAAGTTGATGTATTTGCCAGGAAGAGGCAAAGGCAGGCAGATGCTAGGCTGCTTTCCCTCGGACTTTAGATCTGGGTTATTGCTGGAAGGTAGCTTCCACTCAAGGAGGGTCTCCTTCAATTTACCCCTGGAAATGCCCCCCAGGCTTTTCAGATCAATCATCATGCATTCTGCTCACTTTCTTCTTTGCTCTTAACTCCCTGGCCAGCCGTTACTGCCTGGGGGTGTCGCCCAGTTCATACCTATTGGATGGCAGGTGCTTGTCATATCATCTCCTCTGCAACAGTTCACACGGAACCCCAAAACTCAGGGTGCTGGAAACCCTCCCCAAACTGGGTCCTGGCGTGACCCACCCTGGCCTGAAGGACCTCATCCTTGCTCCATTAATGAGGGGCAGGAATAAACTCACAGGCTTCGATAGATGGGGGATGGTGGCACAGCTCCTGAGCGACTTGTAATCCCTAGCTGCTTTTCACAGGTTGCTGTGTGTGTGGAGAGCATAGCACTTGCTTTTTCCCCTTAAAGTAGCATTCGACCCCATGATTTGCTCAGCCAATGCAATGGGGTGGAAGGGATGAGGGTGGCCACTATTAGAAGTTCCAGGAACATGCTTGCCAGTCTGGTCTTTATGGCAGTGGAAATACTGTGGGGGTCCCTGCAAGCTCTATTGCCAGCAGAGAAACTCACCTGAAGAGGCAAGAAGGAAACTCAGTTCAGTACATTTAATTAGCCAGGATGGTTCAAACTTCTGGAGTTTAACACCAGGCCGTTTATTTTAGACATATTAAAGTATAATACAATTTTGGGGGAAAAGGTTCCTGTTGACAATGATCTCAATCGCACATGTACAATAAAGCTTAAGATGTGACTACATGGAAATGCTTGCTGCAAAGTTCATCTGATCTCTTCCATAAAGATGGATTCTATAGTTTAAGGGCCTAGGGTCTGGTGTGGTCTCAGTCATACAGCCATTTAGAGCTCACCAGGTTTGAAAGTACATGTGGCATCTCCCCTAAGGGATGGGTTCTAGTGACTGAGAAGCATTACTCAAGACAAAGGTATAGGAAGCAAGAATTTATGATAAACATAGTAGTCTGAGGGATTCAGGTGTGGCCTGACCCTACAGATAGCAAAGGTCACCAGGCTATTAACAATATCCACTCACAGCTTTCTGGGTGGAAAACAGGTTATATATCCCTTTTGTTGAAGAGACAAGCCTGAGTGCTTAACATCCCTGGTTTCCCTCGTGCTTATCTGTGAGCACAAAGACTACATGCCCTCTACAAAATAGAGTGAAAATGGTCCCTTCATCAACCAGGTCCCTGAAGCATGAGTCCTGCTAGACCCTACTCTTTGTTACACACATGGCAAAGATGGATGGTCTTTGCTATGGAAAGCCAGGGTTCAGCAAGCACCAGAACAGGGGCCAAATGTGTCTCACTGCCTACTTTTATTAATGAAGTGTCTCTGTGTGTGTGTGTGTGTGTGTGAGAGAGAGAGAGAGAGAGAGACAGACAGAGACAGAGACAGAGAGACAGAGAGAGACACAGACACACACACACACACACAGAGAGAGAGAGAGAGAGAGAGAGAGAGAGAGAGAGAGAGAGAGAGAAAGTGTGTGTCCCAGAGGTCAACAGTAGATGGAAATTTCTATCCCACCAACAGCTCCCAAATAAACACACTTATATTAATTATAAATGCTTGGCCAATAGCTCAGGCCTGTCACTTGCTAACTCTTACATTTTAAATTAATCCATATTTCTTATCTATGCTTTGCCACGTGGCTTGGTACCTTTTCTCAGATTCCGCCCTCCTTCCCAGTATCCTCCTAGTCTGGCTCTCTGCCCAATTTCTTCCTGCCCGGCTATAGGTCAGTCAGTTCTTTATTAACCAATGACAGTGATACATATTCATTGTCAACAGAAGGATTATTTCACAGCAGTTAGCCTTGGCTGCAGCTCCTCAGGTGTCACTCTTGCTTATTTATTTATTTATTTATTTATTTATTTTCAGATTTAAAGAAATGTTTACTATATGTGTTTGGGTGTTTTGCCTGTACATATGTCTGTGCATTCAGTGGCTTTAGAGGCCAGATAAGGGTGTTGGATCTCCTGGAACTGGAGTTACAGGCAGTTGTGAGTCACTCTGTAGGTGCTGGAAACTAAATGCAGGTCCTCTTTACTCTCAATCACCGAGCCACCTTTCTGGCCCTTCCCACTTCTTTTTCTCTCCATGGATTCTGGAGCTGAAGCTCATCTCATGCTTGCCTGGCAAGCATGTTGCTCACTCTGCTGTCTCCTTAGCCCACAGATGGAATCATATCAGAACATGACCCTGTCATTTTTGCACTCTATGAAGCCACTTTATTTTCAAGTTAAGAACTTGATTGAAAACCTATTTATTATCTGGCTTCTAATGGGGAAAGTTTGTCACCTGTGCTCCAAGCCTGGGGGAAGGGTGCTTGGTACTGTAGTGTGACCTGTGTATACTGACTGATACATTTCAAACCATTCCCCAGTGTCTAAGGCATATACTCCCATGTGTGAAGGCATGCTTTCATCAGTGAATGTGGAATACCTTATCACCCCAAACCCATTGACTGATTTTGAACCTCCATTGGAGCCTTTATTGGCACCCGAGGACAGACAGGTCCAGGGAGGTAAGGGACAGTCTACATGTGACTTGGGGCTTGCCCATGCTTCTGAGCCACAAGAAAATGTGTCACTGTATTTCTAAGGTTTCTCTGCATTGCTGAAGCCAGTGTGCCTAGCCAATCTGGGAACCCACAGGCATTTCTGCCCACAACATCTTCTGTTTGAGGAAAAGATGAACAGAGGCCACTTCAGCCCAGGACTGAAGAGAGAAGTGGGATCCTGGTTTCCCCACCAAGCCCTTTCTGCTTTCGGGTTCCCTTATTTGTGTTCGGTAGCTCTCACCCCTAGGCTTACATCTTTTGTGATGAGACCAGCCTGGGGTGTGTGTGGCCATCATCCTGCCCAACCAGAGGCATTAGTTTCCTCACCTTTCTGTATGTGCACCCATCTCTGCATGGGTGCTTTAGAGCAGGGATGGCTATGCCCTTCTCTGCCCACCACCACACAAAGGAGGAACTGGGAGCCCTGCCTGGGGATGGGTTTGGTTACTTGGAGTGCTCAGCTGTGTAGCCAGCCTCCTCCAACCACAGCCTTTGTGGGTCTCTTTCTTTCTTTCTTTCTTTCTTTCTTTCTTTCTTTTTTAAGAATTGGGTCTTGGGTAGCCAAGGCTGGCTTTAAACTCCTGAGCCTCCTGCCACCACTTCTCTAGTGCTGGGATTACAGACATGCACCACTACTCTGGGTTTATTCAGTGTTGGAAAGCAAGCCCAGGGCTTCATAAACACTAAACAAACACTCTACCAGCTCAGCTACGTCCCAACCCTTGTTATTTTTTGAATTATACTCTTAGGCTTACTCAACGTACTTGGAAGCAGTAGAGTCTCCTTCACGGCCCAAGAGGCACTGGCGAAACACTTGCTATGGGGAAATCTTTCCATTGAGAAAAATTCCTGGGTGCGCCTGTGCTCATTGGCTCCAGTGAGCTGTGCGATGGCCATGCTTAAGAAGGACCTGGGGCTTTGGAGACCATGGTTCCTGCTGCCTCTGTCACACTTGGTGCCTGGCAAGGGACAGGAGCCTCTCCCTGGTGCTAGGTCATTGCCCACTTAGCCACACTACCTAGGCATGGAACAAGTTGGGGCCCCTGAGCTCTGGTGGGCCATTTTATCAGGCGGACATTCACAGTGTCCAAGGGCAGTTCTCATACTTAGTTTTCAGGACATTGAGGGGAGGGGACAAGGTGAGGAGTCACCTGACATGTCCCCAGCTCTCACTTCAAAACCCTCCAGCCAGGCCCTGCAGGGCCACTCTACAAACTGGACAAATGTCCCAGAGGAGAGGAGGGTCTCACTCTGCAGGGAAGGGAGGCCAGCTTTCCATCTTTCCCTTTCCTGACAGCAGGCTGTGGGGTTCTGGGCCCCGTTGGCTATGCTATTGTCTGGAGCCCCAGGCCCAGCGGCTCTGGGGCTGGAGAACAAGTACATAGCCACTTCAGAAGCAGCCTGGGGGCATAGCTCAAATGGTATCATGCTTGCAAAACACGCATGGAACCCTGCATTTTATCCCAGCACTGCATACATCAGGCATGGTGTTGCACACTTATAATTCCAACAGTGAGGAGGTGGAGGTGGAGGCAGGAAGGTCAAAATTAAAGGTATCCTCAGCTACATAGTGGGTTTGAAGTAAGCCGGTGTTTTGTGAGACCTTAGGGTTTTTTGTTTGCTTGCTTGCTTTAAAAAATAAATACTAGTTAACTAATTTAAAATGCATCCATTCAAGCCATGCCTGCAGCAGCCCACTCCCTCCCAAATATCTTTCCTGAGCTCCATGGAAGCCTGAGGTCCAGTAATCCAAGATGGAACGGGGTGGGCCTGGGCACCAGCTTTATGCTCCCAGCAAGGCCCCAGCCTGAGAGGGACTATTAGGGAACTGAAAACACATGACTCCAATCAGGAGAAAAATGACTTAATGGCCACAACCCCTAAAGCAGACGGCTCTGCTGCCAGGGCTAGTCCAGGAAAACTTTCAGAAGTCCTGCATATTCTGCAGCCTCTGGCTGAGGTCTCCCCTGCGGGGGACTCGCCTGCACCGGGCCAGGACTGAAAGCCAGGTGGCCAACTGTGTGGGACCACAGGAATCGGCCACAACCAGGCGCTCCCCGCACTAGGGCCTCGCTGCGCTTTCATGAATGGCCCCACTTCCCAGACAGAGGATTGGCTGAGCCGCCTGCCGCGAGGCCCAATCAGCAGAGGCGGCCGCTTGGTCTCCGCGTGGGGCCTGAGCAGTTGGGCAGCTGTGAATGGAGAAGAGCCCCTCCCCCAAGGAGAGAAGCGGGAGGGGGTTTTATATTTATTTTTATTTCTAAACTCCCTGCACTGTTAGGGGATGTGGCACAATTATGTCGTTTCAAGTTTTGGCTGCAGCTCCCGACAATAGCCGTGGGCTTGCCTGTGGCCTCCAGGATTGGCACTTAAGATCTTGTGTCTGGAAAAGTGCTTGCTGGTTGGAACTGCATTTCTTTGCCTGTGTTTCAGACCCAGGGGCAGCATCAGGCCCTTTCACAGGCTATGCTGCAGGGCCTCAGACAATGTTTAGGGATGGTGGGTTTGCCTTGCCTTAGGGTAGGTGCTCCTGAAGCCACTCACTGCTGCAGACACTCTACAGGGCCCTGGCCACACTGCTTGATCACTTACCTGTCAGTCACTGGTTATGCTGGTTATGTCCTAGCTTCCATTGACAGGTGTTATGCATGGGGGCTCTGGGGCCTGGGGCTTGGAGTCCAGACATTCTGGGTAGCCTGTGTTTGCTATTGAGCAGGGAAGCAGGCTCTGTTTGCTGATGTAAAGCAAACATATATTTACAAATGCTGCTGGAGAGTCCCACCATCCCAGCTGCCTGCCACTTTTTTTTTTCTTTTGAAGACATTTCTCTGTGTAACAGTCCTGGCTGTCCTAGAACTCGCTCTGTACACAAGACTGGCCTCAAACACACAGAGATTCGTCTGCCTCTGCCTCCAGAATCCTGGATTAAAGGCGTGAGCCATCACCACCTGGTTGTCTGTCACTTCTGATACCTAGGAAAGCACAGGAGCCTCTCTTCCTGGTGTTGGATCCTAGCTGACTTCACCACTGCCCAGGAGTCAAATGAGTTCTGGGCCCCTGAGGAGCTCCAGAAGGCTGTTTTATTAGGTGGGCATTCACAGTGTCTAAGGACCAGTTCTCATATGCAGTTTTCAGGACATTGAGGGGAGAGAGGTTCAATGTGAAGAGTCATCTGACATATTCCCTGCTGTCACCGCAAAGCCCTCCAGCCAGGCCTCGCAGGGCCACTTTACAAACCATCGGTACATGGCCCTGCACAAATGTCCTAGAGGAGAGGAGGGGCTCACTCTGCAGGGAATGGAGGGCAGCCTTTCATCTTTCCCCTTCCTGACAGCAAGCTGTGGGATTCTGGGCCTTCTTGGCTATGCTATTGTCTGGAGGCCCAGGCCCAGCAGCTCTGGGACTAGGTGCTAGTGCAAACTGTGGCTGAAGAGGGGGTGTGCCTACTCTTCCAAGACTCCTAGACTTGGAGAAAACCGTCCTGGACCGAATTTAGACTCCAAGTGCAATAGGTAGGAAAGCTGTCTTGCAAGGTGGATTGAAGTCAGGTTGGAGAAGGCCTTGAATGCCAACTTGAGGAGGCGTTCTGAGGCTGTGGGGAGCCATGGAAGGTTGGAGAAAATGAGATGGCACCCTGGAACATGTAGAATTGACTCCCTCTGGCAGGGCACTAGGCTGAGCCTTTGTGGAACTTCTGCATGGGAGCCAGTTAAGCTGTTCACTGTGATCCTGGTCTCTCTCATGAGTGGTTCCCAGGTGGTGAGAAAGCAGCTGGGCATGGGGGTTCATGCCTTTAATCCCAGCACTTGGGAAGCAGGTAGATGACTGCAAGTACCAGGTCATCTACAGCGACATAGTAAGATCTGACATTTAAGGAAATGAGGAAACAGGCTCAGAGTCACCTGAATGGGGGTCCTTCAATTTGGGGGCCATAGGCTTAGGAATGGCCCAGCTCTGCCTTGAGTTTGAGGTGAAGGCACATTGCACAAGGCAGAATTGGACTATAGGTCATATTGACAAATGCAGGTAGAGTTCCAAGCCCAGGCTAACTGTAGCTAATGGGGTCAGAACCCTTGTGTGAAACAATTAAGGACCAGACCGATCTCCTATGGAGCTCATCCCATTATCTGTCATAGGGACAGTGTTGCCATGTTGCATGGCCTCTGGAAGACTCCACTGAAGGCTTTGGAGGGGCTGGAAGGGACAGAGCAACAGGAATCTTCTTGCTCCCATTCAAGTAATTGCCTGTAGTTTGAGCGTGTGCTAGAGGCCATGTGTTGGTAACCTGGTAACAGTGCAGCTGTTTTGAGGTGGGATCCTAGGGTGGCGGAGCAGGTGGATCCATTTATGAGATGGTGGAGTAATGGTTCTAGCCCTCTGCTGGGAACATGAGTTCTCTCTCCCCTGGAGGACTGCTCCCACCCCAGCATCTAAGACTCTTACTGTGTATGACACAGCATGCAACTCTTGCCAGATGTTTCTGTGCCGCAATTGTGAGCTTCCAGCTTCTAGACACAATGGGCCAAGTCAGCCTCTCTGCTGTATGAACTGAGTATGGTGGGACATAGCTGCCACTCCAGCACTGGGGAGGTGGAGGCAGGATGATCAGGAATTGGAGGTCCATTCTTGGCTACATGGTGAGTTGGAGGCCACCCTGAGCTATATGAGACCCTGTGTCAAAATAAACAAACAACAACAAAATCAAAGGCAACCCAAAACAAATAAAGATCAATAAAGTTACGCAGCCTCTGGTACTCTGTTACAGCAACAGAGACCAGGTTAAGACATCATTGCCACCTCTCAGACTTCCCAAGAATACTTCTAGCATAGTTGTTTTTATTGTCAGGGAGAAGCCTGGCCTGAGCTAGAGCTTCAGTCCCTCGGAGGGGCCATGTGACATCCTAGATGTGGGCTGTCCTCTGTGAGGCCTCAAGGGTGTGATCTACACGAGAGATCACCACGGAGGTGCTCAATCAAGCACTGGAGGAGGGAGGACCCTGTGAGGAGGCGTGGGTGTGTCCTGTCCTGCCTTGAGCAGTGGGCTCTGTAAAACCAGCAAGCAATTTACGTGCACTTTGGCATGCAGCCTCACAGAGCATGCCCCTCCCATCCAGAAGCAAGGGGAGGGGTGCACTAGAAAGGAGGGTGGGACCAAAGCGAGGAAGGCAGACATTGAACACTGTGTCCAGCTTCTGACACCCGTAGGAGCAGGGTGTGGGCCCCACAGGCTTGGACAGCCCCCACCTCTGTAGCCTGGCCAGCTGCAGCCCACATGGCCACTCTTGGGATGGCCCATTCCTGGCATCCTCAGCTTGCTGGAGTGCCTGCTACATGGTCAGCCTCACTCTTTATGTCTTATTGTGAGCCGTCTCAGTTGTCTGCAGAGATTTTAACCTTCCGACATGTTGCCTGGCTTCCTAGATGTCCTTTGGAACCTGGGTGGAAGCCGCTTTGGCCCCTTAACTCTTGCAGGCCTGCAAAACTGGCATCGTGTTGGGTGATGTTAAGGTCTGTTCCTAGCTCAAGAGGCAACCAGGGCACCTTTGGACTGATGGCTGCAGTGAATGATTGAATTTGGGAAAACAATTCCCTAGGAACCTCTTGCAAAAGGGGTATCAAGAAATCAGTCTTTTCTTCCCTCCCTCCCCCCTCTCCTTTCTCTCTCCCGCATGCGTGTGTGTGTGTGTGTGTGTGTGTGTGTGTGTGTGTGTGTGTGTGTGTGTGCATATGTGTGCTTGTAGAGCACACAACCCAGATGTTGACATTGGGTGTCTTTCTCAACTGATTTCCATTTTACTACCATTTTAAAGTAAATTTTGTATTTATTTAATTTATATATGCATGTATGTGTCATGACATGTATGTGGAGATTAAAGGACAACTTGTGGGAGTTGCCTCTTTCCATTTAGGTTCTCGGAACTGAACTCAGGTTGTCAGACTCAGTGGCAAGCATCTCTACCTGTCAAACCATCTTGTCAGCTCACCCCTTATTTTTTAAATATTTGTTTATCAAATATTTGTCTATGCCCGGGAATATATATATATATATATATATATATATGTGTGTGTGTGTGTGTGTGTGTGTGTGTGTGTGTGTGTGTATACCATGTGCATGCAGGGGTCTATGGAGGCCAGAAGAAATGTCACATCTCCTGGAGATGGAGTCACAAGCAGTTGAAAGCCACTGTGAGGGAGCTGGGAACTGGGCCTAGGTTCTCTGTAGGAACAGCCAGTGCTCTTAACTACTGAGCTCTCTCTCCAGCCCCTCACCGTCTTTTCTTTTTCCCTAGAGGCTCTTAGTGGACCTCCAATTTACCAATTCAGCTACACTGTCCAGCCAGCAAGCCCCAAGGATGCTTCTGTCTCTGCCTCCCCAGTGCTGGAATTATAGGTGCACACCACCATGCCTGGCTTTTCATGGGTGCTAGAGATCAAACTCAGGCCCTCGTGGTGTACAATAGGCACTTTACTGCCTGAGTAATCTCCTCAGCCCTAAAGAACTTTTTTTCAGAGAATAAAGTTTCAGATGAGTTAAAACAAACAAGCAAACAAACAAAAACCCTCCACACCCTTGCTGCTACAGTGGGTTTGAGTCTTGCTCAGTTCCTGAGACACCCTCAAAGATTTTCCCATTTTCCTGATGCCAGGTCTGTGGTTTCCTGACCCTTTAGCAGCCTTAACCCCAACTTTAAATGCACTCCTTTTCTGGAAGGACTATAAGATTTTCCAATCCCTCTTCTCTGCTGTCTGCTAATTCTTATTGTAAATCTTGCTAAGAGATACGAGTAACAACCATGCCACTGCCTGAATGCAGGGCTGCCTTGAAATTTCCTTCCACTAGATTAATTAGCTCATCATTTTAAACCCTCCCCATAGCCTCAGGGAAGGACAAAATGCAGACAAGGTTTTGCTTTGTTTTTGCAGGAGTGCAACAGAGAGTCTGTAGTCTGGTTCTCAGTATGTTCATCGGAAATCTCTCTAATGCTGACTGCCCTGTTCCTGTTGGCCTTCGTCTGGGCTCTGAGCTTCTTCCAGATACGCATTAAGCTCTGCTTGTGACATTTCAAGTATCAAGAGCCTCTACCTCCTGTCAGCTAATCGCAGTACTTTATAACCAGTGCCTAGTTTCATGTTAGTCAGCGTTCAGTCACTGGGAAAGTATGTGCGGAAATAGCTTAGATGAGGAAGGATTTATTCAGAGGCTTCAGCACATGACTGCTTGGCTCCACCACAGCAGCCTAATGGCAAAGCAGAATAGTGAGAATCTCATGGTGGCTGGGAAGCAGAGAGAGGAGGGGCCAGGGACAAGATACAGCCTTCCAAGGCATGCCTCTAATGGTCTATTTCCTTCAACAGGGTCACTCCTCGCCACAATCCATTCAGCTCTAAACCCATCCCTGTGGAAGTTATTTAACAATAGCACCACCATTTGGGAACTAAACCAACACACAAGACTTTTAGGGGGACCCCTCATATCAAAATCATGCACCTCCTTGCGGTCAGGACTTCCCAACCTCACCCCCAGTCTCTCTCTAGGGAGTCTGTATACACAGAATAGCTTGGGTGAAGAAATGGGGGTACCCAGCCTCCATGTAGGAGATCAGGGCAGGGATGGGGCTCTTAGAGGGAAGCCCTCCCATCATCCACATCCTCCAACATCCTTCAAGGGGTCAGGGGTTTCTCAGACACCATGGTTCAGAGCCTCATGTCAGCGGAGTAACCACCCTCTGGGACTGGCTGCTTCTCTTCATGTCTCCTGAGACTTTTACTTGGGGAGGCAGACAAGCCCATGGCAAAGACCTTCATGTCTGGGGCATAGCAGCAGCTTTCCAGTCCTCTAGTGGCCTTCTAGGGAAGGGTTCCCGAACACCTGATTTATTAGATGCAGGGATCTGCCTCTCCTTACAGGGGAATCCTCCTGGCTGGATGTAAAGCAGGAACCAAAGGCACGCTTGCAACATCTGTGTCTCTGTGTCTGTCCATCTGTTTCTCTGCCCATCTTTATATATAATCTGTCCCTGTCACTGTCTCTTTCAATCTTTATGTCTCTATGGATCTTTCTCTGTGTTTCTGTCCCTGTCCATTTGTCTCTCCCTGTCTACCGGCCCCTGCAACCTTCTTTACTCTCTACAGCCAATGGAGGGGATCTCTAGGAAGTTCAGGCCCCACTGGTCATTTCTCCAGGGACTTCCATTTTGGTTTATGAACAGTAATTGGCAATCCGGGTCAGGAACCAGGCAGATCTGAGGGCTGCGAGAAGAGCAGGAAGGCCCAGGGTTGTCAACAAAGTAGTCAGCATAGCCATTGGTCATGTTCCTGTGAGGCCAGGCACAGGGCTTGCTGGGGTCTATGCCTGTGGCCCCATAGACTGTGAGAGAGGCTGCAGAGACCAAGGTACTCTGAGGCTGGCAGGAGGCCTTCATGAAAGCCACCACATGCCAGGCCTTGCCAGGGTTGTCCCATGACAGGATGCAGCCTGGTTGAGAGGAGAGAAGGCCACAGTCCCCAGTCTGGTGGGCTTTGGCGTTGGCCTTTGGAGATACTGAGGATGGATAGGAGATGGGGTACTTTGGCATTCAGGAATGGGAGGGGGCTCCAGCCCAAAGAGTAGCCCAAGGTCATGGGAGATGCTGATGACAGGCTGCCTCTTCCTTGGGGGTTTCTCCTTTGCACAGCATCCTGCTGTGGGTGGGAGAGGAGCACTTTCTCACAGCCTCAAGTTTAACCTACATGGACTTAGGTGTTGGTGCCCACTAGTCCAGGGCCATGCTCTCGTCTCAGTGAGATCAGATCCCAAGCGGTGTCAAATATTGTGGGGGCAAGAACAGGTCAAAAGATCACAAGTGGACACTTGGGAGAAGTTCTCAAGGTCCTTGCTGTCCTGTGTAGCCTGGGACCACCTGCCAACCTCCTTTGCCTCTTCACCCCTTGCTGGATCTGCTTGTCTCTGCTGGCTGGTTTCCTGTGGGTGCTGAGGGACATGCCCCACTCTTCCCCTGTTGGGGATACCTCTCTGCCTTTGTTCTGGCTCTGGTGACTTGTACCACAATAGAGGGATCCCAGACCACCAGGTCAGTGGCTGCTCCTTCATCCTGTCTTGGATTAACTTTCTGACACTGTGGGACAGAGCTGGCTGGAGGTCCAAAGCCTGAGGTAACGGTGCCCCTGATGGCTCAGGCTCCAAGGGAAGTGTGGAGTTCTGACTTCAGTGTTGGCAGGGCCCGAGATACACACTACTCTGTGAGAGGACAGGGACACACCTCCATACTGCCACTCCGAGAAGCCTGAGGACTTCCTCTAGACTTTTAGGGACTTTGTCTAAAGCCAAACCAGGATTCAACACTGAGAAGAATTTTAGGACCAGCCAGTTTATGAAGCAAGCAGGCATTTTATTAAATAAGAACCAGGGTTAGGAAACAGAGAGGAGCTCAGAAGGCAGTGGGATACACCCAAGTGGGGGTGTGGGCTTCTCATGGGCAGCAGGGGCCATGCTTTTCTGTGTCAGCAGTGACAGTGGTGGACCCTCCTAGCATTAGCCCCACACTCCCTTTTAGTGGCTTCAAGTCTCAAAAAGTTGTTATGGACTCCTTTTCCCCCTCTTCTGATCAGGGAGACTCTAAGGTGGCTCTGTGGATGCCTTGGATGGGTTAAACTCGATAAGGTGAATCCAGGAGCCCCTCTGGAGCAGGAGCTTAGGCTACAACCCTTCCTGTCAACTGGGTTTCTGAGAGATCCTTAGAAACTGTATGTTCATAGCAAGGAAGGAGCAGCTGGTTGTTCTGACTTTTTGCTGGTAGAGGAGCTTCAGTCAGCCCCACAACGAGTCCCCTTTCCTTCTCATGTCCCCACAGTTTCTCATGCATATCTGTCCTGCCTCGGGTCCCCAGTGCCTTCTTGGACTCACTTTCCTGCTACCAGGACTCTGCCTTTTCCTCACTTACCAGTCCCTTTTCCCATTTGGTGCACTAGAATGTCAGCTCCCTCAGGGCTGGCTCTGTCCCTTCTGTCTGTCCACCTCCCTTCTCTAGGATTCCCAGAGTGTCGACCTGCTCAGTCATTATGCTGTGCAGAAAGGGAAGGAGTGAATATGCAGGTGTAAAAAGCCAGACAAGACTGTTGTGTCTTTTCCTAGCCCTGAGTGAGGCTCTACCACTCAGGAACATAGGAGTCACACTCCTGGCCCAGCAGTCAGCAGGTATTGTCATTAGCTGGCTTTGGCTCCAGAGCCTTTGTGGACTCCTATCTGAAATGCCCACCTTCTGCAACCTCTTACAGAAACCTCCTTCTTCTTTGTTAGGAAACTTTCCAATGGCCTTGCCCTTGATCTCCAAGCTCCCTGTAGGTTATTCTAAGGAGACTTGAGAGAATCTCCAGGAGCCCTGGGGAGCGGATAGGTGACAAAGGCCAAGAGGCTTCCCCTCAATCTGGAGGATTAGCTTCAAATTTGCCATGCGTTTCCAAGCTGTATCACATTTGTAGAAAACCTCCCAGAATGTAATGTGGTAGAACTGTACTGCCTGCTGCCCATCCCCAGCTGGCCATCCTACAGGGGCCTCTGATAGGGGCTGTGGAGCAGTCTCTAACTTGGTCTGCAGCTGGGCTTCCTCATGAGTGGCCCTGAGAGGGGATGTAGAGAGCCCTCCTGGTCGTTTAGCACTTACTCCAAGAGTGTTTGCATCTGGACTCCCCTTGAAGAGAGGGGACCACCCACAGCCACATAGTCAAAATCCAATGCCTGGCACTGTCCGATGCCCACATGACCTGATACCTGAGAGGTATCTGGTCTCCTGTGATATCCAGCTGCAACCCCCTACTCAGTGCAGGGCTGCATCCTCCGAGGTAGTGAGGGGCCTCTGCTTCTTCCTCCTTGTCACTCTGAAAACTGCTATGCAGGATGTGCTGTGTCTTGGGGTACAAGCCTAGAATGGGGTGCATGAAGAAAGAGATCCCCCTGAGGCCCAGATCTGCTGCCTCTGGGCCCTGACTGAAGACCCTGCCTGGCCTCTGCCTCCATCAGTGGGCTTTGTCTGGCTTTGCAGTTTTCACTCACAGTTTGAGTGTTTTTCTCCCAGGCCTCAGGTTTCACCTCTTGCTGGGAGGATCCTTTGAATTTATGAGCCTGTGGCCTCCAGGAGGCTAGAGGTGGGTCTTCCCACCCTACTCTAGCAATCTGAGGAATTACAGCCTGATCCTCTGTTCTGAGCTCTGAAGGCTCAAAATGGTGGAAGGACTCCAAAGGGTCCTGCAGAACAGTGAGCAGGGCTGGGGTTGGCATGGCCTGAGAGGGGCAGGGAGGCAAGGGCTCCCAGAGACCCTGCCCTTCTCACTTAACTTTTGGAAATGTAACTAAAGATTTTAGGATCATCTGGGTATGGGTTTTTGGATTCCATTAACCCTGTGGTACAGCGTAGGGTGGCTTCTTCACTCTCCCAGCAGCCCCTTTGTCAAGCAGCTGTTGTCAGGCTCCAGCCCTGGCTCGCCCACTGCTACTGCTCCAACACAGTCCCTTCCCTCTCCTGAGGACTTCCCGCTTTCATATATCCACAAACCTTTGAGTCTCCTCCACCCAGGAGTACCATCACTACCTTCATCCACCTGCAGCTCGTCCCCTCTCCATTTGGAAGCCCTGGTTCCCTCTCCCTCCAATTGACTCTGAAGAAGGCCACCCTCATGTGGCCAGCTGGACCTGCTTTGTTCACAGAAGAGCCCACCCGACTCTGAGAGTTCACTCCCTTTTGTGACTCCCTACACCCCTCTTCCCCCATTCTGATGCCTCCTCCAGCCCACGGGCCCCTCCTTCAGGCCTCAGGGTTTAGAGGATGCTGGGAGCAGGCAGATCTGAAACACTAGGCTCCTGGGGCTCCCAGGCTCCTGGGACTTGGGGGTTCCTTGGTTCCCTCTCTTCTTGCTCCACCCTTCTCCCAGGGTGACTTCATCAGTTCCCATGGATTGAAAAACCTTGACTTGGTGAACTCCAAATTTGTCTCCAGTCTTGATCTCCCCTCTGACCTCTGGACCCAAATATCCGGCTGTCCCCTTGACAGCTCCCTGTGGGGTCTCCCAGATCATGACCATTCTTGGGCTTCAGGAACTTTGTCCCCAGGCCTTTCCCAGCACCCTCATCTCAGGAGAGCCACCCCACATAGCTACACATAGCAGCTATGTGTAGCTATTCCCCATCTCCTCCCTCCTGGCCCAAGTCCACTCTCAGGAGCCCATTTACTGAGGATCCTGCCCCACGGAGGCCTATGGCAGGGCCTGCCAATGTAGCATGGAGAGTAGAGAGGGTGATCTCTGTTAAGCTTCCCCACTGTAAAGACCCTCAAGAGCCAGGGCCCTTCTAGGGACAAGTGGGGAAACTGCTTCCTCTTAGCCCAGGACGGAGCTCGGTCCACTCCTGTAGAAGCAAGACACTGTTCTCCTGTGGGCTGGTGAACAGCAGCAGGGACCTCTCTGGGGACCACTATGTAATGGGCCCAGCCATGGGGGTGGGGCGGGAACTGCTGACCCCCCACCATTCCTGCAGTGCAAGCTCTTCAGGCAAGCTCCCAGGCTGTAGCAGATCCTGTTTCCCATGCAAGCCCTGTCTCTGGCTTTCGTAGTGTGGGAGATGAATTTGAAGCTTCAGTGCTAGGGAGAGTAAGGGGAGCTGAGCCGGTCCCCGATGCTGTGACAATTGTCTTGGTTGGCCATTCTTGTGGAGTATTTAGTGAGCATCTCCTGCAGACTGAACACACAGCCTGCAGGGCATAGAGCTTGGAACAAGACGCATATAGTACACAAGCCTGTGGGAAAGGGAGTAACCAGAATCTGAGTGAAGTTCTATGATGCCTATATATCCCACCAAAGATGACAGAAGTGGGGGGTGGCCACTGAGCTGCTGATGGCCCCAGGGTCCAAACTATCGACCCTTCTTCCCTTATGTCTCTCCCTCCCTCCATCCACTCATCATTCATCCATTCATTTATTCATCCACATGTTCACTCATTCATTCAATTATTCCATTACTCATTCAGATTTTCACCATTCATCTGCTTGTTCATTCACTTCCTCGTGTGTTCATTCATTCATTTTGTACTCCTTTGCTCTGAAACACTAGGTTCAAATGAACACTAGTGTTAATTTGCTTGCGAATTCACTCATTCATATGTTAGCTCACTGTCTCAGTCACTGTTCTATTGCTGTGAAGAGACACCATGATTAAGACAACTCCTAGAAAAGAAAACATTTAACTGGGGGCTTGTTTACAGTTTCACAGTTTCAGAGGTTAGTCCAGTATCATCATCGTGGGGAGCATGGCTGCACATAGACATGGTGCTGGAGAAGGAGCTGAGAGTTCTATGTCTTGATCCACAGCAGTGGGAGAGAGAGAGAGAGAGAGAGAGAGAGAGAGAGAGAGAGAGACAGAGACAGAGACAGAGAGACAGAGACAGAGAGAGAAACTGACTAGGTTGAAACCTCAAAGACCACCTCCAGTGACACACTTCCTTCAACAAGGCCACACCTCCTAATCCTTCTAATCCTTTCTAACAGTGCCACTCTCCGATGACCATTCAAATATATGGTCCTATGGGGGCCATTCTTACTCAAACTACCACATTCCCTCATCCATCCATTCATTCATTGGCCTATTTATTCATTCATTGCTTCATCTATCCAGTCACTTATTCATGCATTCGTTCATCTGCTGAGCACCTACCATGCCCTAGCTTTGTATTTGATGCTGAGAATGGGAGTGGAGCAAAGAATAAAAAAAAAAAAAAAAGAGTTTGTACCTTTAAAGGTCACAGAACGGTGGGCAGAAAGAGCCACCATGTAGGGCAATCAGACAAATATACAGCGATAGACATGACCAAGGATGACCTAGAAGAGAAAGATGGACTTCACGTATCCATAGATGTGTACATGTAGGTGTGTGTATAGGTTTACGTGTGTGTGCCATATCTTCATGCATGTTTGTGTGCATGTGTTTGCTTCTGTATGTGAGCACACACAAGTGTGTGTTTATGTACAGGAGAGAGTGTGTATAGGTGTGTACATGAGTGCATGTCGTGGTCTATGCTATGCTGCTGTAACAAAATATCCGAAAGTGAATAATTAAAAGAAAAGAATTCAGGCAGAAATCTTAAAATCCCAGTATTAGGGAGGCTAAAGCAAGAAGACTGTGAGTCCCAGGCCAGCCTGGGCAATACAGCGAGTTCCAGGCCAGGCTGAGCTACACAGTGTTCCTATCTCAAACAAGCAAACAAAGTTTATTTAACTTATAGTCTCAGTGGTGGAAATCCATCTGTTCGGCCTCCAATGAGGCCTCATAGCTGCATGACACATGGCAGAGCAGCAGCAAGGAAAAGGCCACACACAGGAGGGGCAAACACATGCATCAACCTTGTAGTGACTCACTCTTGCTAGAACTAGCCTGCTTTCCATGAGGAATGCACTAATACTGCCCAGGACCAATCCCTCCACACAAGGCCCCACTTCTTAAAGGGCCCATCCCCCATCACCAATAAGCTGAGCATGGAGCTTCTAGTGCATGGACACACAAGGCACATTTGAAATGCAGCCACTCCACAACAGTGTGTGTGTGCGTGCGCGTGTGCGTGCGTGCGTGCGTGCGTGCGTGTGTGGTGTGTGTGTGTGTGTGTGTGTGTGTGTGTGTGTGTGTGTGTGTGCATGCAAATGCATGTGCTTGTCCTGTGCCAGGTGGAGGGTGGGGAGGGAGAAGTGTCCAAGGCAAATGGAGTTACATGAGACCTTCCCTGGGCTGGGCTGGCTCATTCCAGCTCCCTGCACACAGGTTCCCAGCAGTGTGGTTTTTCAACAGTGTGGTTCTGACAAGTCTGCTCCGTGTCAGCTGTGGGCAAGATCCATGTGGCATTTCCAAGAAAATTTCCAGGAAAGGGTATAGGGGCCATTGGAAAGGCTAGGAGGTACTAGGACCCCAAGACTGGCCACTAGTGGATTAACTCCTATAAGTCCTGATGGGAAGCTCCAGGGCCTCCATTAGTTGGATGACCAAGAAGGACCTAGATTGCAATGGGGATAAGACTGGGGCCTGTCTCTGGGTCAGCTTGGATACTGGGTGTGGCAGGCAGGGCCAAGGGTTATGTTTGAATGCAGAGGAGCTCAGGACAGAACTCCTAGCCACACTTTGCGGAACTGGCGTGGGCGGGTGGTGCTTTGGATGGTCCTGGAACATAACAAGGCCCTGTTCGCTGTCAGACCAGTCACACAGCGGCAGTAGGCACAGAGAGGTATGTGGGAAGGTTCCCAAGGCTGAATGGAGTCCAGGTAGCAGAATGGATGCCTGATCCAAAGACATGAATAGACAAGGGGATGGGGGTGGAGGGGGCAGTGGGGAGATTGACAGCTCTCTGTTCCCTGACTGGTGGCTAGTTCTGCACTGACTGACTTAGGCTCTGCATATAAGGCAGGATACCTCCTGATTTTTCTGACATCCTCATTTCACAGGCAACTTCAGCCAGTCTCAGAGGTCCCAAGAGTGTCTGTGTGACTCCAGTTTTCCACATTCTGAGCTCTTGGGGTAGGGATCCCACAAGATCCACTTGGGAGCCCAATTTGTAGAGCAAGTAGGAGCCACAGTGTGCTGGCTGGAAGGTGAATTGGTGTAAGAAGGCAGGAATGAGTATGTGAGGGAGTGAACGCAACATGGCTCTCCTCCTAAGTGCTCTCCTCTTCAACCCAAGCTGCTTCCCTCAAAAATCTGCTTCAGGCTCAAGAAATCTCTTGTGTTTTGTTTTCCTTTTATTTTTGTAATTTATTTTTAATTTCTTATTGTATGGGTATGTGGGTGTACATGCAACTTGTATTTGTGTAGGCCAACATCAGGGGCTGTCCTCTACTGTTTTCTACCTTGTTTTCTAAGACAGGGTCTCGCTCTAAACACAGAGCTCCCTATCAGCTAGACTGGTCTGTGAGCCCCAGGGACCTGCCTGTCTGCCTCCAGTGTTGCTGTCACAGAAGCCTACCACCACTTTGGCTTTTGCATGGGTTCTAGGGATCCACACCAGGAATGTCACACTTGCACAGCAGGTACCTCACCCACTGAACTGTCTCCGCTGCCCAGTGTTGATTTTCTACTACTGCATAATGATGTAGTTGGGGGCTGGGCTGCCCAACCCCACAGGTCCCCAGGCAGAGTGCTGAATTTGCAAGGCTTCTTCTGAGCCCTGAAGTCATCTCCAGGTGACACATCACCAGCAAGCCATTGCCACCTAGACAGTTGCTATGCTCTACTTGTGAGCAAACATGAGGGAGAAAGCCACACATATTTTGAGCAGAATCAACCTTTTGTGAAATGTGGCCCCACAGCTGGCAGAATCTGCAGCCATGGGACCTGTGGGTATGGAGCCTAGCCACTCCATTGTAAAGGCAGCAGGACATGGCTCAAATAGCTAAGTCTTCTATCTATAAAAGCTGCAATCCAGGCATGGATGGAGCCTAGCTCTTCCTCAGTTTGGAGTAAAGATCTCTTTGCAGCCTCAGGACTCACTCTGACCTCCATCTCCAAGTGTACACTGCAGCATCAGCCTTCCACTAGGCTCAGCTGCTCCATAAGACCTATCTGCTCTGAACTGTGTAATTTGCCCACTGAATCATAGAGGCCAACCATGTCCATTCACCTGGAGGAGACCACACACGGAAGAGTCACAGGGGTTGGGGTCCTGGGAACCACTTTAGACTGCTACAAACCTCACTTTCCTGGGCTGGGGCCTGAGTCTGGGTAAAAAGTTAAGCTTGTGGGGTGACTGATTGGACAGGAGTGGAGAAGTGAAGAGTTTCAGCCAGTCATGGCCTTCTGAGAACCAGGGCCCATGCCTGACTTCTCTTTGAAGTGTGGTCGTGGCAACTTATGCTGCGGTACCAGTTATGCTTTCAAGGCCCACCAGTGTGAGGGATGATGGCCTGCCTGTCCCTGATGTCAGAGTCTGGGTAGAGCCACAGTGGTGGTGGCTGGGTTGATGACTAGTGTTAATTGTTTAACTTGACAAAATCTGGAATTGCATGGGAAGAAGCCTCTGAGAATATCTGAGGGAGCATCTTGATTATGTTAATGAAAGACTTGCCCACTGTGGGTGGCACCATCCCCTAGGCATTTATCCCTGGCTTATAATAGACTGAGCTCTTTAAATTTGTGTGTGTGTCACTGCTGTGTACAGATTTGTCTCTGCATTCAAGTTTGCCATCTTCCCAAAGATACTGGCCATCCCAAGGATCTCCTTAACTGATTTATACCTGTGAAGGTTGCTCTGGGCCTTAGTTGGTAGAGTGCTTGCCTAGTACGCACCGAACCCCAGGTTCTATCCCTGGCACATTAAAAAAATAAAAAAGTCTTTCTTCTGCTAAGTCAGAATTTGGAGGTCTGATTTAATTCATAGTGACCACTGCCAGCCAGGGAACCATCTATGCTAGATGGTTCCGGGTGGCCTGGCTGGCCTGCTGGAAGGGAGGGGCAGGCCAGGTTTCATTGGGGGCAGGGCCCAGGCATGCCTGGGTAGACTGGTATTTTCACTGCCTGAGGACCTACAGTCCCATGGCAGAACCCAGGGCTGTGTGTTGGTTCTGGGAGGTCCTGCCCCCTGGCCTGTGGCCTCAGGGTTATCAGCTGCTTTTCTTCTCTTCCCTGAACAACAGCTTCGCCATTGACCCTGTACTGGGTTTATTTTGCTGGAAAAGGGTCAAATTCCAGTGTTCGTGGGCCTGCGTGCACCCCAGGACAGCTGGCCTGGCTGCTTCCCAGAATTTGAGCTGGAAAAGAACCCTGGCCAGACCATGAGCAGCCTGATGTGGCCTTGCTCATCCCTATGGCAGGGTGGAGGTGACCTGTGCTTATCCAAGGAAGCAGGTTCCTGTCAGCAGAATTTCATAGCCTCTTCCCTTAGAAAACCAAAAAGAAAGTTCTTACATCCCCATACAGGGTTTCTCTCTAGTAACAACATTGTCACAGCTTCACAGGTGCAGAGCTGGTGGGGTGAGGGCACTAAAGAAAAATGTTTAGGGACCTGAAAGATGGTACAGTTTATAAAATGTTTGCTGTGCAAACATGAGGATCTACGTTTGATCCCCAGCACCCATGCAAGAGTGCCTGCTGTGGGGCATGCTGGGAACCTCAGCACTGGGGAGACAGAGACAGGAAGATCCCCAGGGCTGACTGTGCAGTCAGTTGCACCAAATGCAGGTTTAGTGAGAGATACTGACCTTGGTGGCCATTCAGCAAGTCACATGTATGTTCCTTGAGCATCACTACAATATTACAAAGGTAGTGTCCTTGTCACCTGGCACTCTGAAGAAACCTGAAGCCTACACATTGCTCTAGGGAGGACTTTTTCTGTTCTGCTCGTCACCCCACGTCTCTGAGCAGGTGTGGAGGGCACGATGCCAAGAACACTACTGATGCAAAAAAGTGTCACTCTGGGGTGAACTGAGGGTCATGAACCCCTCACTTTCAATTCGTGGATGAGGCAATGGGGAATCTTGTTTGTCCCCATCCATTAGAAGTCCTGGCCCATCAGCTGGCTAGGAGACCCAGCATGAGGGTCTTGGAGCTAAGATGAATAGGGCAGGTCCTGCCTGGATGCAGATCATCTTGGTCAGTCCCATCCTGCCTCTAGATAGGGTGACCAGAGGCAGTGTCTGGTGACTCTGGTGTCTTTGGCTGAGCAGTGAGGGTGGTTCAGGTTTTCCATGTCAGTGAGGAGGATAATGTGGCCACTAACCTCTGGCTCACAAATCAAGCCATGGCTTCTGCCTGGCTCTACATGGGACATGTTTATACACCTGTCAGAAAGCCCCACAGATGGAGGGCTACATCCCAGTGTCCTTCCAAGTAGGGCCTGGAGTGGTGGCACGCACTGGCTGGCTTAGATCGTGGTGGTCTCCTTTGTCACTGTGACTCACTCACTCAAGGAAGACCCACCTTGGGTGTGATGGTGCATGCTGGCAATCCTAGGGAGATAAGAGTATCTCCACAAGTTTGAGACTAGCCTGGTCTGTAGAGCAAGTTCCAGGCCAGCCAGGGCCACATTGTGAGTTGTTAGCTCAAACCTAGCTGCCAGCCCTGGCTGGCAGAGTCCCTCCTGAGCACCGGGGTTATGGTAGGAACTAAAATAAGCCTCTTTCCTCAGTGGCAGCTCAATCTGCAGCAAAGAGAAAAGCAGTAAGAACCAAGGCAGGCAGAGGAGGCCACGTGGCCTTGGAGGCCACTGCAGAAACTGCCTCCTGTTTGCAGAGGGGGCTTCAGAGCACTGGTAGGGACACTAGGAGGAGACACACAGGGGCCAGGGTCAGGAGGTGCGCCTGGGATGGTGGCCACTGGTCCAGTTGCAGCCTGTGGGCAGGACAGAGGCAGGACTAGTGCAGAGTGCACACTGACAGCCTAGCCTGAGAAGGCCTGTGGGCACTCAGTTGCAATGTGTGCCTGGCTGTGGACTGGTTGTTTCTTCTGTGACCTAGTGTGTGTACACCACACAGCCCCTCCTCTTTGCACCTGCCCTGGACACCATGGACACACTAGGAGCTATACCAAGCAATCCCTGAGACTGCAGTCCTCACAGCAGCCCTGCTGGGCTCCAGCACAGTCTCCCATTTGAAAGCAGATTGCGGTACACTGCCAGGCCAGGCCTTGTTGCTGAGTCAGAGGCGAGCCCAGGGCCTGACCACAGGACATTTTTGAGATTCCAGGGCTGGCTTCACAGTAGTAAACCTTCTTACCCTGCCGCAGGTCTAGCTTCACCAGGTCCAAAATCCTAGCCTTGCAGGACCAGGAAGTACCTTGGGACAGGAGACATGGGAATGGAGACTGGAGGTGAGGACTAGAGGTCACAGGGTGAGCACCCTTTGCTCTCCTCCTCAAGTCAGCAGGGCACCCTGTGGTCCCGCCTGCACCCATGAAAGGAGGAGGCATTCGTGGTAGGAGACATGCTCAGAGCCCTCTCTACTAAGGTTTGGATTTTTCCTACAGATTAAAATGTTTCTATGTAACAATTCATTTTCATGGCTTAAAATCTTAAAATGTGAAAGAGGACCCTAAAAGATAGCTAGCTCAACAGGTGAGGGGCCTGTTACCACACCTGACTATTTGTGTGTTGTGTGTGTGTTTACTTGTGAGCCCACATGTTCTCGTGTGTGGGGGTACCCATGTGGAGGCCAAGGATCAATGTCAGGGGTCTCCCCCAGCTCTTTGACACTTTAATTTTTGAGACAGGGTCTTTCGCTGAATCTGTGACTCATTGGGTCCCAAAGATCCTTCTGTCTGTCCCCTAGCACTAGGATTATGGATATGCACTCTGGACCCAGCTTTTCCATGGGTGCTGGTATCTGAACTCAGGATCTCCTGCCTATGCAGCATCTCCTTGGCCCACTGAGCTATTGTCCCAGCTGCTATGTTTTTTTTCTTTTTTTAAACAAATTTTTTCAAGGTATGGGCTATACCTGTAATCTTATTACTCAGGAGTCTGAGGCAGGAGAATCCCCGTGGGCTTGAGGCTAGCCTGAGCCATAGAGCAAGACCATATATACTCAAACACACACACACACACACACACACACACACACACACACACACACACACAATCTCCAGGCTTGGTGGCACACTCTTTTAATCCCAGTACTTAGGAGGCAGAGGCATATGGATCTCCATGAGTTTCAGGCCAGTCAGGACAAATAGTGAGATCTTTTCTCAAATAAATAAATTGATTAGTATTGATTAGTTAAAATAAAATTACAAAGATATCTTGGATATAAAAATAACAAAACAAGCTTTTCTGCCCCAGCCCCTCAGCCCAATTTTTCTCTCCACAGAGGACAAATGTCAATTTCCAGAGGGTTTCCATAGGTATGTTTTATTCAAATCCTCTAAGTTTATGCCTATAGACAGGTGTGTGTGTGTGTGTGTGTGTGTGTGTGTGCTTAAGCATACACACATGAACACTGTGTGTTCTGTTATGTTAAAGGGACCACCTCAATTATTTTTGACAAAAGTCAGCCTTTGTGCTGCATATCTGGGAAGTGCAACCAAGATGGGTAGGTTGAGATGACCATCACATAGTGAAGCCAGAGATGTGGTCAGAGGCCATTGCTAGACAGATTCTCCAAAGCCCTCTGGAAACCTCTGCCCCAAAAACCTGAGGGCACCCTGGGAAGGGGATATGGGAGCCACCCACGATAAGCCTGATTGCCAGGGTCCTCTGGCTGAAGTGAAGACAGGCTTCTCGGTGTGGGGCAGAGGAGCCACGTCCCCTGAGAAGTGTTCCAGAGAGGATCTTGTCACCCTGAGACCCTGTGGAATGTCTGGGTGTGAGGGGGCGTCATGCACCTGTAAGACCCAAAGATTTCAGGCTGAGGACGGACTGCTATGCCTTCTCTGTACATTCTGTTGTCAATGCACATGTGTCACAGGTGTCTTGGGTACACTTGCCATCTGTGACAAAGACAGGCCTGTCTCCTTTGCCATTCTCAGGATAACACATGGATCAAGGAGAAGCCAGGCCAGGGTGAGAGAGGTGCTGGGCAGGAAGGGAAGGGCACACTGAGAACCCAGGTGCTCCAGGAGCTGCCAGGGTGAACCTTACATTTTCTTTTCTTTCCTTCTTTTTTTTTTTAAAGATTTTATTTATTATGTATACAACATTCTGCTTTCATGTATATCTGCACACCAGAAGAGGGCACCAGATCTCATAACGGATGGTTGTGAGCCACCATGTGGTTGCTGGGAATTGAACTCAGGACCTCTGGAAGAGCAGTCGGTGCTCTTAACCTCTGAGCCATCTCTCCAGTCCTGAACCTTACCTTTTCTTTTCACTCACCAAAGAAGCAGGGCTTGTACTAACACCCCACCCCTGCCTGAGGTTCCTAGGAGGAGGAAAGCGGGGATCCCCAAGATGGAGCTCTTTTTCAACCTGGAATCAGCAAAGATGTGTGGGAAATTCTGATATTGAACTCCTGAGTGTCCTGCCCGGCCTGTCCCTGGGTGAGATTGCAGCTTTCGCATAAAGCAAACAAAAACATGGGAAATATGACAAACTTGGCAGATCAGGGCTCAAAGCTCCTTGATTAGCCAGGAGGAAGTGTGTGTGTGTGTGTGTGTGTGTGTGTGTGTGTGTGTGTGTGTGTGTGTGTGTGTGTGTTGTATCAACCAAGACTGTGGTGCATGCCTGGAACCAAAACACTCAGGAGGCTACCGCAGGAGGATAGCAAGCTTAAAGCCACATAGTAAGACTCTTTCTCAAAAACAAAACAAACCATAGTTTTCCTTTTTTTTTGTTAAACTCTTTATTACATTTATTTGTACGTATGTGGAGGGTATGAGACAACTAGTGAAGGTTGGTTCTCTCCTCCACTGTGTGGGTCCTAGGGATTGAACTCAAGTTATCAGGCATGGCATCAAGTCCCTTCCCCCTCCGCCCCCCACACCTGTTGAGCCATCTTGCCAGCCCACTCTCTTTGTTTTAAAGACATTGGCCTAACTATCGATCATGAGCTCAGCTGTACTCTGGGGCTAGCCTTGGCACCTTAGGCCTCATCCTCATTCATACCAGTCTGCACACTTGGGTCCCTCCCCGGGAATGGCCCAGACACCAAGAGGAGGGGCTTCTGCAACACCCCGCCCCCAGTTCACCCTAGAGCAGCCTGGAAGTATGCAACCCTCAGAGGAGGGTACCAAGGACCCTGCTGTGTCACAGCAGAAGCCTTTGGATTCCTGGGAAGGACAATGAGTAGCCACCACTGACCTTTAGTCCCAGCCCTGTGACACTCCTTGATAGAGACTAGAGCTGTCAGCCTGGGGTGGTATTCCTGACCAGCCAGGCTCAGCCACCATCCTCAAGAAGTCAATTAAACACCAAGTAACAGTGAAAAGCAGAGAGGAGAGTCATTCAGTGTGGCTACATTGGAAAGAGGGACAAAGAGATCTGGTGACTCCCAAGTCTGTCCTCGGGGTCCAGACATGAGGTTCAGGCTTAAACAGAGGGCAGCAGGTGTGCATAGGTAAGCAGTCCTAGCCAAGGTGTGGTCCTGCCCCTCACTGACCCATCCCTGTCAGCTCCAGTCTCTCCTGCAAGGTGGTCTGGCAAGTTCTCAGAACTCTCTGAGATCTCTCTGGGAGACAAGCTCCCCCTCTGACTGGCACCAGGCTTCAGCCTTTCCCTTCCCCAGAGTGAGACTCCCAGGAAAATTCCGGTGCATTGTTTCAAAATTCTGATGGCCAAAGGACAGGGCACCTGTGTCTCTGTCCAGAATCTTTCACTCCTGCTAGGATGGTGATACTAGACTAGTCTAGACAGACTAGATATCTTCTGCTTCCTCCCACAGCAAGGCAAGGGGGCGGCTTGCTAACTGGATGCTTGCACATCGCACTAAAGGAGAGCCATTCTGCACACATAGACTATCTGCCCAGCCTCAGGTCCATAGCCTGCAGGAATTCAGTGCTCTCCAGGGAGAGAGCCAGACCCAGAGCCGATTTCTCCACTGGATACACACTTGGAGCTTCTTTCTGAACCAGCCCTTATCTGGGGAGTTCAGCTCACAGGTAAGGCTCCTGTCCTCAAGCCTGTAGCATTGTGGGGTCATGGGACCCACGACAGCTCAACTCTTAAGTCAACCACTGTTAGTGGGTGATGGCTGGGTGCTCAGGGTTGCAGATGGTGGGGAGGGAAGCCTGAGCTGTCAAGTTGCATACTGAGAACTGTGCCGGGAGCACTGAAGCCACATGCACTGGTTGGATTGAGTGTCCAGGACCGCTGGAGATGGACATCTAGATGGAGTCCGGAAATGCAGCCTCTCTCAGAGCTTCTTTTGATTTTCAATGTTGAGGATCAAACTTAGGGTTTCACATGCTACGTAGTTACCCTACCGTGGAGCTATAGAGTCAGGGTGTCTCTCTGTTGTCCAGGCTGGCCTTGAACTGGTAATCTTCAGCACGGGGAGGAGATTCACAGAGGTCACACAGTGGACAGAGGAACAAGAGGCAGAGCTGGGGTGCAGCCTGCCTGTATGATGTTAGCAGTGGGTGGAAGAGGGTCTTGAATTTGGGCCCCTCCTCTGCTGCTAATCTAGAAGTTTCTGTCTAGAGCCCAGCATGGCTTTACATGCTCTGCTGCTGATTCTGTGCAAAGTCCTTCCAGGGCAGGTAAAGGGGAACCCAGAATCCAGCCCGAGCTTTGCTGCTCCTGAGGTTGGGGTGGCTGTTCGAGTTGGGCAGACAGGTGCAGCAAGTGTCTCCATCCCACTGTAGGCGTTGACCTCTGCCAGTACCAGCAGAGCCCTGATAACTGCACCACGGAGGCCCATGCAGGAACAGGACCCTTCAGACAGCTCCTAAGGCCCCAGACCTAGCCCAGGCATAGAAAGTGTAGATTCCAAATGGAGGGAAGGCCCAAGGTGCTGGGCCTGCCCAAGACTGTGGACTTACTATGCCTGGGCTCAAGTGATGTTCTTGGGGTGGGATAGGACATGGATCTTGTCATCATACTTCCTGTGAAAACAGGAAGTTTGGGGGTCAATAGTAAGAGTGGGGGAAGGGAAAGGAGACTGAACTGAATGAGTTTAAGCTGGGGCAACCCTCAAGGTCCAGGATGGAAGAAGTACTCACCCCAAGACTCCAGAGTACAGGGCTAGTCTGGAGACTGCTGGCTTTGCCCAGCCACACTGTCCCAGGCTCTGGTCCCTTGGCCTATTGATCCCTGACTTCCCATGGATCCTGGCGAGGTGGGTATGATAAATAGCTTATTGCTGGGACTTCTAGTCACAGTACACCCAAGGAGACTTGTTCGCCTCCTTTGGTCCTCGGTTACCCTTCTGTAACTGCTTTTTTGGAGTGGCTGGAAGTGATTGTGGCCATGACTATGTGAACCTTGACCCTCTGCAGGCAACTGCCTCCTCTCCGAGGACCCCTACTCAGGTGTCAGCCCAGGAAGTTATGCCCTCAGTCACATTCTGAGACCAGCAAGAATTCTTTCCTGCTGGAGTTTTGTCAGGAAAAAGGGGTGTCGGGAGCCTCTCTCCTCAACTTCTGCCTAGAACTCAGGACCGGAGTAAAGAGGGCTGCAGCACAGGTACCCTGGGCTTACCTTCCTCAGCTCCTATCTCAGCCTCTCTTTGCCCCCAACTTCCTCCCTGTCCCCCTGCCCCCCACTTCCCTTTGGGTGAAAGGAGCAACTGCCTTTCTGTGTGCTTCTATTTCTGCACCTTCCGCTTCCTGCAGAAAGTTCTGGAATCCACAAGGCCAGCTGGCCCTGAGGGCAGGATGTGGGGGGCCTCAGATTTCCTTTTCTCCAGTAGCCTGGCCCCATGGACTCCTCAGGGAGAAGGAAGTGCTGCCTGGGCCGGGCAGTCCCCCAGAGGTAAACTTTCACTGGCATTTGTGTTTATCGCCTCCTGTATACAGGCTGGAGGGAGGGCGCACCACAGGGCAAATACTCATGCAGTCTTCTGAGAGCAGCTTCCCAGGTAGGCTTTGCTCTGCTTCAACTTTACAGGCAAAGGACAGACATATC
This sequence comes from Cricetulus griseus, assembly GCF_003668045.3. Classification (NCBI taxonomy): domain Eukaryota; kingdom Metazoa; phylum Chordata; class Mammalia; order Rodentia; family Cricetidae; genus Cricetulus; species Cricetulus griseus. Next base: position 56,273,237 of record NC_048596.1, on the reverse strand, counting down.
AAGCAAGCTATGCAAAGGGAATGGCCAAGGCATGGCAGGTTCTCACAGACAGTGCAGCTGGGGCCAGGCTCAGCTCAGCTGGAAGAGTGCTCACCTAGCCAAGATGCCCCAGGTTTCATACCCAGCACTGCATAAACTGAGTGTAGTGTTGCATATATCTGTCATCCTGTCACAGGAGGTGGGGGTAGAGTTCAAAGTCATCCTCAGCTACCTAGAGAAGTCTAGGCTACATGCGACTCTGTCTCAAACACACAAAACAAAACAAAGAAACTCACAAAGGTAGGACACGGGGCTCTTCCGTTTTCTACTCTCTTGAAAAAGTGAAGTGTGCATGAAGGAGACACAGGGAAGAGGGGGAGGGAGACACGGCTGGTGCTGCTGACGAAGTTTCTGGAAATCCCAATTGTTTTTGAGCCACTTGGCGTTCCAGGGTTTGGGTGGGAATCATTGCAACACCTGCAGCCTCAGGGCCCAGGTAAGACAGTGCAGGTGTTGGGAGGGGACCCCTTTGTCATCATTGTGATTCGGAGGGTGGGGCTGGGCCTGCCTGGCCTCTGTCCCACCCAGGGCAGTGCTATGATCTGAGGAAGGAGTTGCAGGTCCCCATGGGCAAGTGCAGAGCCAGTGCGGTCAGCAGGAGCAGCAGCCTCGTGGACATATGAATGGGTCAGAGCTGGTGACCACCCTGGGGGGAGCGGGGCTGGATCTCTGTCTCTGCCACCTTCTGGGCTGGAGGCCACCCCTTTCCCTCCTGCTTCACCTGCCCCTTGAATGCAGCCCTGGTTGTTGGTTGAATCTGAACTCCACTGAGTAGTAACATCAGACTGTTTAAAGATTAACTTCCCAGGGCTGGGGACCTGGCTCAGTCGCTAGAGTGCTTGCTGTATAAGCATGGGGACCTGAATTCAGATCTCCGGAACCCAAGTAAAATGGCAGGTCTGGAAGGGCCATTCTCAATGAACACAGGTCATCCTTCAGAAAGCCAGGAGCAATCACATTCTCTCCAGCTACAGAGAAATCCAGCCACTCACATGCACGGTCCTGAGTCTACCTCAAAGGCTTCTTACTAAAGATCTGAGTGCTCTGGCAGGATTATCCATTTGGGAACTCAGTGCCCACAAGTCAGCAGCTTCCAGATCTTAGTGGTTTGTAGGAGCTTTTTGCATATGAAAGATATGTTTGTCCTTCCTAGTTTGTGATATGTTCTCCGGATCTTTGAAACATTTGTCTCTCACGGTAAAGAAGTGTGTGAGCCAGTGTCTCAGACTTATTTTTTATGGCTAGGATTTCCCCCCCAAGTTGAAAGTTTTCTTTTTTCTGTATTTTTATATATATTTATTTATTTGTGGGACATGAATGCCAAGATTAGTAGCAGGCAACTTTATACACTGAGCTATCTCAGCAACTTCAAAAATATCAGTTAACTGTTTCTTTTCTTCAGTGGGGTTCAGCATCACCTGACTTGGACATGTAAACTGTTTCCATAGGGAGAAGAGGCAGTCTGTGTCCCCTGGTTCATGCCTGCTCTCTGGGACAAACCAACTGTCTATGAGAATATAAAGGGTAGGAAAGGCCCATGGACTGCCGGACTCTGGACTCTACACTGGAGCATTAAGTGTTCTTATAGGTTCTGGGCAGAGGGGCCTTGTGTGTCACACTTATTGGTGTCCAGATTCCAGTTCCTCTTGCACCAAAGGATGAGAAATCACCCAGCCAGTGAAAGCAGAGGGTCCTCTTTATGCATACGTTAGGGCTGAGGGCTTTGTCTATGGGAGGACTGGCAGGGCAGGGTGGCTGGTCACTGGAATCTGGATGGAACATACCTGTGACCTCATTTGTATCTGGAGACAGGTGAGTTACAGGGAACACCTACTTCTAGCGTAATCTCCCATTTTGTGATTACCCACATGTCTCTGTATGCTTTCATTCACTCAGGAATGGAGAGGCTTGATGGTATGAATCAAGCATAAGAATGTCAGAGAAGGATGTCAGGCCAACAGAGGACAGGACTCGGGGTAGGGGTGGGGAGAGGTCTGCTTACATAGAGACTTTTGGAGGAGGGTTCTGGCTGAAGTAGCCAAGCTGCCAAGGTTGGGGGCCATGTTCTAGTACTTACATCGATAGCTGTGGCCTTTCTTGCATAAGGCAGGAGGGTAGGAAGCACTGCTGCCCAGGAGGCCGGTGCTGCAAGCCAGATGACAGGGAGAGATGGACAGACCCTGGAACTGAGGCCAGAAGGACGTGGTGTGGGACAGGCTGAGGTTAGGAAGGGGTCCAAGTCACATCAAAGCTAAACCCCAATCAATCCAACCAAGGAAAAGTCCTAGGCTGGCCTCCTCATGGTTAAATCCTAACACTCAAAGAGGAATTCACACCAGGTCTTCCCAGATTCTCCCAGAATACCTCTTCATTCATTTGACTAAGTTGGCATTTCTCTGACACCGCAACAAGAGTGAACCATACACTAATACCCTTATTGCAGAGGCTGTGTATTCAGGAAGGTGGGGGAAATGGCTCAGTGAGTAGAGCTGCTTGCTGCTAAGACTGTGACCTGAGTTCCATCCATAGAACCCACATGATGGAGAAGAGAACTGACTCTTCCTTGCAAGTTGTCCTCTGACCTTCACACCTGGGCCCCCAGAGCTTATCACACACAAATATCACACCACATTCAAACACACACATCTCATCACATCCACACACAGCACACAGCACATACACACACAGCACAAACACACAGATCACATACACACACATAACACATCACACACACATCATACCATACCCACCCATCATATTACATACACACATCACACACACACACACATCCTATCACACACACATCACATCAAATACAACACACACACACACACACACACACACACACACACACACACAGAGGAGACTGCCGGCTAGCTACCTCTAATCCCCAGAAGTTATGAGCCAGTGGCTTCACAGCCAGGTCCCAGCACTAGACAGGAAAAGAACAGATCAGTGTGTGGATGCCAGACCAGGGACAGCAGTGGCTAACAACAGGGACACAGACTATGTTGGTTCTGGGTCCCCACTACATGGGCTATGAAGTCAAGTCCAATGTACATAGTAGGCACACAGGTAAGGGTCACAGAACAATCAGAGGTGCCCAGGGGACCATGCAGGTAGGGCCTGGTGGGGAGTTCACCTCCACCACCAGGATGGCTCCAGTTAGAAGGGCTACATGCCAGAAGGTTCTGCCAGTGCCTCTAGAAGTTTCTGTCTGGAGCCCAGCATGGCTTTGCATCCTTTGCTGCTGATGCTGTGCACAGTCCTTCCAGGGCAGGTAAAGGGGAACCCAGAATCCAGCTCGTGCTGTGCTGTTCCTGAGGTTGGAGCAGCTGTGGGAGTTGGGCAGGCAGGTGCAGCAAGTGTCTCCATCCCACTGTAGGCATTGACCTCTGCCAGGGCCAGCAGCCCCCCACCTCAACCCACCCATGGTTTCATTCTCCAGCCCCATGCAGATCAGAGGTACCAAGGCACAGGCCTATAAACACAGGCCCCACACAGATGCTCACAGAAGGCCCAGGTGCTCACATGCTCTCACATGTATTCACAACCCCACACAGGCACTCGTGATGTACACAGAGGACAAACTTGAAAACATGCCTGCATGTACTCCCACACATGGTCATACACCCACATGCACCACCCAAAACAACCCGAGGCAGGGGCTACCATCCACGTGCCATGCTGCTAACCAAATGAACCAGTTGGGACTTGCTTAATTGCTGTTGGGGGAGGAGCCATCAGCATCCCAGGATGCCTGCCAGCATGTGGGTGGGTGCCTTCCAGCCCCTTGCTGCTTGGTAACCAAACCCAAGCCTGGCCTCAAGAATGCCAGGCAGAGGAGAGAAAAGGAAAAATGCCCACACCCTATAATTTAAACATGTCTTTGTGGCACACAGCCTGCTGGGCCTTGCCAGTGCCAGGCATCCTGTGGGCATGTGAAAGGCTGCCGGCTGAGTGGCCAGTGGGCATGGCCATCAGGTAGGGGCACCCTGGTCTCCCACCCCTGCTGCAACCACACTCTGGTTTCCTCCTTGTTCTTCAAGTCTGTCCTGCAGCCGGGCACTGCTGAGGTCTAGAAATGGCACCTTCCTGCTTATTTCCCATGCCCCGAGGCTCACTCAGGTCACCTGAGAATTCTATGTGGCCTCACACCCACTTCCAGCCCTGAGGATGACACAGGGTCCTATGACCTGCCCTGAGCTCAGGCTGCTTCTCCCCTGGTCCCTGTGACTCTTCAGCCTTGGTTGACCTCAAGTGAAGTCCCATTTTCCCCTCTGGTTTTTGCAGTATTATTTCTGCTCCCACTAACCCCCGTCCTCGAAGTCTTGGTCCCCAGGATGCTGGTTGAGCCTACTGAACCCTGCTGGCATCCTAAGTGGGGATCCGGGTTGTTGTCAACTTCCTGGTGCAGGACATCACAAGCGGCAGGGATTTGTGGATTTCCCAAACCTGCCTTATCCTTAGATGTCAGGCCACACTTTGATCAGAGTATGTTCATGGGCCATGAGGTAGGGCTCTGTCATTGCTTGTGGTTAATCCACAAAAGGGCTCTCTCATCATGAGCATGAAGAGACACACCCTCCATCACGGTCTACATGTCCCCTGGTGACCCATCTCTCACCGGCAGCACTCTTCCTGTGTGTTCTTGAATGAATTACATTATTACCCACCCCAGGGTCTTTGCACAGCTTCCCCTCTAATTCTTTCCGCCACTGGGAAGTTGTCTTCTGGAGTTATGGCCTGGACAGAGTCTTCCAAATCTGAATCTTCCATCCCTCTCCAGCACTGCCCACCTCTTTCCTGGACAGATGGCTTTTTAGTTTTAGTTTTATTTTATTTCATTTTTGCATTCTTTGCTAAACATTGTGTTTAGGTCTTTAGCCTCTGAAGTTATGCTCCTTCATGTTCCTACAGCTAAGCATGCCAAAGGTGTCCAATAAATGGTGATGACTTGACTGAAGCAAGCTGGCGCCTGGGGTGAGGGGGTTATTCACACCATGAGGGTTGTGTTTATTACAGTCCCTCATGCTTTTGTCATCCTATAGGTTTAGGTGGCAGGAGTGCCGTGTTGAAGCCGAGGGTCCTCAGTTGAGATGTTTCTATATTCTCTCTCATGTCAGACCCTTCAAGTCTCACTCCTTGGGCAGTGTGGCTTGCTGTGCTGTGCCATTTGAGTAGACTGCAAGGTTGCCATTCATTCCTCCTCCCTGTGTGTCCTGGCCAACTCTAACCTCCAAGTCACAGGGCTGTGACTATACCTGCTGATCCCTCCTTAGTCTTGGCGTGCCTCTAGCAGGTGTGAGCCCATCTCATCTTCCCCTAGAAGGCACCTACCCTGCAGGTACCATGGGACACTCAGAGCAGTGGCACAGACCACCACCCTGTCTGAGGAACCCTTTAATCCCATTGACTTTAGAGAGGGGGCAATCACCAAGGTGCCTGGCACTTACTCACATAAATTGTGAAGGGCTTGCCACCATGTCAGGCAGGTGTTTCTCGGAGCAGGGGGCCTGTGTGGGAGGGTTCGGGAACCTATCCTGCCAGGCATCTCCCCAAAGCCCCTGGGGCTCCCTTAAGCCCTGTCCTAGCCCTACTCAGTCCCTAAGCATTTCTTAACTGTTGTTTTCTAGGTAATGCTGGGACTGTCAGATGAACTCTCTTTAGGCTTCAGTTACTGGGTTACATGGGGATGTCCCAACATTCTTTGCTTCTATATGACAGACCCCATTTCCTGCATACCAGCCCTCTAAGAAACTAGTTATCCCCATCTCCTATTCCTTTGGAGCTAGCTGTCCCCACTCCCAGCACCCCTGGCTAAGAAAGAGGTGAGGATGGGAAGGCAGGAGCGAATACACATGTCCTGACTAGACAGATCTCTGGGAAGATCTGCCCCCACACAGGGGTGACCCACACTTCTGGGGCCTGGCTCCTTCATCTTCCCCAAAGGTCTGGACAAATCATGCTCCCACTCACTGGTGACCTAACACTCCAGAGCCGCAGAGACTCAGAGGCTTGCTGGACCCGAGTGAGCTGAATGCTGCTTGGCCAGTGTCACCATCTCTGTCCACAGCCACAGTTCTGCTTGCTTGTCTGTTCAAATGATGTACCCATCTCCCCCATCTCATCCTCTCAGTGCCTGGCTCTCTGCCCTTCCTACCACATCAGCCTCACAGGATCTACCAAGTGGCTGTCTTATCCCTGTGTGCTTGTGGATGGTGAGGAAGTAAGGGGCTGTCCTCTGTGCGGAAGACCTAGTGCTTGCATTAAAGACGGGCAGAAGGGTGCAGGGGGAGCCAAGCCCAGGGCTATAGGTAGGCTCAGCTACACGTCCATGCCACCTGCATCATCCCAGTTTCTTGGAATGATGGAAAACATTGGTAGGTAAGGACACCAAGAGACCAGCCCTGATCAGTCAGGGCTGTCTGCAGCTCTGGTCTTCCAAACCCATCTTGAATTTTTTTTTAACCAGGTCCACTGTTTGCTGAGCTCATTCTTTAGTGTATGTGGTTGGTAGAACATGGCAGTCACCAAATCTGCCCTCAACCCCTGAAGACTGTGTTAAGGAGGTGAAAGAATTGGGGATGACGACATCAGTGGAATTCATGGAGATCTGGGGATGGCAGGTACAGGGATAGGATAAATCCTGCACAGTGGTGTGTGGCCACATTGCTCTCAGGAGCTGCTTATGGAGGTTGCAGGAGTTGTTTGACAATGGTTAATGGCAACTATTGGCAATCAAAGTACCAATGTCATGTATCTGCTTGGAATGTGAGTGCCACAGTCAAAAGGCCAACCTCCCCAGTTGTCCTGCTTTGTTTTCCTGTCTGATGCACCCGGTCACCACCTGTTTCTCATGTACAAGGTGGAGACAGCCCTTCCCAGGTGGCTTTGTTGACTATCTAGACTTTGGAAAGTGCCCAAGAAAACATGAGTGGTGTAGATTAAACCGGAAGTATGTAACTTGTAGCTTTCAGACCATGACCAGCCCAGAGCATCGATGAACTATTCATTCACGATTCACCCAAGCTGGCCAACAGGCAGCTCCTGTACTTGCGAAATGAATGAGATTCCAAGCCCTGGTCCATGTGAAGTTAGATGGAGGTGTGACTCATTAAGGTCAACAAGAATGAGACCGGCATACCTACACCTGCTCAGAAATGGTCTCCAAAGTTTGCCATGGTCCATTGGCCAAATAAACAAGACCACACATAGAGGACGCAAGGGCACTGTGCCTTAGAGTTTTTTCTTTGAATTTGACTAGCTGGAGGTTTTCTTGGCATGGTGAGTTGTGATCTGACATGGGTCCCAGAGAAAATTCTAGCTCACATTGTGGACAAGTAACCCATCTTCACTCACAGATAAGTGACATCTCATTCACTGCCCACACATGCCCCCAGTGACATCCTACTCACTGCCCACACGTGTCCTCAGTGACATCCCACTCACTGCCCACACGTGCCTTTAGTGACATGCTACTCACTGCCCACACGTGCCCCCAGTGACATCCTACTCAATGCTCCCAGACCAAAACCCAGACCCAGATCATAGCCACAGATCTGACAGCCACTGCCTTCCTAGTACCCCCCCACTCCATGGTAGACACCTTCCTGCAACTCCATGGACAGATTCCGGACTTCAATATATAACAGCCATACCCATGTCTGTGTGTCTGTCTTCTTTCCCGTGTCCATGGAGGTGAGATCCCTCTACCTTGTCTCATGCATCTTTGACTGTTCATTCCCTGTTGCATAATATTCCACGGTGCATCCAGCTATGATGGAGCAGACCTTTAACGTCAGCAGTCTAGACACAGATGGATCTATGTGAATTCAAGGTGAGTTTGGTCGGCAAAGCAAGTTCCAGGCCAGCCAGGGTTGCATAGTGAGACCATGTCCCAAGAAAACTAAAACAAAACAAAACAAACAAAAAATTCCATAGTGCATACATCCTTCATCCCATTTGTCCACTTTGGTGATAATGGGCATTTGAGTGGCTTCCGGTGCTCAGGTTGCTATATATAATGTCACCAGAAGTAACTGAGTCTTTGGATAAACATGACTGTAGATTCGCTCAGGGAATGTATCTGAAGAGACTAACTGAGTCTGGATTATCATGTGCCTAGCTTTAGCCAAGTCTGCAAACCATGTCACAGAGGTAAGTATGCGCACGCACATGTACAGAAGGTGAGGTCAGAGGTTAACTATGTATGGGTGTTGCTCCTCAGATACTGACTGTTGGCCTTGTGTTTTGAGGCAGGACTTCTCACTGGCCTGGAGCTTGTCACTAAGCCATCCTGATTGTCCAGAGAGCCCAGGGTCCCTCTTATCCCCGCCTCTTGAGTGCCGGCATCTCAAGTACAAGCCACTGTGCCTGATTTTTCATGCAGGTTCCAGGGACCAAACTCAAGTCCTCGTGTTTGCAATGTATTGACTGAGCCGTGTCCCCTGCTCCATGTCCTAAGGTTTGTAACAAGTCATACTCCATCAGCACTGTGTGGTTGTGACAGGCTCTCTGCCTCTCCCCAGCATCGTCCTTTGCTTCTGCTTTAGCCACTCTGGGGAGTGCCATACAGTAACTCACCATGCTTGTTCATTTTCCCCATGACTGACTCATGGAATCAGCATCTCTTCGAATGTTCATCGCCAAGCACAACATCCTCCCTAATGAAAAGGGCCGTGTCTGTCAGAGTGACTTGTGTTAAAGATGGTTGATGTGAGGGGGCCCTTCTGAGACTGTGTGTTCCTGGTGTTTGGGGGGTCCCACTCCCGGGCTGTGTCCTTGCTTTTCCCATTGAAGTCATCTCAGGCCTGGGATTTCTTCACCCTCTTGGAGAGGGGAAGTAATTAGCATTTCTTGAGCACTATTTAAGAAAGAATTACCAGTGGGTCTGCTGGCACAGGCCTGTCATCCCAGCTGTGGGAGAGGCTGAGACAGGAGGATCACTAGTTTAAGGTCAGCATGGTCTGTTCCTAAATAAAAAGTAAACAGTGGTCTGGGGCTCAGTGCTAGAGGACTTTGCCTAACAGGTCCTAGGCCTTGAGTTTCATCTGTACAAATATTCACAGAATACCATCACTCATTAGCCACCTATATAGTGACTGTCACCCTTTGGTTTCTCCACTTGGGTTCCTGAGAACACACAGTTGGCCCCACCCTACTTGTTAAAAGACCCTGACATACGCTAGTTGTCGAATGTGATCTGTGTCTGTAGATCTTTGTTCTCATGGGTGAAATGAATGCCATCATGTCTAAAATGCCGCTGTCCTGAAACTACCCAGTTATCTGTACTGCCCACCTGTCTTTTTAGTTTGTGTTTTTTTTTTTATTTTTTATTTGAATTGGTTTTTGTTTTTTAAGACAGGGTTTCACTGTTCTGGAACTCACTCTGTAGACCAGGCCGACCTCAAACTCACAGAGATGGTATGTTTGTTTTTTGAGAAAGTCTCATGTAGCTCACAGTGGTTTCGAAGTTACTAATAACGGAGGATGACTTTGAACTCCTCATCCTCCTGTTTCTACTTCCCGAGTGGTGGGATGGCATGACAGGCATGGGCCGTCGGATCTAAATCTATGTTGGTCTGGGAATAGAATCCAGACCTTCTTGTGTGCTAGATAAGCACTCTTCCAACTGAGTCACATCCACAGCCAAGTAAAGGCACAACTTGACTCTCCTGCCTTTCAAGTGCTGGGGTGACAGGTGTGTGCTTGTCCCTCCCCATCTTTGTCCTTTGTCATAAAGATTGTCTATAATCTTGGCTCTTTGGAATTTCCTCTGGAATTATGAACCCCCCTCATCAGTGTCCAACAAGAAGAAAATACAGGAATGAGGCAAAGCACATCCAGCAAAGAGCCATTGCCTTGTTCAGCCAGTGTCATCACACTTCTTACAGCTGCCATGTCCAGACCTGGGGATGCAGAGCGGAATGGATCTGTGCTAGCTGCAGCCCCAAGGGTAGATGCTTTTCTAGTTCGTTCCGTCAGTGATGGATGGAAGCCCAGAGTGCAAAGACCACTTGCTCAGCACCTACTGTGTGCCAGGTGGAATCATCATGCCACTATCCTTGTTCCCAACCTTCCCCCAATGCCCCAGCTGCCACAAGACAGGAGTTGAGAGGCAGGGAAAGTAGGGAATCTTTAAGACTGGAAGATCTGGGGACATGAGAGGACCTGGTGTATGTGCATAGGGACCTCAAGAGGCTCTCTGAGACCTGAGTTGAAGGAGAGGACGAGGGAGGTGGAAGGGCCAATCTTGGATGAAGCATGTCAGCTCTCTGCTTGGAAGTGCCAGGGCTGCCAGAGGCCAGGAGGGAAGTGGGAGAGCCACCTGTCTCACTGGAGGTGATAGTGATCTGCATATGGTGGGGACAGGTGATGTGCTGCAGAGGTCCCAAGAACACAGACAGTAGCATGAAAACTGGAACCACATAAAAAGTAAGCAGAATGTTGGAGGACAGAGGAGACTCGGCGTGGGGCCAAGGAGGTAGAAGCAGGCAACCCCAATACTGAAGAAACCACATGTGCTCCAGGCCAGCTGCTAGGGCAGAGCCAGCCAGGGGCACTGAACCCATCGCACACATGGGTGGTATGGAACTCCTTTGCACTGGATGGTGGGCAGTCAGTGGAGTCTCCTCCCTGGTCACCTCTGCATACAGCACACATACATACTCTGTGAGCTTCATACATGTGAACAAGTGGGCTGGCAGACAGATGGGCGGATAGACAGTTGGATGGTTGGATGGGTACATGGTGTTGGATGGATGGGTGGGTGGGTGGATGGATGGAAGGATGGATGGAAGGATGGATGGGTGAATTTCCATCCACAAGGACTTAAACATTTTCATTTGCAAGGGGCTTTCTATTACTTCAGATATTTTAGTCTGCCTGTTGATATATGGCTGAAACACATGCTCGTGGTTGGCCACTCCTGAGATGAGCTAACCTTCTCCCTGTGGGTGGAAGTAGAAAATGAGATATATTCTTGTTTTGTGTGTGTGTGGGGGGGGGGTCTTTTCTCTTTGGAAAGGTGCTGAATGAATATATAGGCTTCCCTGGGAGCCAGCCCCTATAGTCAGACCAATCCCATATTAGACTGGATAGAGGCTGTATGTGGACTGCAAGCAGTGTAGACAGGCCTGTCCTGTCTGGTGTTGCTATGCTCGTACTCCCAGCCATGACCACCACCCCCGTCCCCCCCCACCCCCGCAAGGTCAGATAAAACAAGCTTTCCTAGTCTTAGATCCTCATTGTCCCAGCTCAGTAGGCCTGGCCATGCAGGTGACCCTGTGTTTGGAAGGTCCCGGTGTGTTTCTGCCTACTACCTCTGCTTAGTGGTCTTGAACTTGATGTCTTTTGGAATCAGGTGTTGCATTGTGTTCTGGGCCCTGCCTGGGCTACCTACCTCCTTTTACAGGGAGAAGAGAGCCACCTCTCCCTGGAAGGCACTGGTGCATTCCAGAAGAGTCTTTCTGCATGCTTGGAAGCACGCAGAAAAGAGGGACCCTGTGAGCCTTTCTGGGTGAAACTGGACCTACTTCAGCTCTGACATCAGGATCTCTGTGTACCCGAGGAGGAGATGTAAAGCCAAAAGGTCATGGCAAGAGGCTCTGAAGCTGTCCCTGCCTGAACTCATCACCTTGGACTCTGCATAGGAGGTCCTGGGAAAGGTGGTTGGGTGGCCACTCTCATACAGAAGGTCCCACAATGGTTTGGCTGGAGCTGGAGCTCAAACTTGGAGCTTCAGCCACTGTTGTTTAAATGTAGGGGTTTTGGAAAATTTTATGTGAGTTGTGCCCTCAGTTCACCCTCTGGGACTGGCATGTCCAGAATGTCCACTTTGTGGGTTGGTGTTTCCAAAGACTTCTCCAGGGGGGAGAGGGGGGAAAACGTCCCCCAGAGCCAGGGAGGGAAAGTCTTCCCCTATTGAATGGTCACTTGTTATCTGCCTAACTCATCAACACCAAATTTCAGTTGGCCTGAAGCATCTCAGGGGTGAATTCCACTGGCTGGCCCTAAAGGAACCACTGTGTAGTGGGCCAGTCTGCCTTACTCACTCATGCAGAATCTGGGGCCAGGATCTGCAGCAAAGAGTCCAGGGCTCCCCCAGATACATCCAAAGACTCCTCTATTGCCCTTGTGGTCATCCCCTTGCCCTTCCCTGGTCTTCCTCCCTAGCATATCAAGAGCAACTCCTCCATGAACCTGGCCCCAGTCCATCAGTTCCTCTACCTGGGGTCTCTTAGGGTCCTGGCTGTCAACAACACTCTATTTTAGAGAACTCCTTTAGTCTTTGGCTGTGGCAGCTATGAATCCATCGCCTCTTGTTGAGGGGAAGGCCAATGACGTCTGTGACTTTGGCTGGATCCTCTGGTTGTTGCTACCTACAGCCTAAAACCTTTCTCTCTGACTCCTTCACTGAACCCCATCTGTGTGCCTCTCACACCAGTGCTGGGCTCTTCTGGGTGAATCTCAGGAGTGTGGAATGAGGAACATGTTCATGCTGCCTCTGTCACTGAGAACACCCATGGGAGCTCCAGAGATATGTGCAGTCTTTGGTGTGAGGGAGCCTAATGATGGCTTGGATGGGCGTACTTTAAAGCCGTCTCAAGACAGGAATCCCAAACCCTTTGGTTGCCAGGGCAGTGGCTTGCCCTGTGATTACTAATTTCCTCCCTCCCTCCCTCCCTCCCTCCCTCCCTCCCTCCCTCCCTCCCTCCCTCCCTCCCATCCTTCCTTCCTTCCTTCCTTCCTTCCTTCCTTTTTTCTTTTCTTCTGTCTTTATTTCCTTCCCTCCCTCCCTTCTCTCCTCTCAGTCCCTCCCCCACAACATCCCCTCTCCCCCAGAGCCACTGCTCTTCCATTTCCTTCAGAAAAGGGCAGGCCTCCCAGATCTACCAACGAAACATGGCATATCACATTGCAATAAGACTAGACGTATCCCCTCATATTAATGCTGGATGAGGCAACTCAGTAGGAGGAAGAAGATACAAAAGCAGGCAAAAGAGTCAGAGATGGCAGGTGATCTGGCTATGGCATCTGCCACTCCACTGACTGCTAGTGTCAATTCTGCTCATCTAGCTGATTAAGCAGTGTCCCTCCCCCCTCTTACAGCTCCATGGACATCACTCCAGAATAAGGAAGGGCCAGTCTTTGGTCAAGGTTATAAGAAGGAGTAACCATGATGCCCTGCTAGAATCTCCAAACAAGCTCTCAAGATCACTGTTTTTTTCTAAGCTGTTTCTCAATTTCAGATTCCAGGATGGTAGCTGGTCATCTGTGGCCGTGACACTGGCTGTTTCCCCATGAGATATGAAGCCTGGGGCCTTCAAGCCCATATGTCCAAATTTCCAGACAGCCCCCAACTCCTGGATTTGCCAGCTGTGGAGGACTTTGGGGATGTCCGGGGACTGGGTGCAATTTCTGCTGGAAAGTGGGAGAGCCTGGGAACAGCAGGCATGGATGGTGTCCTGGAATGTGCCCAGAGCTGTTCAGCCTTCCCAGACCTCATTCCCATCAAGTAGCCAATCTGGGATGGTTGCAGGGTAGGGCAGAGGCCAAAGTCTGTGGTCTTGTCTGCAGATCTGAGTGTGGTCTTTCCCCTGGCTGACCAAAGTTCATCCCCTCATAGCAATGGTCCCAGGCAGAGCTGCCCAGGGTCTTTGTGGGCTCTGGAAAGACAAATAAACAGTCACACAGAGGCAGCATCTCTAGATCCCTAAGTCTAGACAGATTATGCCCAGACAGAGAGACCCCAGATGGGGCCACCTCCACGGGAACAAGTTGCGGCCAGTATGAGGGAGTCAGCCAGACCTGCTTGGCTACAGAGGATCTGCAAAGACAGATGATGTCTGTGTTTGGTGGGACAGAGCAGGCTGGATGTCTCCCTAGCAGTCAGTACAGGCCTCTGGGACCAAGTCTGACCAGTAAGGAGAGCCAAGAGCACTGAGACCTGAAGTCAGTGTGTCCACGGTGTAGCTCAGCCATCCCTGCCCTCTGAGTGCTGAGGCCTCACAGTGCAGGCAGTGGTCAGGATATGAGACAGTGAGTAACCTGGACAGTCACACACAGACCCACTATGGCATGAGGAAGGTGAGGTATGTGGCTTAGCTGGGCTCCTGCCTCCCATTAGGACCACTGGAGAAAGAGGAAGAGGAGATATTGGATGTGTTGGGTGTCTACTTGGGGTCTTCCTGTCAACCCATCTTGATTATTTCCCCTAACAGTTAGTGATGGATGAGACCTTATGACCATTTATATATCAAGGATGGGGAGCTGAGGCCCAATTGAGGTTCCATAGCCATAGCAGAGAGGACTCAGATCTGTGGCCTGGCTGTCTGCCACACAGTATCTTTGTGGTTCTTTCCGGTGACCTTGGCTATTTCTCCACATCATGTTTGAAGAGGATGGGGGCACCTTTATATATAGGTAGAAGGCAACTCATTTATTGAGTACCTACTGTATACTGGTCAACTATTCCCCCACCTGCTGCTTTCACCACCTCCAGCATCTCCACTGGTCTCTATAGCATCCCCAGAATCCTGTCCATTATCTCCAACATCGTCTTCAGTATCCTCAGCATTGTTCACACCATCAAGTTAGCATCATCCCCTGTGCCACAGCAGCAGCAGCCTCACTCTCATCCCAGCCCATGTATCCCAAGTACCTACTACACACAGGGTAAACCACAGATTAATAGAGTGTGGAATGCAAGGCTACTGAGGTGGGGGGGGATTTTGTTTAGTTCTTTTTTTTTCTTTCTTTCTTTCTTTGTTTTTGTTTTCTCGAGACAGGGTTTCTCTGTGTAGCTTTGAAGCCTATCCTGGCCTCGAACTCACAGAGATTGGCCTGCCTCTGCCTCCCAAGTGCTGGGATTAAAGGCGTGTACCACCAACGCCCGGCTAAATAATATTTTTATTTTTATGCACATTGGTGTTTTGCCAGCATGTATGCCTGTGTGAGGGTGTCAAAAGTCCTGGAAATAGAGCTGCAGAAAGGTGTGAGCTGTCATGTGGGTGTGGGGAATTGAACCCAGGTCCTCTGGCAGAGCAGCCAGTGCCCTTAACCACTGAGCCATTTCTTCAGTGCTCTTTGTTTAGTTCTTATTGATGAGTGGAAGCTAGACACTGTCCCACGTCCACCTGGCTTTGCACTGATGTGGTAAAATGGAGATGACAGGGAAAGAGTGACAAAATGGTAAATGGTATTATATTCTCCAGTAACAAGGAGGGAATGTTTCTTGGTCGTGATTTAATTCTGCAGTAACCTGTTCAACTGGTGGAATTCTGGGGATATGGTGGTCCCAGTCAGAGCATGTGTGGTGCACCCTGGCCAGCTGAGAGCTCCCTGAGGTTCTCCACCTACATCCAGGGTCCAGCTGGGTTCTGCCAGGAAGGGAGTACAAAGAAGATCCATGTAGTGAAAGCTCGGCTCCCCACAGGCTTGTCCCCATCACTTAAAGGTAGAAGATGCTGTGTTCACTTATCTGGCTCAGAAGGTCTTCAAGGCTCCAGGATGAGAGGACCCTGGGTGGGATGTCTGGGTCTGGGCTTCATAAGGTCCTAGCTCAGAGGTGGCAACTAGGGAGGGACAGGTTGAGAGGACAGAATGAGATTGCCATCTCAGCCTCCAGAGTTGGCTGGCCCAGGAATCTGCACACAGTAGATACCCAATGCATACGTATCAAGAAACTGGCTCACATATGGGTCTAGTCCCAGCTTTATCTGCTGTGTAGCCCAGGCTGGCCTTGAACTTGTGACCCTCCCAATTCACCTTCCAGGTACTGTGATTGCAGATATATGCCACTATGCCTGGCTCAGAGCTGGGTTTTGGAGAGCCACTGGAACCTGCTCTGGGAGCCCGCAGCATGGTACCCACTCATTCATAGGTATACCACAATAAGCTCAGGTGAGGGGAGCTCCAGCTCAGCCCCAGTGCTGCAGGCTCTGTGGAGTCACTCCAAACCCTGTTGAGGATGCAACAACAGTATGTTCCCACAATGCTGGAACCTTCTACAGCTTTGGTTTGCATTTATTTGTTTATTTACTTATTTATTTTGGATAGGGTCTCACAAGGTCCCTGGATAGCCTGGAACTCACTCTGTAGACCAGGCTGGCCTCGAGCTCACAGAGATCCACCTGCCTCTGCCTCCTGAGTGCTGAGATTAAAGGTGTGTGCCACCATGCCTGGCAACTTTCCAGTTTTAATGCAAGGTGACTTCTTTCCACAGGAGCTCATCACAGCTCACACCCCAGCAGGAAGAACATGCTATCACATTTGGAGGTGCCTGTGATATCCCTGGATGTTCTATGTATCCATATGTGGGTATGTTCAGGGGGTGTTTGGGCATGTGAAGGGTGTATGGGGTTCAAAGCTGCTAAGAGAAGAGGCTGGGCTTCATCATGGGACCTCACAGTGACCCTCTATGAAGGAGAGAAAAAAACTAAACTGAGGGCCATTGATACCCCAAGATCAGAGCCATGTCCTCTGACTTACTACTCAGCAGCCACGTAGCTGTCAGCTGATCCTCGTGGTCTCACCCCAACATCTGGGTGCCACTAGGATCGACCATCCTCACAGGAGAGTCTAAGGTTCATTCATTCATTTCATGGATCACTCTAGAGAGACTCAGTGTGACCCCTGGGAGCTGACTTTCTAGCAGAAGGTCATGAAATTTAAGTAAGCAGGGAAGATGGGAGGCTGTGTCTGAAGAGGCCTCCTTAGGAGGTTAGGACCAGATCTCAGGAAATGGGATGTTAGTTGGCTATGGTGACCATGAGGGTTGGGGGTGAGAGGTACATAGGGTTGAGCATCCCAAGCCCAGTGCCTCTGACCAACCCATGTCCCTAAGGAACTCACTTCCTGCCAGTACTGACCTCCAGCTTGGGTGGTGGGGCTGTGGGCCTCGTGGGCATCCTTGCATGCAACCACTGTAGTGCAGGGTTCAAAAGGCAGATCTCTTTCCCAGGACCCAGTTCAAATACAGGGTACTATCAAAGAGGTCCGTTTATGTTATGAGGTCTTTCTGATTTGTGTCCTTACATGGCTGGCTGGAGGAGGGATGGGACTCTTTGGAGTCTTTTCTTGCAAAGGTGCCAGTTTCATCATGGGGCCATACACATGTCCTCACCCACCTGTCACCTCCCGCAGCCCTGCCTTCAAACAAGGTGGGGTCAGCGTTTAGCATTGGCACAGGGAGCAGGATTTGGTCTATGAGATGGTTTTACCACAAGGGACTGCTCAACAAATATGTATTTGTGGAATGAATGAGCAAGCAGGTCCTGCTGGCAAAGACAAACTTGTTCTCAGCCTACTGGGCACTCCAAGTCTCCTAGGTCCTTGCCTCCTCTTTCCTTCCTCTGTAGGTTTTAAGTGGACTTCAGAGGGGGCAGGCATGTGGTGGGCTCACCCTCACCTGTCGACTAGCAGGAGAAGGGGCTGTGTCTGGCATGGTAGTTGTGTTTGCTCCAGCCTACCCACCTGCTCCACCCTTTCTATCCTTTCTATCCTCTTTTCTTTTCTCTGCGAATCTCATGGGGTCCATTCATCTCAGCTCAGACCCCCTCAGAAACCTGATCATCAAGGTCACTATGAATCTATCTGTCCCCTGAGATTGTTTGCACAGAAAAGGGTTCTACTTGGGACAAAGAATCAGAAAAGAGTAGAGATGGGTATGAGTGTGTAAACGTGTGAGCTACAGAATGAGTGACTGACCAAAGGAACACACAAGTGAATGAATGAATGAGCGGCCAAAAGAATGGGCATGTGAATGAGTGAGTGAATTAATGATTGAGTGATTAATTGAAGGACTGAGCAAGTTAATGAATGAGTGAGGAGTGTCTGGAAGGAATGGTGAGAGAGTCAGGGGTGAAGGAAAGGCCAGGATCAGGGCTAGCTGGACTGGCTTTTGCTTCTTCCGACTCTCCCGTGTCTCTGAGCATGTCCCTCCCACGTTCAGGCCTCAGTTTCCCATACCACAGCTGACCCAAAGGCCCCAGGGCATCTCAGTGTGCAGATCCCTGTTTCCTTACTGAATTCAGAGGGCTGTCTGATGATGGAGTAGGAAGAGATGAGGACTCTAGATATCTGTCACCCCAAGTGCCCTTACACCTGTATTGTGACATGTGAGCAAAGTACCTCCCATCTCTGGTTGCAGGCCCCTCTTCACCTTTGCCCAGGGCTCAACTCATGGTATCATGGCTTGAATCTACTCTAACCCGTCCTTGAACTGGATGTCCTTGGGCAAAGCCTTGGGGACTCTGTCTAGTCAATAGGCCGACCCCTTTCTGTACAGTTGGAGAAATGGGTTGATCTGGTCTGCCTGCCTGAGGATCCTGGGCACTGGCAGCTCCCGGTGTGGACTCAGCTTTAGCCTGCTCCAATCCCAGAGACCTCTGGGAGCAAGCCTGACCACAAAGCTCCCCAGGCTCAGACGCACTCCACCCTTTCCTCGTGGCCTCCACAGGACATTACTTCATCGGGGGAGAGGGGTGGGGGTGGAATGGTTCACGCAGCAGGCTGGGCCAACAGATTGGACCAGGAATGTTCTTCTGGCCTTGCTGCTTTGTGTCCAGTGGGAGGGAGTGGATGTCAGAAAGGCTGCTGGGTGTCCAGGGCTCAGATGGCAGCATATTCTGAAGGCCTGGAAGTGGTCAGGGTCGTCCTTGTGCACTGACTCTACCCACTGCAGCCAGAGAGTCAGAGTGTGGGCAGGAGAATCAGATGTCAGTGGATCTAACTGGGCTGCTGGAGCTACAGAAGAGGCAGAGGAGGTGCAGGCTGGTGCCATAGGAGGCGTTGCTCCCATCAGTGCTCAGCACTGCCCATCAGGGAGTATTAGCCTATGGCCTGAAATGAACTGGCCTGGACAGTGGGGCTGCCAGGAGGACATTGCTGCAGGGGACAGAAGGGGGTAACTGGATAAACAGGTGGCAGCTGGAGCCCCCATCCTTTTGGAGCATCACTTCCCAGTTACTCCCAGGGGTCACATGCATACTGCAGCTGTCTACCCGTGTTTCCATTGTGGGTGTGGGCCCAGGAGGTCAGGTCCTGACCAGCTCCCAGGCCCTGGCTGGGCCCAGTATCCTAGAGAATTTGTTTCCTCTCTGAGGACCAGCCTTGCACTGTGCTCTACCATATGCTGAGGTTCTTTTCCAGGAGCCCAAGGAGGTGCCACACCTGGGGACTTTAACAGGAGATATCTACGGTCCTCCTCCTGGAGTCTGGAGGTGTTTCAGGCCTGAGTCCTTCCAAAACATTTCTCCATGGCTAGCAGACAGCATGTGTCCTCATGGTCATTCTCCATGTGTCTGTATCCTGATCCTCTTATAAGGGCCATGGTCATGTAGATTAGGCCTACCCAGATGGTCTCACTTTAACACAATCACCTTAATTAAAGACCCACCTGTCTTACTTAGGGTTCCTATTGCTGTAGTGAAACACCATGACCAAAAAGCAACTTGGGGAGGAAAGGGTTTATTCAGCTTACACTTCCACATTGCTGTTCATCACCAACGGAAGTCAGGACAAGAGCTCAAGCAGGGCAGGAACTTGGAGGCAGGAGCTGATGCAGAGACCAGGGAAGGGTGTTGTTTACTGGCTTACTTCCCATGGCTTGTCCAATCTGCTTTCTTATAGAACCCAGGACCATAAGCCCAGGAATAGAACTATCCACAATGAGCTGGGACCTCCTCCATCAATCACTAATTAAGAAAAATGCCTTACAGCCAGATCTTATGGAGGCACTTTCTCAACTAAGATTCCCTTCTTTCAGATAACTCTAGTTTGTGTGTCAAGTTGACATAAGACTAGCCAGAACACCACTTCAAGCAGGCACATGCTGAGGGCCACAGTTAATACATTTCAGGGGCATGCAACTCAACCCATGCACTCTGTAGGAAGACAAGAGATGGGCATTACTTTCATTTCCTGGTCAATTGCTTTGTATATGTTGATGGGAGGTGATCCATGGCTGAAAGGGTGGAGTGTTGAGAGGACAAAATGGAGGACATAGTATACACAAAGTGGAGGGGTGCAGGGTACACAAGATAGAGGATGAAGACTAGACAAGATAAGGGATGCGGTGTAGACAAGAGGAAGGATGAAATGTAAGCAAGATAGAAGGTGCATAGTGAACAAGATTGAGAATGCTGTGTATGCAAGATGATGGAGGGTGCATTAGGGGAAAAATGGAGGGTGACAGGTAGACAAGATAGAAAGTACAGTGTAGGCAAGATGCAGGGTGCAAAGTGGACAGCATGGAGGGCCACCCACAGAGTCTCAAGTCCTCTTGCTGAAGCACATGAATCAGAGACTAGAGAAACTGTCTTGGGAGCACAGCTGTGGAATACTAGAGACTATTTCCAATGTCCAATTTTTGTATTATTTCATTAGGCAGTAGCTTTGCTGCTGTTAGGGCTCACATCTTGGGGCTATTTCACTAGTGCATTGACACCACCTTGGGGTTATCTTATTAGCATATCAAGGCCTGTTCTGGGCTAAGCTCTATCTGAGTTGCCAGTGGGCTGCTAGGGGCTAGCTTCTGAGGTCTAATCTGAACTGACTAGTGGCAAACTGCTGTCTCATGTATTACATTATTCCAAGTCACACAAAATGGCTTTTAAGTTACGCAAAATGGTTTTTGTGTTAGTTTTTACAGAGTCATACAGAATACATGAGTAAAGAGGTTGTGGAATCTTCTTCCAGGGTTAAGGAGAGCCACTGAAGTCACACGTGTGTTGGGGAAATAAGTCCCCACAGACTGATGCACTGAGAAGCCATTATGCGAAGCTATGCAAGTGTTACAGGGGTTCACTAGAGATGACCACTTAGATACAGTTTATAGCCAATTGAAAGTCTTTATTCCAGCCAAATGGGCCCATACCCAAGTGTTCAGGGATCTGGGTATAGCCTTAAGTGTCCAGAACACAGGGTTTTTAAAGGTAGAAACCACATCCTGACATCTTGATGAGCAGCTGCAGGGGGTGCTTTGCAGAAGTAAGCAGTTTGAAGCAAGCAGTTTAACAGAACTAAGATCAGTGACTAGCTAGAGGGTCCGCACAAGCAGGCAGTTCTGATTGAAGCTAAGATAACTAAGACATCCTGACCTTCAGTTCCTAGAATAGAGTTGGATAATTTTCCATGGGTTTCTCCACCAAAGAGATCAAATTCTAAACCTGAAATGGCCTCACAAGAATACAAGGTGGAGGAACCTTTGCACTGTATCCTCCTGTTAGTCTTCACTGATTCTGTGAACATGAGTCAAATAATTGACTTATTCTGTTTTAGGGGGACATAGTTAGTCCTAAGGACCAGTAGCTTAACTGAGTTTATTCTCTGTTTGATATAGTTGGCCATGCAGTAGAGGATGCAGGGTTCTAGATGCAGGTGAGAAGCCCCAGACTTGGGCCACCTTGAAGGACTGCACAATGTAGCCCTGTTCTGGGGATAGTCTCTCAGGACCGATGCAGACCCTGGGAAAGCCCAAGGGAAGATGCATGTGGAAACTTGGGTTGAGAAAACTTGTGTGATATCCCACTGTGCTAGAGGAACCAGGGAGGGTATGCCTTAGCCCTAGGCACTTCCCCAGGATTCTTTGGTTATGGCAGGACAGTGTGGGGAGAGACACTACAGATATCAATTCATGTCCGATGTCAACTGAACACTTTGACTTGGCCTTTGTGCTTCTAGAAGCTTATTCTAAGCAGATAGTCCAGCCAGATGCAAGATGGGCAGCCAAAGAAGGTTGGAATTAATGGAAACTGGGCAATTGATCAAATATCTGAGGAAATCACAAATATCAGTGCAATAAGGAACAATGGCCTTTCAAAATCAACCCCTGGATTTCCACTGTGGACACACAAAGATACTGTTGAGCAGAAAAGGTAAGAAGTGGCTCACCTGTGTGATGGCATCTATACATGACTCTCTTGCAGCTAGGTGTGGCCACGTTACAGGAGAAAGAGAGAAGGAAGGAAAGAGTAAAGGAAGGGAAGGAGGGGAATAAGGAGGGGTGGGAGAAGGAAGGAACATATTACAACTTCCAGAAATCTTCCTTCAAAACCAAGGGGCATGTTCCTTCTTCATCCATCTTGCTTCTGGGACTCAGATGTGGTGGCTAGAGTTTTAGTTGCCCTCTGGATGGTGAAGATCATCCCTCTAGGAGCTATACCTCCTTCAGAGACAACAAGGAGCCTCTGTCTCTGGAGGCTTTGTATGGCAGAGCCACCTCCCATCCCATTTCTTAATTTTCTTGGGTAAAATCAAATTGATCTTGGGAGGTACCCTTGGCTCACAGTTAATCCTAACCCTGGCTGATACAGTTATTTAGGCTGCTGTGATAATTGGATATTTTAATTTTCTGCCCAAATTAGAGTCTTGAATATGTACCTTTCTTTTATATAATCTATAAAATACCTTAGTTTTATATCAAATAGGAAAGGCAGAGAGTCTGCAGATAGTACAGTCTTTAAAGTACGTACTTTAAAGGCAAACATGAGGACCTGAGTTTGATTCCCAGAATCATGTGCTCATAATCCCAGTATAAGAGAGGTGGAGACAGGAGGATCCCTGTGAGCTCCAGGCTAGTGAGAGATGTCTCAAAACACGAGGTAGATGATGTCCTGAAGAACAATATCCAAGATCGCATAAAACACACTAACTGACACTCAGCTGTCATTGTATGTCCCCCACTGATGTGTCCTCCATTCAATGCTTGTGACACCCTAGCCTCAGAGACCATGATCTTACACATTACCCCCATCCTGGCCTCCCTGAGGTGTGTGAGCTCAGAGGTCCCTGGCTTCTCCCTACCTTTCTCCTGAGGTTTCCACCTGGAGTGGGCCTGGCAGGGTCCTTGGCCAGAAGCTTCCCATCTGGTTATCCAGATCAGAAGGCATGACACAAAAGGGGTCATTTTTTTCTCTGCCTGCTATGAGGCTCACCAAGCATCAGGCATTGAGCCGAGCACCAGGGTGGGATGGCAAGGAAGAAAAACACCGCTGGCTTGTGGGGTGACAGCTGGGAGTCTGTGAGGCTGTGTAGAACTTCAACAGCTGGACGGCATGATGGTTAATTTAGATATCAACTGCCACAATCTGGGATCATCTGGGACAGGAGCCTAACTGGAAGATTGCATAGATCAACTCCATGAGCTTGTCTGTGGGCAATTGTCTTGATTATTGATTGTTGTGGGAAGACCAGACCATTGTGGGAGGCATCATTCCCTAAACAGGGAGGTCACAAGCTGTACTGGACAGGGGAAAGCTAGAGAGGAACAAGAAAGCAACATGGGTGCATTTGTTTCTCTCTGCTCTTGACTGTGGGTGTGGTGTGCCCACTGTCTCTAGTTCCTGTCCCTGTGACTTCCCTGCAATGACTAACTATACCTGGAATTGCTTTGTTTTTTTTATTAAAATTAGAAACAAGCTTGCTTCACATGTCAATCCCAGCTCCCTCTGCCTCCCCTTCCCTCCTCCCCTACCTTCCATCACTCCCTACCCTCCCACCCCTCCCTCCTCCACTCCCCAGGGAGGGTGAGGCCATCCATGGGGGATCTCCAAAGTCTGTCATATCATCTAGGGCAGGGCCTAGGTCCTCCCTGATGTGTTCAGGCTGAGAGAGCATCTCTCCATGTGGAATGGGCTCCCAAAGTCCATTCATACGACAGGGATAATGCTGATGATATACAATCCGAGACCCCATAGATGAAGCCTCCTCGCTGACACCCACGTTCAGGGGGTCTGGATCAATCCTATGCTGGCCTCTCAGCTATCAGTCTGGGGTCCATGAACTCCCCTTGTTCAGGTCAGCTGTTTCTGTGGGTTTCACCAGTCTGGTCTTGACCCCTTTGCTCATCACTATTCCCTCTCTGCAACTGTGTTCCAGGAGTTCGGTTCAGTGTTTAGCTGTGGGTGTCTGCCTCTGCTTCCATCAGCTACTGGATGAAGGCTCTAGGATAGCATATAAGGTAGTTATCTATCTCATTATCGGGGAAGGGCATTTTGGGTCACCTCTCCAATATCACTTAGATTGTCAGTTGGTGTTATCCTTATAGCTCTCTGGAAATCTCACCAATGCCAGATGTCTCCCCAAACCTATAATGGCTCCCTCTATTGTGGTATCTCTCATCCTGCTCTCCTCTAATCTTCCCCCTACTCAACCTTCCTGTTCCCCCTTGTCCTCCTCTTCCCTCCTCTTCTCCTCCTCTCTTTCTTCCAGCTCCCTCTCCCCTCTCCCCATGCTCCCAATCAGCTCAGGAGATCCTGTCCCATCCCCCTTCTCCAGGATACCATGCATATCTCTCTTAGGGTCCTCCCTGTTTCCCAGACTCTCTGGCTGTGGGATTGTAGGCTGGCAATTCCCTACT
Source organism: Cricetulus griseus (assembly GCF_003668045.3). Taxonomy (NCBI): domain Eukaryota; kingdom Metazoa; phylum Chordata; class Mammalia; order Rodentia; family Cricetidae; genus Cricetulus; species Cricetulus griseus. The sequence goes on along the minus strand of NC_048596.1, from coordinate 56,248,834 downwards.
CCATGTCTAAAATCCATATATGAGTGAGTGCATACCATGTTTGTATTTTTGTGACTGGGTTACCTCACTCAGGATGGTTTCTTCTAGTGCCATCCATTTGCCTGTGAATTTCAAAATTCCATTGTGCCCCCCTCCCCCACGCTGAGTAGTACTCCATTGTGTAAATGTACCACATTTTCTCTATCCATTCTTCAGTTGAGGGGCATCTAGGTTGCTTCCAGGTTCTCGCTATTACAAATAATGCTGCTATGAACATCATTGAACAGATGTCCTTGTTGTATGAATGTGCATCTTTTGGGTGTATGCCTAAGAGTGGAATTGCTGGATCTTGAGGTAGAATGATTCCCATTTTCCTGAAGAATCTCCACACTGATTTCCAAAGTGGTTGTATAAGTTGGCACTCCCACCAGCAGTGGAGGAGTGTTCCTCTTTCTCCACATCCTCTCCAGCATAAACTGTCACTGGTGTTTTTGATTTTAGTCATTCTGACATGAGTAAGATGGTATCTCAGAGTGGTTTTGAGTTGCATTTCCCTGATGGCTAAGGATGTTGAGCACTTTCTTAAGTGTCTATCAGCCATTTTAGATTCCTCTATTGAGAATTCTCTATTTAGTTCTGTACCCCACTTTTTAATTGGATTATTTGGTGTTTTGGAATTGTAAGGCAAATTAACCCTTTCTCTCCTGAGTCACTTTTGGCCAGGGGATTTGTCAAACCACAGAATGAAGCTAGGACAGAGGATGACCCAGCAGGGAGACAGGGAAGGCTTCCAAGAAGGAGCATGAAATCTTATGTGGAGGAGGTGAGACCTAAAGGCCTCATGGGAGGAAGGACCAGCTAAGCATCCATTGCTCCATGTCCCACCGGGAAGGTGGACATCTCAAGTCCTCTCCTCTGACGCTGGAGGACATACACCTGTCTGGGTACTGTTCCCCAGGAAGCCCTATCGAACAGCTCCAGGACAGGAGTGTCACACATAAACCCCCATACAGTAAGTTTCCCGCTGGATTTTGCAGCAGGGAGGAGAGAGGTAGTGTCAGTCCCATGCCCTACGAAGCACCACCATGGACAGACCATCCATGTGTTGGAGCCCCATATTTGGTATGAACCATGGGCAGTTTGTGAACATTGACCCAGACTCTGGGCCTTCAGCTGTGTCTCCAAAAAGTATATTGTTCTTGGGGGACCCTAGCTCCAACTCTGCATTAACCTGGAACACCTTTTCTATGGCTGTCCAAGAGTCCCATGTGAGACTTGACTTGTGCCCAGTCTCCAGCACAGGGATGGACAGCTGAGGAGCCACCATTTTCCCTTGAACTGTGATCCTGATAACCTCTCCGTGAGTCAGTGGTGTCTGCTGTTTGAGGTGGGTCTTCCTGCCCTGATCTCTTGGCCTGGCCAGAGAAGCCAGGAAGTTCAATGGTCCTGCTCAGGCTTCTGGAATCCAGGTGTCTCCTGCAGTCTCCAGCTCTCCCCACCCCCACGTAAGACACTCAGGGAAAACCTCATGAGCCTAGCTTCCCAACCAGCTCAGGGTCTTCAGGGACCACTTGAGTGTGATACAGGCATTTTTCTGGCATTTTTCTTGTCATTTTTCCGGCATTCTGTTTGTGTCTTGACACCTGACACTGACTCCTGCCTTCCCCCATTCACTGGCCTCTCCCAATTCCAAATGACCTTAGTCCCCCTGCAGGGTTGGAAGGGGTGTCGGCCTGTGTGGGTGGCAGCTGGTATGTGGACTCAAGGCCTTCGGTGCCTCTCAAAGGCCAGTGTGGCCTCTGGGCACTTCTGGTGCCCATGGTCTGACCCCTGGCCACCCTACTGTATGACCTCAGAGTCGGAACTCTCAAGGACACTAGGAGGCAGGTCCTGATGTTAGCCTCACTTCACAGGAGACAGAACAGAGGCTTCTGTGGGGTTACTCAAACCCAGGCCTTGGAAGCCAGAATAGCTCTAGCTCACCTGGGACTCTGTCCTCCACCCCTGGGAACCCTCAGCAGGTCCCTCAAACGCCTAGGATCTGCAGGCCTTCCACTCATACCCTCACCCTGAGCAAGCCCCAATGTACATGGGAAACAGAACTCCATGGACGTCTCCCTCGAATCTTCAGGTACCATTTGAGTGTCCTGGACACCTCAGGGCTCCTCTCCTGCACACTTGCACAACACTGCACTGAGGAGGAGAAAATGAGGAGGAGAAAAGGGATGTCTGCATACAGGAGTCAAGGTGCTAGGAGCCCCAAGACTATAGTAAGATTGACACACCTGGGCTTGTGCAGCATACAACCTGTACAGTGACTGGTACATACAGGACCCAGCAGGCATGAAAAGGGAGGGAGGGAGGAAGAGAGAGAGAGAGAGAGAGAGAGAGAGAGAGAGAGAGAGAGAGAGAGAATATGTAAAATAAGCTGGGGTATCTTCTGACAGCTCTGTTAACCCAGTCCAGCACTGACCCCTGCACACACCCTCAGAACTGCCACCTCAACCCACTGTGACAGTTCTACTGCTGGCATGCATGGTCACAGCAGGTGGGCTGTGATGTCCATACCTCATCCCTGTGAGGAACTGCTGCCTTCTGTGCCTACTTCATGGAAGAGGAAACCATGGCTCCGAGAGGTTGAGTCATTTGCCCGCCAGCACAGCTGGGATCTGAATCAAACCCCATGACTCAGAGAGAGATTCTTGTCAACTCTCAGCTCTGTGTGACTCCTAAATGGCCCAGCCTAGTGCCCTGCATGGGAGACAACCCAGCTATCTCTCAGCAGCCGATGTGACAGTGTGGTGTGCTCACGGGATGTGGTACCAACCAGCCAAGGGAATAACAACCTGTCTCCACAGCCCCAACATAGGCACATCTTGTAGATGTTCTGCTTGGAGGACAGATGCCAGGTGGCAGCAATACTTCATGTGGCCCTGCTGACGTGCTCAGGAATAGGCAGAGCAGCTGTAGTTAGATCAGGTGGCAGTATGGCCACAGTTCCTGTGGGAACTGCCTGGAGGAGAGGCCTAGGGCCAGAGACAAGCCCTCCTCTGAGTTTGTGGTGTGAGGATTAGCTATTCACATTTGCTCTCGAGCTGTCCAGGCAGCAGCTTAGATGTGGCATCCAGCGCTTCTAGGAGGCTGTCAGTCCAATAGGCTTGGTATTCACACCTGGTGCTGATGAAGCAGGTGGCCATCCCCTCTACAAGTGTGTCTTGTCCTGCATTCCTAGAGCTCAGGCCTCCCTCCAGACATGCTCAAGAATCCATGCTGGGGTCTCTCTGGCTCTCTCTGGCTCTCTGGCTCTCTGGTCTCTCTGTGCCAGCCTGGGATCATCAGGTCAGGGAACTCCTCAGTCTCCATGGCTCACAGCCCAGATTGGAGTCTGTCTGTATCTGAAGAAGCCTGGCTGGCACAATAGTGGTCCATGGTACACCCCTGTAAAGAGTCACCAGGGGTCTTGTTCCACAGCAAGGTGTGAGCCCCACAGCTCATTCTGCCTTGCCCACATCATACTTCACTCTGGGGAAATGCAGACCTGACAGAGTCAAAGTTTTCACCTCGAGACCTAGGAGAAGAGGAAGTGCCCATCTGCTATGCCCGTGTTCTGCCAGTATTAAGCTAGCGATTCTGACCATTGCAATAAGACAGGGAAGCAGTCAGGGGGTGGGTGTACAGAACAGTAAAGAGTCCAGAACCAAATAGCAACAAAAAGTTGGAAAAACTTTAAATATTAAGTATTGCATTTAGAATAGCACCCCCTCTCCACAAAATCAACTCTGTAGGACTTATCTAAGAAAAGACAGCCAAGAATCCATCCTGAAAACTATGGAACATGTTAGAGACCAGTTTCAGGTATAATCAAGACCCACTACTGAGATGTCTGTTGTTTTCAAATTTGCAGATTCAAAACAATGCCAAGTAAAAACTGATGAGCTAATTCTCAAATTTATCTGAAATGAGAACCTAAAACATTCTTTAAATTAGAAAACAAGAATAGGACTAAGGATATGGTTCCATGATTAAAACACTTGTCACACAGGCAGCATGAAGATGGGGGTTTGGACTCCCAGAGCCCATTTAAGTGGCTGGTGGGTGTGGCAGTCCACCTGTAGTTCCAGACTCAGAAGGTGGAGATAGGATCCCAGAGCAAGCCAGCTAGTGAGACTAGCCTCATTGGTGAGTTCTGGATTTGATGGAGAGACCCTGCCTCAATGAACAGCTGGAAGAGTGACAGAGGATAATTTCCAACATCACACACATATAAACATCATACACATAGAAAATGATAGTATGGGGATGAGGTGGGGTTAAGGTTAGAGGGCTCTGAGGGTTGCCAGCCAGCCTTGGGCAGCTGGCATAGTGGAGGTGGTTTGTGTGAGGAAGACCATAGGTCAGGGAAACAGAACCAAGATTCAGAGGCCAGTCTCCACACGTATGCTGGTTGAGTTTTGATGAAAGTGTCATGGCAGTTCAGTTGGCAGGAAAGCAACAAATCTTTAAAGAAAAAAAATGTGGCTTGCATCAACTGGATTTCCAAACAGAAAGACCAATGTCACGTGACCTCACTTGGGATTGCAAGGCTTCCTGGTGAGAGAAGTAACCATCTGTGCCTTATGAAAAGCCAAAATTTTCTAAACATAGAAGGAAAAGGGGGGGAGGTAAAATCATGAAAAAGAAAAAGAAAAATAGATCTTTACCAAAATCAAAACCCTTGCTCTTTGAAGACAGTCTAAGGAAACACGAGAACAAGCAGAACATAGTAGTCACACCAATCCTCCCAGCACCCAGGAGCCAGGGCCAGGAAGATGCATGGATCCCCAATATTGAGGATGGCCTGGGCAACGTGAGATGTCTCCAGACAAAAACCAAAAGCAAATAAAGAGAAAGAAAAAGAAAGAGGGTAAAAAGTGGGTGGGTGCAGTTGCACACAGCCCTGCCTCTGTGAAGGAACTTGGCTTCAGAACGCACACACAAAGTAGCTGCTCTTCCAATAAGCATAGTATCTGCCAATAAAAATGCAGAAGAATAGCAGAGTTGTGCAAACACCCTCCATCCTTGCCCATCTCCCTCCACACAGCCAGTGTCATTACAGCTCAAAAACCTGAACGGTAACCACTGTGGGATGCACTTGCCCTGTCACAAGGAAGTTTAAAATAGCAATCCCAAGCAGGGTGTGGTGGCGCACGCCTTTAATCTCAGTACTCGGGAGGCAGAGACAAGCGGAACTCTGAGTTTTAGGCCAGCCTGGTCTATAGATCAAGTTCCAAGACAGCCAGGGCTACAGAGAGAAACCCTGTCATGAAAAAAAGAAAAGAAAAAAATAGTAGACCCTTAGAAAGTCAGGACTGAGAAGACAGCTTGATGAGTAAGGTGTTTTCAGAGCTGGCATGAGGACCTGCATCCCCCCACCTGTAAAGGCCAGGTTTATTGTAACTCCAATGCTGGGGAGGCAGAGACAAAGGGTTTTGGGGGCTTACTGGCCAGACAGACCAGCCCAATCAGTGAGATCCAAGCTAGTGAAAGACCCTATCTCAAAAAAGCAAGGTGGAGGGGCTAGAGAGATGGCTCAGTTCACAACTGTAACTCCTGTGACTCCAGTTCCTGGGGACCCGATGTCCTTTTCTGATCTCCATGGGCTCCAGGGACACATGTGGTGCACCCACCCACTTACACACAAACAAAACACTTAGTAAAAATAAGTCAACAAACAAACAAACAAACAGCATGGTAGATGGCATCTTGAGGAACAGGAACAGTACCCATGGTTGTCCTCTGGTCTCCACATGCATACACATAAAGATACACATCATACAGATGCCCACAAACAGAAAGTTGGACAGACACCTGCCAAGGACACAACTCAGAGAAAAGAAAACAGTTACACAAAGATTTGGACACAGTTGTTCACAGTAGCTTTGCAAATGACCATCATGTCCTGATCACCCAAATGCTGAGCAGGAGGGGATCAAGCAAACACAGTCCCTTATCCACATGGGGGGCATTGTCTGCCCACAGAAAGAGGGCATGCCTCATACACTACTCCGCTAGTATTCCTGAAAGTTACAGTGTATGAAAGACGCTGGACCAAATTGCAGGAAATGTCCGCCAATCTGGTATGAAAGAAAGAAGAAAGCAGATCAAAGAGGCCCAAGACAATGCTGGAAGCAGAGTTGGGGAGGGGCATAGGGACGGCATGACCTCGATAGGCTCAGAGCTCTCCTACATTCACACCTAGCCAAGTCACAGAGCTGTGCCATCAGCAGGTGTGAGAATTACACTACAGCACAACACCTCAATAAAGTCAGATTAAAAATTCACTCAGCTGTGTACCTAGATTCCCTGAATGCCGTACTTTCATTACAAAGTAAATCAACATTAAAGGTGGATGTCAGGGTTGGGTGTGGTAGTGCATGCCTGTAAGACAAGAGGATTCCAAGTTCAAGGCTAGCCCAGGCTGCATCAGAAGATCCTACCTCAAAAACAAAACAAACAAACAAAAGGGGCGGGGGCTTGTGCAGAAACTTCAGTTCAGTGGTAGAATGCCACTAGCATGTGCAAGGTCCTAGGTTCCATACCAGCAATGTACAGTAAACAGGTAAATATAAGCCGTGTGTCTGGTCATGTGACCCTTGTCCCCTGAGCTCTCTCCGCTGCTCCCTGGAGAGACCTGTCCATTACTCCTATTGGTCTAGAACACAGATGACCCTTCTAGGCCTGGCTTCCTCATTTCTTCCAACCTCATCCATCCCTGCACCTTCTCGTGAACAAGATGAGAAAGAGAGGGGCTCCCAATGTAGCCATATAACCTGGGGCTTCAACAGCAGACACCCTGCAACCCCTATATCCTGGAAGTTGGAGGTCCTAAATGGAGGTGTCACAAGTCTGACTACTGCTTGAGGCTGCTCTCCTTGGCATGAAGATGGTATCTTCTCCCAGTGTGCTCCCGTGCCATCTTCTGCGGGTCTACATACTGACCTCCTTCTTAGAGTGACTTCAGTCAGATTAGATGCAGGCCTGCCCTGTTGGCCTCATATGTCATCCTGCTCACCTCCTCTCTGACCCTATATCCAAATACAGTCTCTCCTAAGGCTCTTAGGGTCAGGATTGTTACATGTAGACAGGGACACAATTCAGTTCCAACACTTACTCTTCCGGGACTCCTTTCTGCTTCCCTAAGCCCTTTAGGCAGAGTTCTTCTATGGTCCCCAGCCCATCCAAACCTTAGGGGAATTCTTGACACCCAGCTTGGGCACAAGGGCTAGTAAGCTCTAGCCTGTCTGCTGACGGGGCTGTGGGGAAGACCCAGGGATACTTCAAACACATGGTGATAAGTAGCAGGGGTAGATGAGTGAGTTGCCCAGCCTCTGCTCCTTCCTGGGTGGCGGAGGGCACCAGGACCCTTCACCTGGACTGCAGTGCTTGGCCACTGTCCCAGGGAGCTTTAGTTGAAAATATCTGGCTAAAGCGGCCCCTTGGGAAGCCCAAAATTGCTGTTTGTACCTTCCTGGGCTGGAACCAGATCACAGACTCCGCCGAGGAATGGAGCAAGGCTGGCTGGCGAGAGGCCCCTGCTTGGCAGCGGGCCGCATTCCTGGGGTCTTGGAGATATGCACTGGCACTTCCTGAGCCCTCCCAAGACCTCAGGGCATCTGTCCCAGCCCAGCCCTTGTGGTGGGTGAGGATGCTGAAAGGGCCTGGCAGCCCTATGCTGAATCCTGAGTGATGGGCTCAGGGAAGCAAGACACAGGGCTACTAGCCTGCCATGCCACCACAGCTCAGTGTTTTCACTTTCTTTGCCTCTGCTGGGAGACAGGACAGGAGAGGGTGGATGCCATGGATTTTTGAGGAATTTACCTGGGGCAAGCAATGTCATGCTCTCTTCAGTCACCAGGGCCCTGGGGTGCTGGAGGTGGCCAAATGTCCCTGGGTGCAAACCCCACTCACAAACAGTAGACACCTGTGACATACAGCTTTGGGGGCCAGTATGGAATATGGGACTCAGAATAGAGCCGCTGTGAAGGGATGTAGGGTAATGGCTAAGACCTCATCTGTGTTTGCCCCTCTGTGTCATGTTTCATCACATATAAAACACAAAGATCTCAACCGCCAAGGTTCACAGGGCAAGGTGTGTAGTGAAGAGACCCTCATGGGACTGGCAGTTGCTGCTGTGTGCAGACAGAATCCTAGGGGACATTACTCTAAGTATCCCATCTGCTCTGGTCCAAACATGCCGGTACCCTGAGAGAAACATCACAGCAAACAACTGAGCCAGTGTGTGTGTGTGTGGTGTGCAGGTGTGGCTCTCCTTGATCAGGGCCTGGGGACCCTGCTGTCTGTCCCTCATAGTTTTAAAGGACTTGGCTGTTACATTCCAGTAGCCTCAGATGATCACAGACTGGGTGACTTAGGACAAAAGACATGACCAGTCGAGGTTTTGGGCCGCAAGTCAAAGTCATGGTGTGAGTGTGCTGCGCTCCTGCAGGAGGCTCCATGGCAATCCTTCTGCTTCTTAATGTTCTTTGGGGCTCCAGAGAGCCCTGTGTTTGTGGCTGTCTTGCCCCAGCCTGTGTTGCCAGTGTCATATTGCCTTACTTCTACTGTGTGTGAGCCCCTCACTTCTCCCACCGAGGCGGTTTCTGGAGGCCTTGGAGCCTACCTAGTGAATTCAGAGTTTCCTTACATTAAGCCCCCTCACTTAACCACATCTGTAAAAAGGTAATTTTCCATTTAAGGTCCCATCTGTAGGTTCTGAGGTTTAGACATAGACATGCCCTTAGGGAGTCACCCTTAACTTGAGTATACCCTAGTTGTGAGAATGTTGGCTAGGGAGGGAGGAAGAGGGACAAGGCAGGTTTATGAACTCTAGTCTGGCTTGGGGTTCCCCATCTGGACAGCCAGGGGTCACTGCTGGGTACCAAGGTAACCCACACACACTAGAGGGGGACTTAGAAACTTTCCAGGAGGCAAACCAAAGCAGAAGTCCCCAAAGATGCCAGAGCCTGGCATAGTCCCTGCCTGCCAGGGCCTACCTGGCTGCCATGTGGCAGGTACTCACCAACACTGGTGCCCAGTGCTTTCCACGGATGGAACAAGTGACCACAACAGTGCAACATTTGGAGACTCATGATGCTGTAAGTCTTGGGGTGGACCTGGGACAGGATCCCTAGAGCCTCAGTTTCCCTCCATGACGTGGGGTGTAATGACCAAGGCACAGAGCTGCTAAGAAGTGTAGACAGTGATCAGCCTTGAGGTATGTGGTTCAGCCACTAGAGGTGTGGGAGTTGGGGTCTACAGAAGAGCCAAGAGCCCCCATTCCACCCTCAGGGCCTGTCCTAAGGACATGAGAGCTTGTGAAGACTCTTTAAAAATGTTCTCTCCATGCCATAAAACGTCGAGACGCCTCTGTGTTTGCAAATAACTAGACAATTGAAAGATGGTGTATCAGTGGCCACCACCTGTGGGACTCTGTGCAGTGATTAACACCCTGGCTGGGTCTGATGCACCCTACTTCCTAGACAGAAACATTCCCTGATGGAAAGAGTAAAGACTGTGTGTCAGATGGCCTAGGTATCAGGTAGGTCTGCTGTGTGAGACCTGGCAGCCTGGCCCAGAATTACAGCCCACTCTTTCAAAGTGGGCTTCTGGACTCTTCCAGGCCTCTTCTAGGCACAGCCCCTTGGCCCAGAGACAGCACAGGCTGGGGAAGCCTATGACTTGGGTGTGCCAGTTTCACCCCCAACAAAGCCATTTGAAAATTAAAAGGTGGGTTGGCAAGATTGCTCAACAACCAGTTAAGCACTGCCCTGTGAAAACCAGAGTTCAGATCCCCAAGAACAAATGCAGAGCTGTCAGAAGTGACTCTGCCTCAGTGATGAGGTGGAAGAACGAAGGGGGATGACTCCCTAAGTCATCCTCAGGCTTCTACATGCATGGCCATGTACATGAAAACATGCATACACTCATACACACATGTACACACACACACACACACACACACACACACACACAAAAAAAAAAAAAATGGAAAAAGTAAAGATAAATAAACAAAAACCTAAAAAGGCACAAAAACCTTCTTTTCAAAAGAAGCCTGGCCACAGATGATCTTGATAAACCACAGATTACCTTGTCACAAAAGACGTGTCCAGCCACTAGCTGTGGCATTCTGGGTCTCTCGCACTGAGACAAGCCTCTTCCTCCAGGAGAGCAGCTTCCAGCCTTTTCATCTGTACTTTGCATCTTTAAGCCACAGGGACATGCAGAGATGACGGACAGAGGGAAACCACGGAGAGTGTCTAGGCTCTGTGGAGCCTGGGCTAGCCACACCTGTTCCCTGAACCAGATAGGCCTCCTCTGTCCAAGCCAGGTGAGTTGGGTGAGTCCTCAGATGCCCTGGTTTTTCAAAGGAGCCAAAGGCTCTGTAGCCACAGGTTGGGGTGACACAAAGCCTAATAAACCAGCAGTGCAGTGGCTAGGGGTTTTTCCTAAGATAGCCCACTGTTGCCCCCATGTGCAGAGTGGAGAGAGGGGCCCATGTGGATCAGGCTAACAGGGATTCCTGCCTTAAATTAGTCACTCAGAGCCACATGTTGGACATGTCACTCTCTTTTCTGTACCTCAGTTTCCTCCTTTGCAGCAAGGGACAGGAAGAGGTGGGAAGGTAGGGCCTCAGCATCTCCCAGTACTTCTTCCCAGCTTCCCCAGGTGGGCATAGCAGAGCTGGCTCGTGGGAATGGGTGTCAGCTCCCCTTCTTTCCAGGACATGGGGGACCTGAGGTCAGAGTGTGCTGCCAACCCATGGGAGCCACAGGCCAAGCCTGCGGGCATCGGACTGGCCGCTGCTCAGCAAGCACTTTCCCAGAAGCCAGTGTGGGAGGCAGCCTGGAATCTGATGTCCTAGAAGCAGGCACAGGATGTGCCAGGGGTGACACAGCCCTTGGGGGACATGGCCCGGAAGATAGGGCAGTGGGTGACCCACTGTCCTGGTTTTCCCAAGCAGCAGTTCCCACCATGGGAACTTTCGGTGACAAAACCAACCAGGAAAGTCCCTGGCAAGCCACATGGTCACCTTAACAAAGCCAATGTCTTTCTACCACTTCCTCCCCTTTCAATGTCTTCTTCATTTTCAAAGATTATTTTGTGTGTGTGTGTGTGTGTGTGTGTGTGTGTGTGTGTGTGTGTGTGTGTGTGTGTGTAGGTATCTTCAGAGTCCAGAAGAGGGCATCGGATTCACTGGAGCAGGAGTTACAGGTGGTTGTGAGTCACCCAAGGTCAATGTTGAGAACCAAATTCAGGTCCTCTATAAGAGTAGCAAGTACATTTAATGGTGGAGCCCTCCCTCCAGCACCCTGAATTCTTTAGAGATACATAAAAATCAGTGTTGCCACCAACACAGGCCTTTTCATCATCCATCCAGGTGGGTCAAAATGTCTCAGAGAGGGTGAGAATGCATAAGTCTTTAGAACAGCCATAGTCCTTCCTCACCTTGGAGATGTGCACCCCACCCCCATCCCATACAGGTAGGAAGTCACCTGTACACAACATCAGAAAGAAAGACAGCCAAGTTTCTTCCTTTGGGTGTAACATGACCACCCCACCATCATCATGGAGCAGAGATAACCTTGGCCTTGTAGTCATGGCAACAAAATAAGTAAAGCAATGCAGCAATGGCTAGTACCTCACCAAGCAACAGTAAAGGGGTACTGAATACACAATGCCAAAAAGTTAACTCAAATCCGAATGTGTTGCAAATCTGAGGTGTGTTTGGCAAGGTTCACCTGTGCTGCATCTCATGACTTAGTTCTGAACAAACAGCACTGCACCTGGCATCATGCCACAAATCACCAGTAAAGCGTCCTGAGACCTGGATTCAAGATTTGCCTGTCGCAAACATAAAAATACTTGTTTTGACTATACATAGGAACTTTTCTGCTCTGAGAGAAACATTATGGTTTAATTAATATTTTCTTATGCTCACCACTCAGCATGTGAGTTTACCAAATTAGTGTATCTTTGGACTGTGTTGTGTTAGACAAATAAGCATGTCCCTCTCATCAGTATGCAAAGTACCTTTCATCTTTAATATAAAGTTAAATGATATACATGCCAAATAATTGATATTTCCAGTGGGGGCGGCGTTGGATTTCTCTGTGTAGTACTGAGTGCCCTAGAACTCACTCTGTAGACCAGGATGACCTCAAAATCACAGAGATCCACCTGCCTCTGCCTCCCGAGTTCCCAGCCAAATAATTGATTTTAAGATAAATTTCTTTTTAAAAAAGATTTATCTTGCCCATTGGTGGTGGTGCACACCTTTACTCCCAGAACTCAGAAGGTAGAGGCAGGTGGATCTCTGTGAGTTCAAGGCAGGTCTGGTCTACAGAGCGAGTTCCAGGACAGGCTCCAAAGAAATACAGAGAAACCCTGTCTCGAAAAACAAAACAAAAAAAATCTTATTTTTATTTTTGTGTATGCATGTATACCTTATTGGGGTATGTGCACATGAGTGCAATACACTCAGAAGCCAGAAGAGAGCGCTGAACATCCTGGAGCTAGAGTTACAGAATGTGAGATGCCTGGCCTGGTGTGGGTGCTAGATTTCAAACTCAGGTCCTCTTCTCTTCTATAGTACGAACCCTTAATTGCTGAGCCGACTCTCTGGTCCTAAATTTCTTATTTATTAATAATAAATTTTGATTTGTACTCCTAGGTGATACTTGAAAGGCATAAAAATTAGCCTGGTCCAGAGGAATCACAAGTAGAAGATACTTAAGAAGCCCTGTGTGGTGACAGTCATGGACTGTTAACACCCCTGACAGAGGAGTGGGGAGAAGTCCGAGAGACCTCACCTGGGGACCACCTAGAGGCATGTGGCCCTGGGAGGGACTAGAGCATATAGTCAGCAGACAGTTAGCAGAAGGGGACTCCATCTGTACAACTTCTGGGAGGTCGTCATCCATGCTGGGGTGGGATTTTCAATGATTCAGCTGTTTGGTGACAACAGCATTCCTGTTAGTAACCCTAATAAACTTACTGGCTTGCAAGCTAGCCTAGGGTGGAATCACCACGAGGGTCTGTCTTTGGTGCAGCATTTGCAGTGAAGAGGCATTTGTTCACCTCCCGGGGAAAAGCCACAACAGGGTTATCTGTCACAAAGTGTTAGGAAGCAGGCCATGACCTATACATATAGCTTGGGCACATAAAGTTATGCGCAACATGAAAATAGGCACTGCGCCCACCATCCAGGAAAGTTCTGGAATGTATTGGTGGCCAGCAAAGCCCCAAGTTATCATTTCACTGGCAAGAAACAGAAGGCACATACCTCAGGAGGCATGGAGAGCAGGCCTGCTGGGTCTCTTAGGGCTCTCTCTGAGGTGAGGGTGACAATGTTTCTCCTGCTCCAGTATTGCTTGAATTATTTGGAATGAGGCTTAGAAAAATGAGCAAAAGCTGTCCTGGGCAGTGCTGCTTCCCATGGAGTCCCATTAGGGACTCCCAGGCCATCCGAGGGACCTGGGGCTGGGTCAGTCCTGATTTGCTCCTAGCAAAGAGGAGGCAAAGGAGTCAGATTTGGGTCTGACTAGACAAGCATCTTTTGTCCTCAAACTGTGAAGTCAGCCCTGTGGTAAGTTTTGCTTTTGGAGGGAGGTTCTGCAGTCTTAGGGGAGGAGGTTAGCCACTGGAAACTGATGGGAAGGATGCTAGTGTACAGAGCACATGGCTCTAGCTCACTCCCAGAGGTTGTTATGTGGCTCATGGAACTCAGAGCTCCATGTTGTCTTCAGGCACAGCTGGATCCAGGAGCTCTAACAAAGCCACCGGGCTCTCTCTGCAGCCATTCCTTGGTTGTCTTCTTCCATGTATCTTCCCCTCTCCAGATCTTCCTTCAGTTGTTCGTGTCTCTGCTTCTTCTGGTATCATCAGTTGCAGACAGGCACCCTTCCCTGGGTAACACGGGTGACAGTTGGCACCCGTGGCTCTTGAGCCAAGTGACAGCACCCCCTGCTGGCTGGGTAGAAAAGTCACAGGGAGAGATCTTCGGCCCAGTCCATGTCACATGCCTACCCTGTGACAAAGGTCAGAGTAGAAGAGTCCTCAGACTACCAACCCCTCCAAACCACACTAAGGGGACCAGAAAAGGTACGCGGTTCTTCAAAGGAAAAGATGTTGCCATTGGGAATGGTCAGAGCCAGTGCCACCGAAGATCACAGATGCCACAATCTACAGCAGTGGCCATGGGCAGCACCCAGAGACCTTCCAGCTACCCCAGGCCTCCATCACTGTGATCCCCAGCCTTCCCAGAAGGGAGGCAACACCCATACCCTGCCATGATGAGGAGATGCAGACCAGAGAGAGCAAGTCTCCCAGGTTACCGGGTAGAGCAAAAAGGGACCACAACTCAGAGGCCAACTTCAAGCTTCCTTTCACTACTTCACCCTCAGATCTGCTGTGAGATGTCACTGTGCATCTCTGTCTCTATTAGTGAAATCTGCTACTGCCACCACTACCACCACCGATACCGTCATCACCAGCATCACCAGCGACACCACCACCATCACACCACCAGTAGCACCATCATCATCACCATCAGCTCATCACAGTCACCATCCAAATAGCACTATCACCATTCCAAGGACAATAGTATCCTCCCGCCAGACCTCCCATGGCGTATCCACCACAAATATCCCATTTCACCACATCAATTGTCACCACCTATCATCACCGCCACACTGCCACATCTCACACCCTCCCATTGCTCATTAAAAATAACCCTCAGATTCACATCATCATCAACACTGTCACCACAGCAACAGCACAACCAGCCCCAGCCTTTCTTTCTGACAGGCGGTTAATCATGGAGATACAATTCACAGCTACGCACGCATGCAGTCAAAAAGGGGTGTACTGGAACATTCCAACCACCTGAAACTCCATTCTCCCAGAGAAGGTGCAGTGATCCAAGGAGTAAAGAGACTTACCAAGACAATCTAGGTGATTGAAGAACTTGGGGCTCCAGCCCTGGGCACTGGTCCAGAGCCTGGGTGTTCCCCCTTAGGCTCTGAGTTTACATGTTTGCCCAGCAGTCTCCTCTGGCTCCCTGAATGGCTGTTGAGCCTGTCTTCCAGCTGCTCAAACACTAGGGAGTCATCCTTCTTCCCTTCCCCCACCACAGCCAGGTCCCAAGTCAGCCTGCATTTGCTACCTCACAGTGAGACTTACCCATGGCTCTTACATGGCCTGTGAAGTCCTGAGTGACTGTCCCTGTCCTGTATTATACTGTCATCTCAGATTTCAATTCCCTTTTCTGATTCTGTCTATATATGCAATAGGCCTTTTGTTAATGAGTAAGCCTGGGACCTTCATGTCTACTGTTCTTATGTGTTGCCCAGACCTTCATGCAGTTGGTTGCTTCTCATTCAGATCTTAGTGGAGCAAAGGCACCCCCAACTCAGGCACTCCTATGCACTCCTCTAGCTGAAGCATCCCAGACTGGCCATTCTATCACATCTTCAAGCAGTTGTCACTTTGAATACATTGTTGTATTTATGTACATATTTTAACTTCTCAACTGCTTTCCAAGATGGGCCAGAGCATAGACTGTGCCTTGCGCCCATGCCCTGCTCCTGGTGCCCCATCCCCCAGCCCCTCACACAATTTCCTACAGCAACAAACTGGGAGACACTGATCAGTTATTTCAGTTGAGTAGATCTACACAATCCCCCACCTCCAAATTCTAATTCTCTGATTCACGGACCTAGTTAATGACCTGCTTATCATTCTGTCATCCATCTATCCACCCATCAGCCATGCACCCAACTAGCCTTTTTTGTTGTCATCCTCTGCCCATCCATCTCCACTCTGCATCCACCCTCTATATGATCCATCTAGCTACATAGTCTTACACCTCTACACCCACCCATCCCCCAACTCTGTGTGCTTCCACCCATCTATCCTTCTATTCATCCGTCTGCCCATCCCTTCCATCTATCCAACCAACAGTCACCTATCCAGTCACTCCCCCATATTTCCTTCCATCCATTTACCTGGCCAACCAACTAATATCTTTCCACACACCAATCTCCCGTTTTCCCATCCATCCATTCACTCATCTGTCCAACCAACCAACCAACATCTACCTACTTACTGATCCATTCATCCATGCAACAAATGCCTACCCATTCACTCATCCATCATTCCATTCATCCACACATCCATCTGTCCCCAACCTTGTCCTCTTTTGCCTCTTTTCTCCACACCATGAGCTGGTCCAGGCACGAACTACACTACCCTCATGGGCAGACCAGACCATGTCCCAGGAGATTGTCTTTGCTCTTACATGGGTCCACACATTCCTGGGCCACTGAGGGATTAGAAAAGATTATGCACCAACCTGAAAAGTTGCTGACATTATAAAGTTCATGGTGTGGTCATGGTGGGGGGGAGGTCTGATTTGTATGCTAAGGCAAGAGATGGGGTGAGGTAGAGCTGGGAGTAGGTAAGAGTCCTCCTGGAGGAGGTAGGGTAGAGCTGGTCTCCATGGAGATGGAGGAGGCATGGGCCAAGAAGTCTGTTGTAGAGATGAAAATGAGTTTGGTATGAATGGGGGCTGTTAGTTGGAAAACTCATGGTCAGTACCCAGTGAACATCTACTCATACCCCAAGGTCTAGCCTCATTTGCCCCATGTTGAGAAATCATCTCTAATCTACCCACTCTCACCCCAGACAGTTAGTAATAGTAACAACACGGCAATGCTAGTAATCTAGGTGACTGTTATTAAGCACCTTCTGTGCTGAATGCCCCTTGACATTACCTTATCCAATATTACAGCAGTTCATGACTTATCTACTTCACCATTGCTCTTAAAATGATAGCCAGAGACTTCGGATGAGTCACAGGGGCTCACAACAGTTAGCCCACATCCTCCCAGTTTCCAGCCTTCATTGAAGCATCATGGAGATTTATCTTCTGTCAACTGCTCTTTTTTAAACACACACACTTGGAGGTCCACAAGGGGGCAAGGACAGTTTGATGATTTTTGGTTATCTGAAGCCCGGTAGAGGAGATAACCTGGCAAATCCTTGTACAAATGTTGGATGGATGGGTGGTTGTATGGATTATATATATATGGAATATATATATATATATATATATATATATATATGCATATATATATGATGGATGTATGAGTAATGGATGGATGGATTAAAGATGGATGGATAGTGGGTGAATACATGAATGGATGGGTATAGATGATGGATGAATGATGGGTGGATGAGTGGATGGATGGTACAGATGGTGAACGGATAGATGGTATACGATGGATGGATGGATGGATGGATATAGATAGTAGATGCATGAATGGATAGATGATAAATGGATTTGTGGATGAATGGATGGATAGATAGTGAATGATGCATGAGTATAGTATAGTTGCTGGGTGACAGATGGGTGAGCTGTCACACTCACTCCTCATCATAGGCTGGTGGCTTTCCAGACTGCCTCAGTAAGTCTTAGTGAAAGTGTTCCTTTGCTGTAGAGGGGAGCTGAGACACTGGAGGTCCAGCCTCTCTCTCTTCCCCATGGACAGTCCTCTCTCCTCCATGGCCCTTCCCCAGTCAGTTCTTATACCTCACCAGATACTTGAGGGGCTCTACTTTCAGGGAGGACCCTCGTTCCTCCACCTACTAGCAGATGCCACTGGCCTTCCTCCCACAGCTCCCACTGCCACAGCTGTCCACCCTTACAAAGCTTGGACTGTTCTATGAGGGCCTGCCAGCTGGAACGAGGTACTTCCTGTCTGACGAGACCTTGTGCACAGAGCCTGCAGGCAGCTGTCAGCTCAGGACATGCAGCCGGATCTAGAGGCTGCTGGGGCCAGCGCCCTTCTGAGTCCCTCAGCAGAGGCTTGCCTGGGCCTGGCCTCCAGGCCTCAGACATGGAGTGAGACCCTGATGTCTTCATCCTCCTTTGGGAAGCCCGTTCCTGTTGGAAGCACATTGTCAGCTGCCTTGTTGGGGCCTGGGGACAAGTGGGAACTGCTAATCCAGGTGTCAGCCATCAGATGACTGGGACAGACAGGAAGAAGAGAAGGTCAGAGTTTATGCCAGGATGAATGCCACTGTCCACTATGTAAGAGGCCAGAGCATAAGCCAGTCTCAGGGAGAGGTTGCTGATGGTCCTCTGGGTGTCTCAGGTCACTACTTGGTTCTGTCTCCTTCCATATCCCCTACTCAGCCACCCCCAGCTACTGCCCAAGCACCTGTGGCATGCCAGGTTCAGGGACACAGTCAGTCCCAAGCCACCTTCCCAGAGACTTCATTCCCACAGCCCAACCTGACACCCCATCCGGACCCCAGGCCTGGCACAGCTCCTGGCTTCTGGCTCCAGTCCCTTCGCAAAGGCTCTAATTCCATCCTGAGAGGAGCGATTAGAATGAAACTATAGGTTGTTTTTCTATCTTGCCCAGGCTAGGCCTATTTAATAACTTAATTAAATAAGCAGAATTATAATTATGATGTTAATGTTTCCTTTCTGTAATGCCGCTCATTCCGCTGGAAGCGACTTCTCTAGGGAATGGAGCCTCCCTGGCCCCTGGCAGACAGCTCTGAGGTCCCAGGCTGGTATGCTGGGGCCTCCCTGCTTGGCCTGGCTGCATCAAGAACCTGCTGGCCTACTGGAGAGAACCAGAAAGCCAGTGGGATCCCAGTCAGGTCGAAGCCAGGTTGTCTCTCCTGCCTGTTGATGGGGAGCTTAAAGCACACTGTGGAAATGAGGTGAGGCTCCTAATTGCCGTTTTCCTTCCTCCCACTTCTTGCCATTGACAGTTGGCTTTGAATTCTCATTCAGTAATTCACCATACACAGAGAAGGAAGGAGGCGGCTTCGAGGTAGGAGCTAGTCTCCCCGCATGGGCCAGGCTGGACATGCAGGCTGCCCTGGCTTTTCCAAAGGGCTCCAGGGTTCCATGCTAGGAGAATCTTGACTCCCTCACCAGCAGGTGACAGGTGTAACATGGCCTCCAAGTTTTGGATTTATTCCTGATAAACAAGAAGGTTTTCCAGTGAAACAGGGGTGTCTGGCACACAGAAGACAGTCAGAACTTCCAGATCTTTCCCCCAAATCTCACTGCACCAAAGCCCACGGTCTCCCCACTCCTGCTTTCTCTGCTCAGGACAATGTAAAGCACTGAGCTGACTACCAACCCTGCCCACCTCCCCCCATATTGCAGAGCAATGACATCTCCCAGGGTGACTTGTTTGACTGAGTTTCCAGGTCTATAGGAGTGGCATCTCACTGGGTCCCCCAGAGGATTATAGGATGTTAACAGAGTGAGACATGAAAAAGTCCCACAGAGGACACGACTACCCTGTATGATATTCTGTGGTGGCTGGATGGGCTTTGGGACAAGACCATCGTAGCTTCTGGTCACAGGTGACTGTGCCCTTAAGAAAGCCACCAGATTTCATGTCCTTTGTGTCTCCTGCTGTAAAATGGTTGTGTAGCACCCAGAACTGTTCAGAACACAAGATGGGCCATAGACGGGGATGCCACAAGAGCCCCTAACGAGTAGCAGAGAGGCTAGGGACATGAAGTTATAATCTTGGGAGTGGTAGAGGAGAGCAGGGCTGCAGGTCAGGAGAACCCCTCTTCCGGCATTGTAACCATGGTCTGGGGTGGGGATAGGGCTCTGTGACCCTCTACTCACCCGGTCCCTCATCAGCTTGGAGCTCCTGTCCCTACCCATGCCTGGGATCTGCTTGTGCCTTCCTGGATGTGTGCCTTCAAATAAGTCACCAAACCTCTCTGAGCTTCTGCCTCCGCAATGATAGACAAGATGGTCTTCTGGGACAGTTGATGAGTTAGTATGTAGCAGTTGTAATCCAAGGCCTGGGATACAGTTGGTGACTAGGTCCCCTTCATCCCAAGTTAGGACTCTACTGGTATTGCTGGGTACGTCAGATAGGAAATACACTTAAGAACTGCAGGGTGGCCTGGCATGGTGGCGCACGCCTTTAATCCCAGCACTCAGGAGACAGAGGCAGGCGGATCTCTGAGTCTGAGGGTGACTGAGCAAGCAATTGGCCACAAAGGATAGACCAGATCTGGGAGACCCTGCTGTTTCCACCCACATCAACACACAAGAGCACACGGAGCTTCAGACAAATCTGGGACAGTGCTCTGGGTCCCTGCTGTCCCCTTCCCGTCCCCAGGCTCCTCCCAAGCCCTTGTGGTTTTCCAGGATGATCCAAAGCAGACTGGAGTTAGTAAGGAATGTCCTCTGCTGCCCAAACCCTGTCAGCCAGCCTGCTTCCTCTTGACTCATGGGCAGGAGTCCAAAATTGATACATGCTTTTCTAGTGAAAAATAATGGCTAGCTTGCCTCCATCACCAACATCGTGAAATCAGTTGCATCAAAGAGAGGACCTTTGGGAGGTCCTGTCCACTGGTCTCTTATAGCAGAAGGCACCAGCAGCTGTTTGTCCCTAGTAACAACAGGTGCTGCAGGTGGGGAAACTAACATCAACTCTTGTTGCTCTTGATACCCCATCTGGAGGGCCCTTGTCTTGCCTGTGTAGTAATTGTATACACATCGGGACCCCCAGATCTTCTTCTGCCACCAAGATTTGTCTTGAATAAAGAGCCACTACGAGCAGCTCATGTTCCTGGCTGCTCCTGCAGTCCCCCAGGCAGCTCATAGCAATCTCAACAAGCTACCTCTTCATCACCTCCTCCCTGATTTCCACAGCTGCAGCTCTGAGAATCTAAGATTACCTGGTCACCAAGCACAATGACTGCAGTCTGCCTGGACTTCAGGCCTTTATTGTACCCCCAAGTTCTGCTCCAACCCCAAGTCTCCTTTTGCAAGAGATTTCTTTCAAAGAGGACACTGACAGCATCACTTCCTGCTTCCACTGGCTCCCCAGCAGTCTTCAAGCTGGACCAAAGACGTGTGAGATCCCCAGCAGGCCTCGAAGTCTCACAGGCCCTCCAGGCCCCACCCTGGGGCCCACAGCTGTCAACCTGCATGGGATGTCTGAGTGCTGTGACTGTTACATCTCCTGCCCTGGAGTTGTCCCTGCCTAAATCTTGGTGTCACAAAGAGCCAGGTCCCAGCCAGGCAGTGGTGGTGCACCCCTTTAATTCCAACACTCAGGAGGCAGAGGCAGGAGGCTCTCTGTGAGTTCAAGACCAGCCTGGTCTACAGAGTGAGTTCCAGGACAGCCAGGACTATTTCACAAAGAAACCATGTCTCAAAAAAATAAAACAAACAAACAAAGAAAGAAAGAACCAGGTCCCAGCTCTAAGGAAGTCACACAAGCAGAATGTAGGTGATATTGTAACCCATGGGGGACATTCCACCCTTAGTTCAGCATGTATCTGTTGACCACCTGGGGCATGCCAGGAGTGGTCACAGGGATAGAAGACAGCAGTGAGCAGAGAGCAACATCCCCATAGCAGTAGCAGGTGACTGATGGAGAAACACTGCAGTCAGCCAGCGCTGCTCCAGGACATCAGACACAGCAGGAAGTGTACCTGAGAGAGTCTCAGAGGAAACTACCTTTGTGTCTGCAGTACATGCAAAAGCTGTGGGGTGGGAAACAGCCACCACAGTTTGAGTGTCAGCAGAGAGGCTGTGGTAGCTGGAGGCAGAGAACAAGAGGAGGGGTAAGGTAAGAGAGAAGAGGGGAGACTGTGAAGTCCACTTCTGAGCATCACCTAGGCTCAGACTTGGCAAGCTGCTGGCCTTGCTGGAACTGTCTTCCTATAGCATCTGACACCAGTCCTGAGGGAAGCCTTGCTAGTTATGGAGATGAGGGGCACCCATGGGCACCTCTGGGAGGGACAAAGGAACGCCGTTGTCATACAACCTACAGACAGAAGCATGGAGGCCTAGAACCTAGAGGTATGTGAGATGTGGCCATACTGAATAAATACCAAGAAGGCAGCCTAGCCAGAGAGTGAGCCAGGGTGCCCTCCCTTAAGATAGGCTAGTCCTCCATGACAGGGCCAGGGACATTCTGAGGACAAAGCTGGAGGGAGGATAGATGAATCATCTTCTTTTTTGCTCCAGTGAGCTGGGGAGACAGTGTGCCCCAAGTCTCAACTGAGGCAAATGGAAGAAGGGACCTTGCACACCCATCCAGGGATGTGTGGCCCAGCAATAGTGATAGATCTGCAAGGCAGGAGAAGGTTCTGCATCCCAGGAGGCCATGCCATCTAGCTCCCTGTCTACTCCAGATCCCTGGCTAAGTACCCCACACATTTACAACTGCCCAAGGATATTCCAGGGATGTGGCCACAACGGATGGACACTATGAGTGAAGTAATGTGTGGTAGGAAGTGAGAGCATTGACTCACTGTGACTCAACATGGTGCCTGCCAGGGGCCCACTGAGCAGCCTTCATCAGCCCCAGCAGCCCTTTAGTCCATCCTCCACAGGACAGAGCCTGAGAGGAGCTCTTACACCCCTGTAACTGCTGGTCTCCATCCTGTACCTGTGGAGAGTCACAGGAGGCCCAGAAACCTCTGTCCTGTCTTGTTTTGTACCCTGACATTTGGGGAGTGGGAGAAGTCACGTGGCAGGATCTAGAACTAAGCCTGGGAAAGGAGGGACGAGTAGACTGTAGAAGCCTCTATCCTCAGAAACTCATCTCATCCTGCAAACATTCATGTTCCTGACAGGGAAACTGAGACTAGAGCCAGGAGCAAGAGAGGCCTGGCCAAGGTCAAAAGGCTGATAAGACTAAATGAAAATCCAAGCCCATGTTCTACTTTAGCTCAAGTTGGTGGATGACACAAGCTATGTATGACAAAATTATGTCTATGAAGTCCCTAGTGTCATTTCTAGAATCATTTCTCATACCACAAATACATACCCGAAATGTCCCAAGCGCTTATTCTACTGTCTACCATCACATCATCCATCTACCCACCCACCCACCCATCCATCATTCTAGCCAGCCATCTGCCAGCCACCAACTACCAATCCATCTCTCCAGCCATCTGTCCATAGATCTATGCATTCATCCATTACCCATCTATCCATCCACCCACCTATTCACCCAGATACCCACCTATCCATCTACCCACCCATACATCTATCTACCATCCATCCACCCATCTGTTTATTCATCCATCTCCCCACCCATCCATCTATCCACCATCTACCTACCATTGATACAACTATCATCCATTAACCCACACATCCATGTACCTATTCACTTATACACTCATCCACCTATCTATCCATGCCTTCATCTAACCCATTTTACACTGTTCACTCATTCATTAACTCACTTATCCTTCCAAGTGTCCATTGATCATCCATCCATCCATTTATCCATCCATCCATCCATCCATCCATCAGTTTTAGTAACTTTACAGGCCCTGGGGCTTCTTTGCCTCTGGAATCATCCATACTCTCCAGTCATCAGACCCTATTCCTTCCAGCCAGCCCAATGATTCAGACAAGTGCAGTCCATGACATTCCAGAGCTCATAGTCACCAATACAGACAGAAGCAGCACCCAGAAGACCTGAGCCTATCATTTCTCCTCCCCATCACCATTGTGATGCTCTTGTCCTGTTCCTGTGGCTACTGGTCTCCATACTCATCTGTAGCAGAGGCGGGGGAGACCCAATGACCACCACCCTCCCACTGCTGTCTCAGAGAGGGATACTACTGTGAAGGGGCTTGCCAGGTAGGTAGGAGGATGTACAGTGTTTGTGACATCTGGCTTGGACAGAGGGTATTTGCCCAGGACTCTGGAGCACTCTGTGGTCCTTGGCTTCAGGGACTAAGGAATTCTTTCTTGGTCTGTACTTTGAGATCCCAGAGGTTCAGCTTTGCCTTATGCAGCCACAATTGATGGCATTATAAAGACATAGAAGAGGAAGGATGCCATCAATTGTGGCAGTTCAAAGTAGGCCTCCTGGGGTTGGTCGAGTCCTTGAAGCAGTTATGACTGGTCTAGTAGGAGATGGGGAGCCATTAGGGACTAGGCCACCCTACAGACACCTGACACATGAACAAGGCTTGCTTCCAGAGCCTCAATTTCCCCAACTGCAGAAGCAGGAAGACTGCCTACTCAGGGATGGAATGAGGTGGAAATGAAACTCTATATTGGAAATGACAATGCTGAACTCATGACAGTTGTGCAGACATGGCCAGAGTCAGTTGGGACACATCTGTGGTGCTCGTGAGACTGTTCCCCATGCATCCACTCTGGTGTGCCAAAGAAAAGAGGTTCCACAGTGATGCTGACTCCTTCTTCCATGACCTTCAGGTCAAGTCTGAGAGCCAATTTCATGTTATATTTTTCTGTTTTTTGTCTTGTTTGTATGTTTGTTTTTAGAACTGTGTGTGTGTGTGTGTGTGTGTGTGTGTGTGTGTGTGTGTGTGTGTGTGTGTGTGTGTGTGTGTGCCCACAGAGGCCAAAAGAGGGTGTCAGATCCCCTGAAGCTGGAGTTAGAGGAGACTATAAACTGCCTTGTGGTGGGTGGTGGGATCTGAACTTGGGTCCTCGAGAACAGCAACAGTACTTTTATCGGCTGAGTCATCTCTCCAGCCCTGGATATTTTCCTCTTAATTGATATTCCCATCATTCTGTGAAACAGAAAAAGTTCACAGAAGTCTCAAGACTATGGTGGCCAATGGAAACCTGCAAACACTGTTGGAATGAAAGTGGTCAAGGAGCCAGCCTAGCCAATCCCAGAGGGGACCCTCTATGGCTGCTCGGAGTCACCTGTTCCTCTGGACTCCAGAGCCTGGGGAAGAAGGACTGGATCCAGGGTGTTAGTGAAATGTCCTGGGGCGAGTCCAGGGCCACTTCTTTCCAGGGAAGGGTCAGGAATTGGTTTGGTTACAAATTCAGGGCTCAGACAGCCCATTCCACACTCCATACACATACACACATCTGTCCTGCATCTCCCAGATTGGCAAGGAACACTGTTTTCTATTCCCTCCAGCAACATTTATAAGAAAACCCCAAAGCCCTGGCAGACTTGGCCACCCTCCTGATAGTAAACAGCCCAGGGCAGTCCCACAGTCCTCCAGGGTCTTGGAAGGAAGGGTGTCCTGTCTTTCTGCTAGACCCCTCTCCAGACAGGGCCCCCTGATCCCTAGTCCGAGGAGCTTCAGGAAGTCAGTCCTGAAGCAAGCAAAGCCTGAACCATCATCTATTTGCTACAGACAGCCAGGCTCCCCTAGCATAGGTCCATCCCTAGGCCACCTCTCCCCACTAGCTCCCAGTGGGCCTTAATACCCACTCCTAGATTGCCTCAGGTCTTCAAAATTCCATGCTCTCACATGCATTTGAATCCTGCATGTGTCAGGACCCCTCCACCTGGCCTCTCCTTCCTACATCTTCCTTGGCTAATCTCTCCTCAGCCTCCAATGTCTGCTTGGGCACTCTTACCTCCAGGGAACGCTCCCTAATGCCATGTTGGGCCTGGACACCCTCTCTGGGTCTCTCCTGATCGAGGCCCTCTGTTCTGCTTTCTTGTCATTTGATGAGTGTCCCAGATGCTTCCCAATGGGACCAGAAGCTCTGGGGTGGAGCCTTAAGATGGCCACTGATGCTGCAAGAGCCTGCCTTGGTGAATGAACACTATTAATGGTAGTGATGCCCAGGGCCCCTGAGATAGCTAAGAAGCCATTCCTGGGAGGAGAAACTGGACTGGACATCCTCTCTATTTACCCTCCCCTTTATCTTCCTAGCCCCCCCAGACTCCCAACCAGAAAAAAGGAGGCCACAAAGACCAGGACACAGCAGAGAGATGGCCATTCCACGTCAGCCCCAGCCTTCCAGCTCTGTGTGGAGCATAAGGCAGTCAATGAACCACAGCAGTCCAAGTTCCCATCCCTTGGAGGACAAGCCATGAGATGTCACAGTAGACAAAGGCTGGAAGCTAAAGGAAGAGACTGAGATTGCCTCTGGCTTTCTGGATGCACAAAGTTGAAACCCTTTTGCCCCCCGGATCCCTCCACTATCCCTGTTAGTTACAAACATCTAGTGACCAGGAAGAGCATGATTGGGTCTTTCAGTGCCCCAGCAGGACACAGGACCAGTGTCTACACTTTATGTGTATATGTATCTGTGTGTGTGTGTGGGGGGGGGGGTATCTGTGTATGTGTGGGTGTGTCTGTGTGATGTACATACGCGCATATGAGTGCGTGAGAGGTCAGAGGTCAATGTCAGCTATCTTCTTCTTTTGCATGCTACCTGATTTTTTTTGACAGCATCTCTCACTGATTTGGCTAGACTAGTAGCTCCAGGTATCCCCCTGCCTCCACCCTTGCCTCCAGCTCACCAAATGGC
Organism: Cricetulus griseus; assembly: GCF_003668045.3. Lineage (NCBI taxonomy): Eukaryota > Metazoa > Chordata > Mammalia > Rodentia > Cricetidae > Cricetulus > Cricetulus griseus. Next base: position 56,222,535 of record NC_048596.1, on the reverse strand, counting down.
TAGACCAACTGGCCAGCAAGCTCCAGGGATCCACATCTCTGTCCCTCAAGTGCCGGGGTTACTGAGGCCTGACATTGAATACCGCTGGGCATCTGAACAAAAGCCCTCACCTTGCATAGCAAACACTTAACCAACAGAGCCTTCTCCCCAGCCCTAGTGGACTTTTTTTTTTTTTTTTTTTTTTTTTTTTATGAATGAAACTTCAGCTAAGCTTCTTGCAGCTGGCCACGCCCTGTTGCTCTGCCTTGACCACTGTATAACCCCAGGGGACAGACAGCAGAGGGAACTTCAAAACGAAAGTGTGAGTCACACAGAAGGAAGGAAAAAATGAAAAGGACATTCTTTAGTTTCTAGAAGCTGGACTCTGGGCCCCAGGAGCCCTGGCCCTGGCAGTGGCTCCTGCAAACATGACCTGTTCACTGCACTGGTTCTGCGACCCCTGTGGTCCAGCTCCATATGGACAGGGAAAGGCTGCCTACTCCCAATTTCTGTCTGGGGCACTTGGCAGGAGTGGCTAGGTGTCCTTGCAGTCAATGCCGCATTTATGCCTTCAGTCAGTGAGTAGCTAGTAAGTGACTGCAATAAACCAGGTGAGAACTGTGGCCCATCCAAGCAGGGTCCACCCTCCCAGATCTCCCACAGCATTGCAGGAGGCAACAGGAGCAGGGCCTTGGGTTGCTGTTAGGGTTACAGTGCCAGCCTAGCTGGGCAGGAAGGAGACAACAGTGAGCCCCTAAGGTGGAGACAGGGCTGCACATGGAGCAAAGGGCAGGTAGCAGAAGAGTTGCTTGGGACTTGATACATGATAGAACTGCAGATGGTGGCTAAGAGAAAGCTCAAGCCAGAACAAGGACTTGGGTCAGGTAGCACACACATCAGGGAGGTCAATCCAGCCCTCATTTGCCTTCAGAACCCAGTATGGACGTGCAGAAAGGAAAGCCACTGTGTGCTTTATAGACTTTGGGGAAGTCACAGCCTCCTCTTGCTTGGGGGAGGCAGGAAACCCCCTCCATCCAGGCGTCTGCCAGAGCACCCGCAGGCTTCCTCTTCCCCTGAACAGCCTCCCTCTCCTGGCCCTGATGTCCCTTTAAAGGAACTTGAATCAGAGTTAAGAATGATGGTGACTCAGGGTGGGAGGGGTGGTCACTTGCACTGGCCTGTTGCCAGGACTGCAGCGCAAAAGGAAGCAGAGCAACCACAGCTGCCTGTGTGTGTGTCCCTGTGAGGGGCAGAAACCACAGAATCCCATTTGAGATTCCACCACGTTGGAACTTGTATGATGAAGTTACCCCTTACAATGGGGGCATTCAGGGCCCACCCGCGCCTGCAGGGCTGGGGCCTGTTCCTCGGGCCAGCTGATGGTGATGTCATCTTCCGTTAGGAGGTCCCCCCCTCAACTCCGTTGACTAGGGACTTAAAAAAATGCACCAGGAAACTCAAGTGCAAGCCAGAACGGAAGCCTTGGTTTTATTTATAGTTGATAACTTGCGTCCGGCTTGCTCCACGGGATGCAGAGCCTGAGGATAAAGAGCCCACAGGAGCAGATGACAGAAGGGCTCGTGTCCTGGGCTACTGTGCCATCCAAGAACAAGTATGAAGCTTCATTCTGAGCTTCCCAGCAGCCAAAGCAAAGAAGGGACAGAGTACTATAGTGTGATATCATAGAAAACAAGGTTGTGGACCTAGTGTTCAGATTAGCTAAGACCTTAGATTCTACTTTCTCATGGTCAGGACCCCAGGCATCCCTGCATAGCATCCAGCAGGGTCTAGAGCAAGTTATAGACCTGGCTAGGTGATGATGATCCTCAGAGAGAAAGTGCAAGAGCCTTGCTCCCCTTTCTGAGCACATGGCAGACATCACTAATAGATTGCAGCACTCTTTTCCCTAGCCAGTTTCTGCCTCAGAGCCTCATTCCATACAATTCTCCAGGGACTACTACAAAAGGCTAGCACAGAGCTAGAGAGTGCTGAGCTTGTCCTCTGAGCTTGTGATCAGCTGAGGAAGCTCTGGGAGGGCCCAGATCTGGGACATTCCTAGCACCTGGATCATGCCTACATATGGTAGGTGCCAAATAAAAAACTGTCTGCTGAAGGCAGAAAGGGGAAGGAGCTAAGGTAGGAAAGAGCTGTGCATGCGCCACACAGGAAGTCATCAGTGAGGACCTGGATCCTGAAAAGGAACTTGACAGGAGGCGGGAGTGTAGTGGCCCAGCCTGGCCTGGCTTCTAGCCACAAGTGGCAGCACGCTATGGGGCCCATGAATCTCATGAGGCTGGGACTGTGGGGGGTCAAGGGTGGCCATGGCTGGGCCATGTGCATTTGGCAATGGCCAGTCCTTATCAAGTTACTGGCAGATTCCACCCCACAGTCACAGGTGGCTGTGCAGTTTCTGCCCAGATCTGATGTTTTCTCCACAGCAAATAGCTCTCTAGCTTCTTTTCCATGGGCTTATCTGAGGCGTGTTGCCTGGCCACCTCACAAGAGGTACACCCCAGAACTACACTTTCAGGCCATGTGTAGGACACTCCCTGGTAGCCTGGCCTGCATGGATCCAGCTCATCCCATCTTCTCCCTCTCCTCCGTCTGAAACAGCTGTCACCAGTTGCTGTTACTGTGTCCTCTGGCTTTCAAGCTGACTGGTGGCTGCTGTATTCAAGGGCTTCCCAGGCCAGACTGGGAGAGACACAGACACGTGTCCAGCAGTAGCTCTGACTATAGCACTGCCGTGTGGATGTGTAGGAGACACTGATTCTCTCTGCCTGGGAAGCCCCGCCTGAGTCTCCAGATGGTAGCAGAGTGAGGAAGGAGGCAGCATGTCAGGAAGGCATGCCACCCTGACACAGTGCCACAGTTAAGGAGCACAGCTGTTGGTAGCTGTCTGCACTCTACCTGGTGTGAGCTGGCCAGCTGCAGGTACAGCTCCCACGGGACCAGGCAAGCTATAGAAGTATAAGGTGAGGAGATAGTCATAGCTGAAGGGAAGAAATCCCTGTTTGGACACTGACTCTCTGGAAGACCCTCTCTTTTGTATGGGGTGGGTTGTGGGGCATCAAGAGGAAGAATCCATGGGTGGGCGGGACTTCCTGGAGGACAGGGATTGATTCCCGATTTTAGGCACTTCTTGGTAGGAAGGGCTCCTTCTACATCAACATTTCTTTCTTTGGGGTTAAGGCCATACAGAAGTCACAGAGAGGCCAGATGAATGGTGCCCAAGTCACAGTTCCATTTGTGGGCAACCCCCCTTAGTGACCTTAGAACCCTAGAGATGAGGGCCATTCATTCATTCATTCATTCACTTATTCACTAATACCACACCTCTGGCATTATAAAAAAAAACAAAAAACAGCAGACAGTGAGAGAGCCTATTTAAGGGCTTCTCACACAGCTGGGACCACCCCATGGGGCTACAGTTGTTCTCTTACAGGTGGTGAGGGACTGAGACTCATATGGGAGTGCATGGCAGTGTAATACCTGGGGTGGAACAGAACCCTTGGGGTAGAGGGGCAGAGTGAGGAGGGGTTCTTCAGCCCCAGGCCTCTTGTTCACCTTCTAGAAAGCAATGGTAACAGAAGTTTGCATGAGTCCTACTGTAGGCTCAACTGGCACTCTGCCCTCCCCTTTCCTTCCTGCATCCCTGATTCCACCAGGGTTTGGTGAACACTTTTCTCTTTTTGTGGAGGGGAGGTTCAAGGCAGGGTTTCTCTGTGTAGCCCTGGATGTTCTGGAACTCATTCTGTAGACCAAGTTGGCCTCAAACTCAGAGATCCACCTGCCTCTGCCTCCCTGGTGCTGGAATTAAAGGTGTGTACCACCACCGCCTGGCCCTGGAAAGCACTTTGAATATGCTTTCTCATTGCTAAAAGGCGTACAGGGCAGAACCCAGGAAGCCTACATCCCCAGCTCCTCTGATCACTGTGCTGATCAAGTCAGCAGACAAAGGTCAGGGAAACCTTGGGGGAAAAAGGAGAGCAGAAAGCAAGGGAACCCTGACAGGAGCTCTGCAGCTGGCTCTGTCTGCAACCAAAGGTGGCACTGCAGCCCCAAACCAGCCATTACTCTGCAAGGCATTATGGGCTTCACAGGCCTTATCAGGACCTTGGCTTTGCCTCTAGGGTTGGGGACCCTGGCCACAGCAGAGGCAATGTCTCACTCCCCCTTCTAGAATCTTCCTCCAGTTGCTGAGTTTTCAGGGTAGAACATGAGTTTCCGATGAACTGGTTACCTGGACAGAAATAGTGGGAAGGAAGGATAACGAGGTTCAGGAACCAATCCAACATGGAGGCAGAGACACAGGGCATCTACACCTATTCAGCTTCTGGCTGCCACAGGAGGGGTGTGACTCCTCCCTGGGGTCACACTGTGCTGGAAATGCTTGTAGATAGCTGCTTCAGTACCCAAAGAGGATATGTGGCTCCTCTGCCCACAGGGAGTACTGTCAGGCTTCCCAGGCCTCCCTAGACTGTTCCCAGAATCCCGCCTACCACAGGGCCCCCCTTTCCCTCCAACTTGTCCATCAGCTCCATCTACTGGCTGCTCAGGGCAGGACCAAGAGGCTTGCTGAAGGCAGAGGCTGATGTCTCAGTGTGTCCCCATTTTAAAGATGGGAGCAGAGGCTGAGGGAGAGGAAGCCCATTTGAGGTCACCTGGCCAGAGATCGCGGCAGGCTTACCTCCCACGGCTCTTCTCTCCAGTGACGTACACTGGGGGGATGGCGTACATCATGTCTCGTCCCACCTGTATCTACTGTGGACAGGTCCACAGTCCCACACGTCTCCCAAGACTCAACTCCACTTTGGTTACCAGAGTTCATTTCTTTGGGCTGATGTTTACCTCTGTGACCCCCCAATAGCCCAACTGAGTCCTAAAATCGAGGCACTAAACATTCTCTCCTGTCTTCTACACTCAAAGCATGTGCCAGACCGTTAACCAATGGAGGACACTGATGGTAGTAATGATGACGGTGAGTGTGGTGATAGTGATGTTGATGGTGGCGACAGTGATTATGATTATGATGATAGTCATGTTCACCGAGGTAATGATGATGGTGATGATGATGGTAATAGCTATGGTGATGGTAGCAATGGTAATGATGGCAAGGGAGGTGATGTGGTGATGATGACGGTGATGACAGTGGTGGTGATGCTGATGATGGTGTGAGTGGTGATAGTAATGGCTGTGGTGGTGGTGATGGTTGTGACGGTGGAGACAGCGTGCTCTGAACATGCAACTATAGTGACGGTATTATTACTATCTATTCTCTCAAGAAAGAAACTGAGACCAAGAGAGGTTTAAGCCACCTCACTGGTTAGCCACTTTTCCTACAGGAACAGCTGCCAATTGCACCAGAGCCACATTGATCCTGCTCCTTAACTGTTTCCTCACACTGCCTTGCTGTATTCTCAGACCTGCCTGTGTCTATGACCCCTTTAGGGATGTTTCTTTTTCGGTCCTCAGTGTTATGCCTCTGTCAACCACACAAACTTGGCTGTTTTCTTGGATGTTCTTACACTGCAAATAAGACAAAGTTGCAGCATATGGAGCCCAGGTGTGAGTCCTCCCAGGGTACTGAGGAGGAGGGACCACAATTCCCCTGTAGCACTTGGTCTCACCTCTCTGATCTTCAGGTTGAAGCACGGGCTTGGTGAGTAGCCCCCCCGCCCAGTTGCAGGACCAAATGCAACAAGTCTATGGTATATGTCCCAGGAACTCTGTCTCTCTGGCCATGCTTGGACTCTAGAAGGCACCCGAGGTGACCACAGATGTGTGTGAGCTTGTAAACATGCCTCTGTGTGGATAGAAGCCTGCTCTAAATCAGAACAAGGTGATGCAATTAAGAGATACACAGCAGTTGCCTGGGTCCTAATGGCTGGGCTCTGCCAAAATCTTTACCAGCATGATCTTATTTAGCCTCCCAGCTGCACTAGCTAACAGCTTATGTTATTTATGGAGCAATGCACTGTAGGATGCTAATCATTACCTTTGTGATCACAGAACTGACAGGGAGCTGCAGCTGCTACTACCATCATGACCATCATGTCCATCATGTCCATCATGACCATCATGACCATCATGTACATCATGGCCATCATGGCCATCGTGACCATCATGACCATCATGGCCATCATGACCATCATGGCCATCGTGACCATCATGTCCATTGTGACCATCATGACCATCATTTCCATCATGGCCATCATGACCATCATGGCCATTGTGACCATCATGACCATCATGTCCATCATGACCATCATGGCCATCATGACCATCATGGCCATCGTGACCATCATGACCATCATGACCAGCATGACCAGCATGGCCATTGTGACCATCATGACCATCATGGCCATCATGGCCATTGTGACCATCATGACCATCATGGCCATCATGGCCATCATGGCCATCATGGCCATTGTGACCATCATGGCCATCATGACCATCATGGCCATCATGTCCATCGTGACCATCATCGACATCATGACCATCATGGCCATCATGGCCATCATGACCATCATGTCCATCATGACCATCATGACCATCATGGCCATCGTGACCATCATGACCATCATGACCATCATGACCATCATGACCATCATGGCCATTGTGACCATCATGACCATCGTGACCATCATGACCATCATGACCATCATGGCCATCGTGACCATCATGGCCATCATGACCATCGTGACCATCATGGCCATCGTGACCATCATGACCATCATGGCCATCATGGCCATTGTGACCATCATGACCATCATGGCCATCATGGCCATTGTGACCATCATGACCATCATGACCATCATGGCCATCATGACCATCGTGACCATCATGGCCATTGTGACCATCGTGACCATCATGGCCATCATGGCCATCATGACCATCATGATCTCATTATCTTTATCAACATCACCACCACCACGACTGTCATCATTACCATTGTCACCATCATCACCACCATCATCAGTAGCATCAACATGTCACCATTACCATCACCATAATTAATATCATCACCACTCCCATCATCACTATCACCACCATAATCATTACTGACATCATCATCATCAACACCACCACCATCACTAACATAGCCAAACCATTTCCTTAAGGCTGTCAGTCACTGGAAAACAGAACCAGGGTTGCATCTCAATGCTATCACCCACTCTAGTCAGTCCAACCACCTGTGACCTCCACGGAAACGGGAGCAAAATCAAGTTTCAATATACATTGGTTGGTGAATTCTGAGACAATCCCAGATCTCACTTTTAATTCACATACCCTCTAGCATGCACGTCCCAGCCATGGTGAATGCCATGATGAAAGTAGATTAGGCAGCACCCATGCAATTTAAGGAAGAGACACTATCACTAGAGAAATCAGAAATGTTAATCGTGTAGGGTTGTCTCCTCAAAGGAGGAAATACCTGTTTTCTACCCAGAAGGTTGGGAGTGAATATTGTTAATAATCTGGTGACCTTTTGCTATCTGTAGAGGCAGACCTCACCCAGATCTGCCAGAATGTTATTGCAGACTTTCCCTCCCTAGAACCCATCCCTAGAGGAGATGTCATATGGACTGCTGACCTCTTTGCTATCAGTCAGACCAGATCCTAGGCTCCATCTTTAAGGTCACATGTACTCTGCAAAGTAGTTTCTATGTAGTCATCCCTTAAGCTCTTATTGTGCACTTGAAGTAGGAATTATCCTTGCCTGGAAACTTTTCCCAAAATTCTATTGCGTTTAAATATGCTGGCAATAAACTGCCTAGCATCAGACTTTCCAGAAGTTTGAGCCAGCCTCGAAGTTAACTAAGTCACTCTGAATCAAGTTTTCATTGTCGCCTTTTTTTTGCAGTTCATTTCCCTGCCTTCTGTGACACCTGCAGGGACCCCCCTCAACAAGGGACTCATGGCCCAGCTTGGGTATCTTCTGAAACTCACTCAGGTTATTGAGTACACTGCTTTCTGGAGTTTTGCAGACTGGGTACCAGCACCCAGGCGGGAGCCAAGAAAGCCCAGAAGGCAACAAGAGAGGCCATGAGGCTGATGAGCTGGATTCACCAGCACTCAGTTAATGCCTGTTTATAGCAAAGCTGCCCTTGGGCCTGCTCACACTCACAGCACCACCTCAGCCATTCATTTCTCACCGCCATTTTGGTCTAGCTCGATTTCTTCCTTTCTACCTAGGACATGGGGTAGGAGGGGCAGCATTCCCAGTAAATACTTAATCAGGGACTAGAGAAATTTCCTGGAGTCTTTAACTTACTGTTAAGATAGAGTTGTAGATACAAAGAGTGGTGACTGGAGGTAGAGGCCAGGTTCTCCCAGCCCACAGTCCCTGAATCTCTGCTCCTTCCTGTGAGGAATTCGTGGGTATCTAAGGGGACTCAAGGAAATAGCCACGCTTAGAGAGCCCTGCTTAATGTTCCCTTTAATTAGACTTGTTCACCCTTGACACAGTCTTGGCTGACCATGGGTGAGGTGGTCTCCTCTAGAACACCTGTGCACTGACCCTAAAACACCCACATCCTGTCTGGCTGACCCTCGACACTCTCTCCAAAGGGATCTGAAAAGTGGGGTCTCCTGGAGCAGAGCCAAAGCCAACAAGTACCAAGCCTGGAGCAGGCTGTGCTGTGGGAACCTGGGTTCCTGGAGGTTCCTCAGTAGAGAAGAACGCACATGGGAGATGCTGGGTCCCTGCCAAAGGCTGTCACTCACCAGGCTCTGCCAGCAGTATGAGAGCATGGCTGGAAAGCCAGAGCAGCAGGCTCAGCACTGAAGGGGTGAGTGGTAGGTCTCATTCACTCTCGGTGCTCATGGACAGGCAAGAATGAGCTAGCTTGTGACTCCAATACAGTGGGACATGATAGGAAAAGTCAAGAGCTGAGGGCCACAGCTGTTTGTGGAGGCCAGACAGGCAGATAAGGCGGGACCTTGGGTGAAAACAGGTGCCTTCAGTCCATGGTGGCCACCAGCCACTGTGGACACTGAGAGGTAATGTGTGAGGTCTGAAGAATCCCTTGCTCCTTTCATCCCAGAATCATCACATCCACTTACCACCTTCCTATTCATCTTCCATGTATCTATCCATCTGTCCACCCATCTACCCACCTATCAATCTATCGACCCACCAATCTGACCACCCACCCACCCACCCATCCATCACCACTCATCTACCTAACTGTCCTCCATTCATCTACCACCCACCATCCACCTAGCCATCCATCCACCCATCTATCCACTCACCCATTAGTCCATCACCCGTTCACCCACCTACCCACATACTTATCTATTTATTCATCACTCATCACATAGCCCCACACCCCCGCTCGTCAGGCACCACACACTCAGCTGGCCACCCCCCCACACCCTGACTGAGATGGTTGCTAGTCCTTCTGCAGGAGTGTTTGTGGCCTCCCTGAGACTGGTTTTCTTTGTGCAGCCGAGCAACCTTATAGGACGCCTCCTGCCTCAGCCTCCCTCATTCAGGTCTCTGGCAATGATAGGAGAGAGGAGACCAGCCTCACCCTGGCTTTCTGCACACTGGTCAGATGTGAGTAAAGCTCAGCTTAGGACACCCACCACAGCTGCTGCCGAGGAGATGAGCAAGAAAGGGGAGGAAGCTCCCCGCAGTGCTCACAGAGCAAATGTACTGTGACTCTGCAGGGACAACTGGAAGGGATTAAGCCATCTGCTCACCTGAGGTTTTCCCAATTTCCAAAAGAAGTCGGACTCACAGGATGCTGGGTCCCTGGAAATTGTAGGAAGCATGGCTAGCCATATTTTACAAGTGGGGAAACTGAAGCATGGGGCCATCCAGAAAAGTCCCCAAGACTACCCGAGTCACCAGTGGAAGACCCAAGGAGTGAACCAGTCCTCTCTTGTGGCCTATGGCCAGTGTTGCCATCCTGGGGGCTCTCTGAAAGCCACGCAGATGCCCACTGGGCACAGTGTGGCCTCTCCTCAGGACAGCTAGGATTCTGACATTAGCCACCACAGAAGTTACCGGTGCATGTCTGAAGTTACACCTTGTGTGAGTGAGTGCGACCAACTACCCCTGCTATCGCTTTCCTGCATTCCAGGGCTGACATTTTAGCACCCAGGAGTGGAGAAATCACTTCCTATGGAATGTGTAGCCCAGGGCCTTATCTCAGATCCAGGTGTCACTTAAAATATCCCATGCCTGCCACTGAAATGGCACCTGGTTCCCCCACTAAGAGGCAACTGGGGTGAGGCATGGGTCAAGCAGAGGAGGGCTTAAGTCACAGAGAGCCTGGGTCCCTCACACTCTCCACGCTTTCTGACACCATTGATGCCTACCTAGGATGCCTTTTTTCCTTGTGTTTTTGTGGAAAGAAGGCTCAGGGACTGCAAGCTACCTGCCTGAGGCCACCCAGCCTTGGAAGTACAGGATTGGGTGTGGGGGAGCGGGGAGAGTCGGTGTGTGTCTGTGTGGATGTGTGAGCCTGTGTCAGGGCATGGAAAGCCTTTCTAGCTGGCAGCAGCTGACTCCAGGTGGCATGGTGGGCAAAGGGGACTGCAGCAGAAAGATTGACAACAGATGACTCCTCAGAGAGCCAGGCTGAGGGACAGGAATCTGAGAGGAGAGAGTCACTGCAACTGGAGCCACAGTCTCATGGGAAGGTTCAACCAGACTGGAGGGATCAGAATGCAGGAGCATCTGCCTTCAAAATGGCTGCACTGCCCTCCTGCACTGAGGGCAGAGGCCTATACTTCTCAGATGGGGACTTACAACATGGCAACATCCTGCCCTGAATTGGTGATGCAGATAGCAGGGCAGAAGGCATACTGCAATGCCCCCATTTCCCTAGTGTCCTCCCATAGGAGGACAGCTCTGTTCCGGGTGGCTGTACAGGATGAATGGCAGGAGATAATTTTAAATCCAAGACTGTTGAGGTGGGCTTGTATTGCTCACTGGGAGCCTGCTTTCTGCTCCAAGATTCATGTCCCTGTTCAGAGAGGTGATATGTCAGAGGGGCTCAGAAATACCTGCTGTGGGGGTGTTCTGAGGGCCAGGAGTGGCTGAAGTAAAGCATGTGCAAGCTGCCACCCCATTGTAGAAATGAGATACATCCAGGATATGTTTTGGAACACAATCCAGCCCAGAAGCAGGGAGCCGGGGACCAGAGTGCTCAGGGCCAGGATAATGGCAGCATTTGTAGCTGTAGTACCAAGAGCCAGATGTGGACATCAGACAGACCTGAACTGTGTCCCCCATGGGAGTTACTGTCCCACCTCCCACCTCCCCCATCTTCAGTCTCTTCCCCTATAATGGGCTGGTAAATATGTGTGTCACAAGTAAAGGTAATAAAGCCCCATAAGTTGAGGGCCAGCTTTTACCAGTACTTCAGCCTCTGCCTCCTCCACAGCATGGCCTCAATGTCAGGAAACAGAAACAGCCATACTCAGTCCATGCCACATTCTGCTGTGCCGTGCATTCAAGTGGGTCAGGCAGGTTGCCCAGTGGATCATGAATGGTTTTGCCTCAATTCAGCCAGAGAGCAAGGGCTCTACCCGCTCAGCCTGGTCTGCCCCATTCTACAGGTCAAGCTGGACTAAGGGCTCACAGCTCACCTCATGGGGAAATCATTTGGAGCATCAGCGGCCTTTTCCACAAAGGAAACAGCCTGTCCTAGTTTCGTTTCTGTTGCTGAGATAAAATTCCTTGACAAACAGCAGCTGAGGGGGAGGATTTCTGCTTATAGTTACTGATTACAGCCCATCATTATGGGTAAGTCAAGGCAGGACCGTCAAGCAACTGGTCACATCACAGCCACAGTCAGGAACAGAGAGCAATGAATGCATGCATGCTCACTTGTTTGTACTCAGCTTGATTACTTCATTCGTTTTGTTTGTTTTTCAAGACAGGGTTTCTCTGTGTAGCCTTGGCTGTCCTGGAACTTGCTCTGTAGACCAGGCTGGCCTCAGACTCATAGATTTGCCTGCCTCTATCTCCCGAGTGCTGTATTAAAGGTATGTGTCACCACCACCCAGCTATTAATCCACTCATACAGTTGAGGACTCACTGCCTAGGGAATGGTGCTGCCCACAGTGGACAGGGTCTTCCCACATCAATTAACTTAATTAAAACAATCCCCCACAGGGCAACCCAATATAGACCATCCCTCATAGAGACTCTCTTCACAGGTGATTCTAGGTTATGACAGACTGACAAAGCTAACATCACAGGGTCCTTCTTGATGTTATTCCCCTACTGAGAAAGTGTCCTCTGTGTTCTCCCCAGCACAATTTACACCCACCATACTGTGCAGTCTCAGAAGTGAAGATGGGTCCCCCACAGTGACACAAGTTATTCAATATGGTATTCTGTTGCGTAGTGACTAGCACTCTTGGCCATGTAGAGTAGTCAGTTAACTTATCCAAAGTCAGGGCTCCGATGAAGCTAGGGAGAAGGCTAAAAATCTGTTTCCCTGACTACCCATTACTGTACTCAAAACCATAACACTTCTAGAGTAGGTCCAAAGCCTGGGGTTAACAGGATTTGCTTTAATCCATTTGGTTTTGTTGACCAGAATTGATAGTATACAAGATTTGCATTGTGTTTACTTTGTGATATCAGGTCTGACACTAGAAATTAGAAGGAGCCTGCTGGGTGGGTACAGCATTGGGTGAGCAGAGGAACAGCTTCATAGTGGGTGTAGGAGAAATGGATGGATGGTCAGTAATGAATGCTACATGCCTGGATTGCTGGTAGGTGAGTAAGATGGATGATGGATGGATGAGTTGTTAGATAAATGGATTGATAGATAATTGAGTCAATTGGTGGGTGGATGGATAGATGAATTTATGGTCGGATGGGTAGTGGGGTTTATTGGTGGATGGATGGATGGATGGATGGATGGATGGATGGATGGATGGATGGATGGATAACTGGGTGGATGGTTGAGTTTAGATGTATTGATGGCAGAAGATACTTGTAAAAATAGTTAATGGATAATGAGATAGGAACATGAATGGATCGGGTATGGGTTGTTGGATAAGAGGACAGATTATTGCTGTGTTAGCTACTTTTCTTGTTGCATGGGCAAAACATGTGACAAGAAGCAACTTAATGAAGAAGTTTATGTTGGCTTATGGTTTAAAGGGATACAGACTGTCATGGCAGAGAAGGTGTGGCACAGGAGCCTCCATGGATGGACTTGCTCCCGTCTCACAAATTAGGAGGCAGAAATCATCCTAGAATTAAGGTCTGTGATTTAAGCCTCTAGGCTTGCCCCACAATGTCCCGTTTCCTCCACCTAGGCCTACCTCCTAAAAATTGCATAATTTTCCAAATCAGTGTTATCAGCTAGGAAATTAGTGTTAAAACATATGAGCCTATGGGGAACATTTCATATTCAAATCATATGGCATGGAAGAATGGGTGGGTGGGTAGATGGGTGGAAAGGTGACAGATGAATGGAGGATTGGTGGGTTGATGGATGGATAATAGAAGAGGCATATATGGATAACTTGTGGATAATAGGATGAATGTGTGAATGTGTGGGTGAATGGATGAGTAAATGGATGACAGATGGGTGATGGAAATGATGGATGATGGATAGATGAGGGTGCAGGATTATAGACAGATGGGTGGGTAGGTGGATAGATGAATGAACACATAGATAAATGGATGGAGGTGGAACAGGCATACATGAGTAACTGATGGATAGTAGGATGGATGTGGCTGTGTGGATGGATAAATGAATGGATGGATCTATCTGTTTGGATTAATGGTGGAAGATGCATGTATGAAAATCTGGTGGTTAATGGATTAGATGGATGAATGGGTGGATGGGTGGATGCAGGGGGTGAGTGATGGATAAGTCTGGGATGGATGGATAGATGGATGGATGGAGGATTCAGGCATGGGTGACTGGTGCAGAGTATGTCAGATGGATGGATGAGCAAATTGAGTAGGTTAATGATGGAAGCCTTGTCTGGTGAATGATGTGAAGGGCAAATGGGTGATTTTAAGTTGATAATGAGTGTAGTCAGAAGAGACAATCATTGGTAATGTCTCAGCTACTTTGTCTGCTATTGTGATAAAATGCCCTAATAAAGGCAAATTAAGAGAGAAGGATTATTTTGACTCATAGTCTGAAGTTACAGTCTGTCACAGCAGGGAATTCAAAACAGTGGAAGCTTGAGGCAGTGGCTCATATTAAATCCACAGTCAAGAAGAGTAGCCAGGTGGTGGTGGCTCATTGCCTTTAATCCCAGCACTCAGGAGGCAGAGGCAGGTGGATCTCTGTGAGTTCAAGGCCAGCCTGGTCTACAAAGTGAGTTTCAGGACAGCCAGGGCTACACAGAGAAACCCTGTCTCAAAAAAACAAACCAAAAAAAAAAAAAAAAGAAAGAAAGAAAGAAAGAAAGAAGAAAAGAAGAGAGGTAAGTGATGAATGTTTATCAATATAGGATCCCAGGACAGGAATGATGCTATCCACAATAGGAAGGATGTCCCACCTCAACCTAATCAAAACAATAACCCAAAGGCACGCCCAGAGGCCTGTCTCCCAAGTGATTCTAGATCCCATTAAGTTGACAATCTACATTATGAGGTAGGCTGAACTATCCCATGCCAGAGCACAAGAATCTAGCCTCAGCCTCAATCTGACTCTAGCCTTCCCAGCCACAAACAGAGAGCATGGGGCATGGGCTGGGGCAGAACTTGGTCAGGCGCCCACCCTTATTAGACAGGTCTTCTCAAATGCCTGTTGCCTTGAAATCTAGAGCCTGTGCTTGGGGGGTGGGGTGGGGTTGTCAAGCTACAGGAGCCGCCATGGTTTCAATCAGGGTCCCAGAGAGAGATAAGACTCACCAGGAACCATAAAGCTAGGGCCCACCCTTGTCCTGGGCCTCTCCCCTCTTTCTTGGCTCTGTGCTTCATGTGGGTTGTGGTGATTGATTCTTGTCCAGCTCTAACCTGAGCTGAGCCACCCTTGACCTGGCCTGACCTCAGCAGTGATCTGGGTAGAGGCAGATGGGAAGAAACCACAGGCACCAAACAACCCTTGAAATGACCATGATTGTCCCTGGCACCATGCCCTTGGGGAGCCTGACCACAACGGGGCTCCTGTGAAGCAACAGTCTGACTATTGCTCAGTATCCTCTAAGATCAGAATTCTTGGTTTCCTCAAGCCCTTCCCCACCCCTCTCAGAGCCTTGGGGTCCTGTTCACAGAGACAGACAGCGACAAATGAAGACCAATGCTAAGGCCAGGAACACCAAGTTGCTAAGAATAGCAAAATTGTCACCTGTAGCCTTAGGAACCTAAGCCTGTATACAGTAGGTGCCCAATGGGTATTCACTGGAGGGAAGGGATGATCCAGATTTCTAGGTGGATCCACTGGAAGGCTTAGGGACCCCATGTTTATCCATTTGCCTCTTTGAAGGGATACTCACTCATGGAGAGGGAAGCTTGCTTCTGATTACTCTGACTTCAAGTAAGCCAGGACCTCCACCACACCTCTATGTCACCCCAGACCAAAGAACCCTAAAAGTAACTCCAGGCAAAATTTAGGGAGCTGCAAATACATGTTCCTCCAGTACATTCACTCCATAGCCAGACCTTCTAGAACATTCCCCAGAGGCCAGTCAGGGACCCACTCACTCACTCTGTTGATCAGAACCCTAGATCACTGCTATTTGGGACCCTCAAAAGTCCCCCTGACATCAACTTATGTCTGTACATAGCATCACACTCTGAAGAGCCATAGAACTTCAAGTCCAAACCCAATTCCTTTTCACAGCTGTGTGATCAGAGGCAAGCCACTTAACCTCTCTGGGTTTCAGGTTCCTGTTCTGTGCAGTGAAGGTGGTGGGGTGATCACTGTGTGGATTCAGCAAGGTACCTCTGTAAGGAGTGGGCCCTGCAGGTGGGCCCTGCAGGTGGGCCCTGCAGGTGGACCCCTAAGCAGAGTCTCCAGACTCACCTGCAGCTTCCAAGTCCTGTCTTCCCCACTGCCCAACCTCCAGCACAAGAGCGTGGGAACTTCCTAGTGCTGTGTTTGTCTTGGGCAGCTGGGGAGGGGCTGCACCCTCTGTCAGCTCCAGTGTGCTCCTGCCAGGTCACCCAGCGTGAAAGGGAGGGATTGTTCCCGTGACCTTTGCTTTTCTAGTCAAAGGTTCTAGGGCCTGAGACAGAGCGGGCCCTTCTTCCTGAAGGCCAGGCAGCCATGGCCATCCCCCCCACCCCCACCCCCACCTAAAGGAGTTACAGGTCACCTGTGTCAAGGGGACTCTATAGCTCTGTCCCTACCTCCAGAGCCAGCAGCCTACCGGATCTCCATCCTCCAAAACTGGTGCTCCATGCCCTGTTCAGCCCCAGTTACCCACCTGCACTCCGCCCTGGGGAGGTGCTTGGAGGTGGGTGTCAGGTCTCTACCTAGCTGGAGACACTATCATTTTTTTCTCACTTAGCCTCAGTCTCCCGGGTCCCCCAATCATGAGGCTGACAGCCTCAAAGTATAACCCTCTAGCAGCTTCAGAAACAACCATTCATGCTGCAGTCCCTGCAGGGTTAAGGGTCATTAAGGTCACGGAGGCTCCATTTCCGATCTTCCAAAGGTGAGGGTCATTAATGAGCGTTGTTCTTTCCTTCTGGGGCATGAACAAAGCAGGTTCAGCTCACAGCAGAAAGGCTGCAGGTCAGGGTTCCCAGGGTATGGAATGTCAGCCTCGGGCAGCAATGACAGTCACCCAGCATCTCTAAAAATAGCCTGAAGCTGCTTTGGAAAGGGAGGTGGGGCACGGCCACCACTCATGGCTGGCCTTCTTCTGCTTTTGTTTCCTTTTTAAGGACAAAAAGAAAATGAACTCAAGAAGGGTCAAACCAGAAAGGTGACATCAAGGTAAAGGCCACAGCAGACTGTCCTAGTCCACTTAGGATCAAACCTGATCTCCCGGAAGTCCCACAGTTGGCAGCATTTGGTGTGTCTGGCCTCAGTGCTGATGGCGCTCCTGTTCAGTCACTAGTTCCCACAGGCTGGCAGGGCAGCCTGGTCTACACCACACAGAACAGAGCTGACCTGTCGAGCCCAGCACCCATTAGCCATGTGGAGCTCTCAAACACTTGAAGTTTGGGGGCTGACAAGACAGCTCAGTGGGTAAAATGTGTATCATGTAACCATGAGAGCTTGAGTTTAGATCCCCAGCACCCACATAAAATTCTGAGTACAGCAGCAGCATACAGCAGTAGTAACTCCAGGGTTAAAGGCAGTTGAAGCAGGAGGATTCCCTGGAGCTTGATGGCCAGCCAGTCTAGTCTACTGATGAACTCTGGGTTCACAGAGACCCTACCTCAAAATGAAAAGCTGGGGAGTGAGAGAAAGACATCTGAATTGACCCGAGACCTCTTCACGTGCATGTGTACCTGCACTCCCGTGGTATGTGTACACATGTGCATTCGAGTGTCAGTGCACACATATAGCTGGATGTCATATGCAACAGCAAAGTTTTAAAACCTGAGAGAATCATAATTGATTAGTAATGTCTTTCAAGGATAGAGGATGGGAAACTAAGGCCTGAATGTGGTGTTACTGAAAGACCAGGGGGCCAGGCGGTAGTGGCCCAAGCCTTTAATCCCAGCAGAAGTAGGCGGATCTCTGTGAGTTCAAGACCAGCCTGGTCTACAAGAGCTAGTTCCAGGACAGCCTCCAAAGCCACAGAGAAACCCTGTCTCAGAAAAAATTTTTAAAAAATTAAAAAAAAAAAAAACAAGACTGGGGGACTCAGTCAGATCTAATGATTCTGGGGCTCAAAGTTTTAGCATTTAGGAGGAGAACGTATCAGTGAGGTTCAGTGTCAGAGTCATGTTCTTCAATCTCAGGGGCTTTACTTAATTGTAGTCAGAACTTTGCTGGGCCTGCTGGCTCCCCAATAATGACACGGAGACTTATTAATTATAAAAACTTGGCTGACAGCTTAGGCTTGTTACTAATTAGCTCTTACAACTTAAATTAAACTATTTTATCAATCTACTTTTTGTCTCATGGCTTTATTACCTTTACTCTGTACTGTCCATGCTGCTTCGTCTCCATCTAGCCGCAACTCTCCCTTCTTCTTCCCAGTATCCCATGTGCCTGAAAATCCTTCCTAACTATAGGCTGTTCAACTTTTTATTAAACCAATAAGAATGACACATCTTCACTGTACACAAAGACTATTCCACAGAAAGGGTCTTCTACAATGTCAAGCCAGCTGTCCTCTTCTGTGGTGGAAACCTTGTGTCTAGGTCCCCCCACAGCAGCATATATCACAAGCAAGGCTAGATGGATGACTCTTCTTTTGCTCCACAGTGCAGAAATCCAAAGCCAAAGGCTGCTACCCATCTTAGATCCTCCCCACTTGACTCCAGGAACTCTCTTGTACATTTTCTCATTATACCCCACATAGAAAGGCAGACTCTATGACTGGCCCATTTTCTGTATGTGGATACTTAAGTTCAAAGAAGGAAAAGGTTTAGCCAAGGATAGAAGAAAGAAATAGCAAGATCTGAAGCTCCAACCTGGGTCGGCATCATGCCCAGACTTTGCTCTAGCACAGTGGCTATGCTGAGAGGGAGACTAAGTCTCAGGATGACAAGCCCAGGACTTTTTGCTGCTACTGCTTCAGTAAAGGCTAGATGATTGACAGATAGATGAAAGGGTGGGTAGAAAAATGAAGAGGTAGAAGTGTATGGGTGAATGGGTGGATGGGTGGATGGGTGGATGGATGGGTGGATGGATGGTAGATGAGTACAAGATGAATGGGTGGGTGGGTAGATAGGTACCTGGATGGGTGAGTGGGCAGGTGAATAGGTGGATGGGTAGGTGAGTAGATGGGTGATTGGGTGGATAGGTGGATGGGTGAATGGGTGGATGGATGGATGAGTGAACAAGTAGATGTATGGGTGAATGAGTAGGTGAAAAGAATTGAATGAATGAATGGGTGGTAGGTGGAGTATGAATGGATAAAAGGGTGTGTGCATGCATGAATGAGCAAGCAAGGAAACACAGTAAGAAGTGAGGCAGAAGGCCACGGACAGGGAAGTGGGTGAGATAACCATCCACCTGTCTCATAACCATTTTCCAAGCATATCAGAAAATCAGGCCATGCCAAAAAAAAAAAAAAAATCTTTGAGGTTTTTGTTTTCAAAGAGATAAAGCCTTTGGCAAGCCATTTCAAGGAAGCCCGGGGCAGTGGGAGGGCTGGCTCCCTCCCTCCCCTTCTCCTCCTGCTGGGTCGCTGCACAACTCCTCCCTGAGGCAGCTTTCCCATGGGAAGGCTGAGCAAGTTCTGAATGGGACTCTCTCAAGCCAAAGAGTAAACACCCTGCTCAGAGCCTGCGGCCTGTTCCTGAACTGCTCAGTACTTAACCAAGCGGTGTACCTGGGAGAGAGTAGTGGGGGAGGGGGAACTCCAGCAGACATGGGGTGGGGGGAGATAGGCAAAGGGTGACAGTAAGGGATATGCCCAGGACAGGAGCAGCTGTGAAGGAACTGGGGCTGCCTCTGGGGCAGGAGGACATAATCTGTCCTTGCCAGGTCTTCTCCCAGTTCCAGAGACCTCTGCAAGGCCCTGTTCCCCTTGGCTTCGATTGCTTGGTTGGATCTTTGTGATCGGTACAGGGCGAGCTGGTACAGCTGTGTCTCTACTGTAGATAATAAAATGAAAGTGAAATCTAAAGAGGTGCAGCCATGGGTCCAACACTCAGAAGTACTGGGATGGGACCCAGGGTCGGCTCCAGAGTGTCTATGTGTATGTGGGCGGTGCTCTCTACCCCCCCCACTTACCCACGCACTTTCCCTCTACCTCTTCTTTCCCCCTCCCACTTGTCTTCCTTCCCCCTTCCTTCCTCCTCCCTCGCCCTCTCTTTTCATCCCTCCTCCCCAGCCCTCCATTCTATTTATCTTGTGGTTCACTCAGTATACACTCTCCCAGTGCCCGGAAGGGGACTGAGCAGAGATGAACCCCAGTTGCTGTGGACCTTACAAGGTAGGAAAGACAAGGACACGTCCTCCTGCCCTGTCCTATGAAGTAAAGACACCGAATGCAGAGTCCTTGTTTGGATAACATACCACATGTTCTCCCTTAGCCTCCAAGGGGAGTTGGGTCCTTCCTGGCCTGTGACAGAGGGCCCTGTCCACAGAGCTCTGAGTCCCCCATACTCCATTATCCTTGAGATTTGGGGTCAGGGAGGGCATCACAGCTTCATGCTGGATTGGCTGGGCACGTACTCTGCAGGGACACTTATAGCTCCTGGGTAAGGGAGCAGACCCAGAGCCATGAGACTTGGAAAACCCTGGGGATCTGGGCAGGAAGGCTCAGAGCAGGTCCTCAGTGCTGGACTGCTACAGTGACAGAACAGACTTCTCCATGTGACCTGGGAGAAGCAACACCTGTAAAGGGAGGGCGGGGCTGGGGACCCAGTTTGTTGGTGTCACTTGGAGTTCCTTCCAAGCTGCTGCAAGTGACAGTGTGTATCCTTCCTGAGGAGCCACCTGCTGTCAGCAGGCAGAATTTGTGCTTGGCTGCCTGAGGCTTATGAACTTGCACGTCCAACCAGGTGTCACCTCAGAGGTGAGTTGTCAGGCTCAAGTTCCAACGTGACTCCTTCTCCTGGAACAACCAGGATGCCAAGAGCCACACCACCATTACATAAGCCACTTACCTGTCACCACTGGCCACCCTGGGTTGCCATGTAAATAAAGCCCTGTATTTTCCCCACTGTGGGAAAGGGGCGGCAGCTGATGGGCAGGAAGAGATGAGCTCAGAGGCCTCAGGATCTGGTTTCTCTTCCCCTGGAAGGGCACACACATCCTGTGCCCAGGCTGGTGGGTGGGGTGCCCCAGGGGGTAGAGAGAAGCTATGTGGTGGCAGTGTGGGCCTGGCCTAGGGGTGCAGCTCAACTGTTCTTACCAACCCTGGCTGGGGTGCAACTTCCTTGCAGTTTAGGGAAAGCTGGCTGGAGCCAGGATCTAATAGCCACTGAGGTTGCCCTACTGTTGGGGCACAGGAGGTACATGTGACATCTTGCAGAGCCAGGGGTCACAGCTGGAAGGCAAATGAAACAAACCACAGCTCAGGTCTCCTTGCAGCAATCCATTTCTCAGGGAAGCATGCTCATTAAGCATCCATTTCTGGACAGCCATGATGGTGCATGCTTTTAATCCCAGCACTCAGGAGACAGATGGATCTCTGTGAGTTCAAGGCCAGCCTGGTCTACATAGTGAGTTCCAGGTCAGCTAGGACTATTGAGAAAACCTGTCTCAAAAAAAAAAAAAAAAAATCCATGTCTGGATTGGGCTGGGGACTTTGCCTGGCATGCTTGGAGCCCTAGGTTTGATGCCAAGCAGCACATAAACAGGGCACAGTGTCATTATCATGCAGCCCCATCATTTAGGAGGCAGAGGCAGAAGGATCAGAAGTATAAAGTCATCCTCAGCTACCTACCAAGTTCAAGGCCAGCCTGAGCCTCTTGAGACTTTGTCCCCTAAAATAGAAGTGTGTTTATGTTTTCTCTCTAATTCCCATAGCCATCTTGATGGTTAATATGATTAATGTGGGAAGGAATAGAGATACAGAAAAGCAAGTAACTACCCCAAGAGCACACAGCAAGAGATGAAAGCTAGGTCTTTCTAGCTCAGTGGTTATTTCTGATAATCAAGTTTCCCTGTTATGACCTGGTGTTTCCATCTTCAAAACAGAGGCAGCCAACATAATCCAAACAATGTCACTCATCTCTGAACCCAAAGAACAGCTGCTTATAATGGGTCTGCCCACAGAAACCAGGGTGTATCTGTGAGTGTGCCAGTGGATGGACAGATGGACCAAGTGATGAAAGGATGTGGGTTAGATTAGCAAGGGAGGAGGAAGGGAGAGTGAGTATCTGGGCACGTGCTGTGTTAGGTGAACAGATACATGAGCGCTGGGTTGGTGAACGCATGGGTACCCACTCAGCATTAGCAATGCAATTATTGTTTCTAAAAGCAACTTTCTAGATCCTTCAGGATGCCACTAGAATCAAAGAAGTTGGGTGGTTCCAGAATAAGAATCTTTGCCAGAACCCCTATGGTACCCATGTAAGGGCAGAGAGCAGACTGTGCTCTTTAAACTAAAATGAGCCCCTGGGTCTTTCACCTGGAACATATTATGGAATTAAAATTGTGTGAGAAACATAGCCCATGAAGTGCCCTGTGCCTATGCTGTGGCTCAATCCATCACGAAGATGAGGAGTGAGAGGGATCCCTCTCACTGCCTGCCATTGCTTCCCTGGACCCATGTGGATCCAAACAAAGCCCACAGTGCCATCACCGAAGACTTGTAGAGATCAAATGGCACCCGTCCTGCTGTGGAGCCAGCATAAGACTTGCTTCCTGGCCAGAAAGCTTGCTCTATGGCTTTATCCCTGGGAGGAATAGCTGAGGCCCCTGCCTTTTGACTCTGCCCATTCTCCTTTGTACCTGTCCAGTAGCAAAACCCTAAGGACCCCAGAGGCCTGGATACCTCACAGTAGAGCACAAAAGAGCAAGCCCAGGGGCTTCCCTTAGGCCAGTTTCTGCCTCCTACTCTGCCTCCTAACCCTCCCCATCCCCCAGAACCTTTCACTCTGCCCCTGAAGCTCCCTGGATCCCACAGGAACTTCAATTGACTCAGCATGACTCTCCTCTTTTCCTCTCTGCTAGGTCTGTCTTCCTAATCTTGAGCTCAGCCTTCTCGCAAGGCCTCTGAGCCAGCTCCTTCCCATACCTAGCACCCCTCCTGCCATACCTGCTCCAACTCTCTCTGACTGTCCTGGCCTCTCCAGGCGGGGCAACCTTGATCTGAGTGCCATGCATCCTTGGCACACACACTCCTGTTTTCCTCTCTGATTTAGCCAGCTTGGACTGAGCACTATCCTCACCCCAGGCCACACACACACACACACACACACACACACACACACACACACACACACACACACACATACACACGCACGCACGCGCGTTGCTATGGTGGTCAGAATGGGAGGATCCTAACCAGTTAGAAAGAGTGCAGAACAGGACAGTATCTGGCCTCTTGTTAGCAGGTGCTGTGATTAGCCATGGAGGCAGGTAGTGGACATAGATGCTGCCAAGCAGGATCTGAGCTATTAATGGGATCTGGTTTCAGAAAGAGACAAGGACAACTTTGGTTCTTAGGATACAATTGTCCCTCTGATGGCTTATTCTAAGATGCAACCAAAAGAGAAAAAATGTGCATCCAAGGTCTGACTCAGGGAGTAAGAGTATTTATTTGGCATCAGTGAGGACCTGGGTTCAAATCATGGGTACCCATGGAAAAATCAGGCACAGTTGTGTGAGCCTGTGACCCAGCATTAGATAAGAAGAGGTAAGGTTCTTACACCCTAATACCAAGACAAGTCCTGGCTCAAGACAAAAAATTGCCGTTTCTGTATGTGAGTTGGGTAATAAACATGTACAGAGCTGGGAATGCAAGCCAGCGTCACTCAGCCACTGATCACTGAGCATGTGCATTAAACTCTCACCTGAGTTCCAGAAATCTGTGTGTCAATTAAAAGAAAGAGAGATAGCTCAGCAGGGAAAGGTACTGTTAGACCCCCAGAAAACTCAGGTATCCGGGGTCCCAGGCCATGACCGTGGTCACCCCAATCACCAGGCAGATTCGAGAGCTTGCTGCAAACTGCATGAGGCTTTATTGTAATTTAACGAGCTAATCCCATGTTAGCTCGGGTCTTTCACCAACCCGCCATGGCGGATGGCTCGCAAAAGACTCTGAGAAGCCACAGGACCGAAATCTTATAGGGCAGCGTAAGGGGAGTGTCTAGGGGTACGCACAGGCTCACTATTGGTGTGCCTCCAGCCTTGGAGGGCTTGCCCTGTGTTGATTGGCCAACTGGTTGTTATGGCCCATAGGCCCTCCCAGGGTGGTTGCTATGCTTTGCGTCATTGCTGTGTGCTTGTCCGTAAAGTACAGCCAGGGTCGTAAAGGATAGCACCACCAGCTAACTTCTGATTGGTTCCTTGTCACGAGGCAGGCATCTGACTTTCTAGTGTCCAGGACAAGGTCATACAAGCACGTGTTCGGCCGCTATGCTGCCGAAGGGGGAGCTGGTCCCTTCAGTACTTGTTGTTCACCAAACGGAATCAACCTGGTGAATTCAATCCCCATGTTCCATTTAAAGTTGGAAGAGAGACTCAGCCCACAAGTGTCCTCTGACCTACATGTGCACTTGTTAGACCCCCGAAAACTCAAGTATCCGGGGTCCCAGGCCACGTTCGCAGTCACCCCAATCACCGATTCGAGAGCTTGCTGAAAACTGCACGAGGCTTTATTGTAATTTAACGAGCTAACCCCATGTTAGCTGGGGTCTTTTACCCACCCGCCATGGCGGATGGCTAGAAAAGACCGTTTGAAGCTGCTGTGCACAGATCTTTATAGGGCAGCGTAAGGGGAGTGTCTAGGGGTACGCACAGGCTCACTATTGGTGTGCCTCCAGCCTTGGAGGGCTTGCCCTGTGTTGATTGGTCAACTGGTTGTTATGGCCCATAGGCCCTCCCAGGGTGGTTGCTATGCTCTCTACGTCATTGCTGTGCGCTTGTCCGTAAAGCACACCCAGATTCATAAAGTATAGCGCCACCAGCTAACTTCTGATCGGTTCCTTGTCACGAGACAGGCATCTGACCTCTAAGTGACCAAGGCAGGTTTATGGCAAGCACGTGTTCGGCTGTTATGGCTGCCGAAAGGGAAGCTGGTCCCTTTACACTGTGGTACACACACACACACACACACACACACACACACACACACACACACACCCCTATACAAGCACACACGTATGCACACTCACGCATGCACATTCATGCACACAGAGATGTATATGCACACGTGCATACACATGTATACACACATGCATACATACACACACGTATACATAAACTTCAAAGGAAAAAGAAGAGAGCAGAGACTGAAGCAAAAGCTGGAGTGGAGGGGCCTCCGAATGCAGCATCCTCCAGCCAACCCCCTGCCTCAGAACTTGTTTTCTCTTCAAATGGTTCCCATACTGTTGTGTCGCACACGCCCCTGGGGTACCAGTCACACACCCTGCGTCTCCTCTTTCTCAAATGAGTCTTGGCCGCCATCTCACCTATGCATTTACCACATAACTTTATGAACAGGATCCCAGCACCCATGACACAACTCTCTGGATTTCCATCAGGACTGTGTTGAATCTGCAAATCAAATTGTGGAGAACAGGTGGGCCCTGTGACTGTTCTCATCCGTTAACATGGGTCTCCTTCTGTCCCCATTGACTCCTGAATTTCCTGATACTGCAGTCCTGAAGAGAGGCCTGAGATCCTTCCTTCCTTCCTTTGTTCCTCTTTCTTTCAAGTGTGTGTGTGTGTGTGTGTGTGTGTGTGTGTGTGTGTGTGTGTGTGTGTACATGCATAAACATTTTAGTGTTGTTCTTTGGAAGCCATCTTCTTTTTTTTTTTTTGTTTTTTTTGTTTTTTTTTTTTTCTGAGATAGGGTCTTACTGTGTAGACCAGGCAGGGCTCAAACTCACAGAGATCTGCCTGCCTCTGCCCCCTGAGCGCTGGGATTAAAGGTATATACCGCTATTCTGGGCCCACCTTGATTTTTTGACCCTGGCCTGAACTCACCAATTAGGCTTGGCTGGATGAGTCCTAGAGATTCACATGTCCACCTCCTGGGCGCTGGGGGTTACAAGGGCACACTATCCTGCCCAGCGTTTTACACGAGTGGGGATGGGCAACAGGTATTCACATCTATAAAGCAAGCACTTTCCCCAGCCACAGCCTTTTCTTTGTCTCTAACTCCTGGGCCACTGCTGCCCTAGGAGCTTTGCTTTGAGAAACACAACCCTAGCCTTCCAAGCTCTGCCAGGCTGGGAAATTGGCTGCAAGGAGGACTCAACCGGACCCAGCCTGTAAAGCCCTGAGGTGAGAGGCATTGTTCACATGCAAATCCCAGGGGTGGCTTCTTCTGAGATTTGCATGCCAATAGTGGATTGAAATGTTTTTTAATCTCTAGAAAGTCAACAGGAATTGTTGGGAAGCCAGGTGTACGGGGTCTGAAGGCAGCAGTCCTTGGCGGAAATGAGTTTTCCTCTAAATATCAGATTCCGCAGTTCACCCGGTGAACATTTCACCTTTAAGGGCTTCTCCCTCAATATATATATATATTATATATATATATATATATATATATATATTTTTTTTTTTTTTTTCCCAAGAAATCTCAGAAAATCAGCCCCAGACCTAGGAATCCTCTTCCACAGCTAACCCCATGGTGGCTGAATGAAAGACCCCAGGACAGGAAGCCACAGTGCATAGGTGCCAGCTGTTAGGCAGATTGTAGCCCACTATTTCACTGCTTGATGAGGAAAATGAGAGACTTCTTAGGGAGGGGACAGGCCTCCCAGAAAGAGGGAACAGCAGCTGCATAGGCCACCCCATGTTGAGTGCCAGGCTGGTGGCACCTGTTATCGTGGAAGTTACACCCAAGCCCCACCACCATTTCCGTCCAAACCCTGTTGCATCTCAGAAAGCCCACCAAATGATGGCTCCCTTCCCAGAGATGCTCAAGACCATTCCCACAGGGTATTTAAACTGTCCCCTTCCCCCAATAGACTCCTGGTTTTCCAGTCTCTCTTTCCCATCTCTCTAGGAGGCTGGAAGGCCATCCAGGAGCATTGTATCCATTAAACGTGGGCTTTTAAAATTTGGTCTGACTTGGATTACTGCATTGGTGGAGAGGCTTTTTGAGGTGCAGATACTTATCAGCACTCCCTAGCCAGCAGAGAGGGTCAGAGGCTGCAAGTCTGATTTGGTACAAGACTGGAGCAGATGGGCCACTTGGTTGCACTCATTTGCTCAACCACTTGGTTGAATTTCCTTTCTTGAGGCCCCTTTACAGGTGACATGGACAGACAGACCCCATTGTTCTTTGTGACTCTTCAGTCCGACTTGACAAAAGTCATGCAAATCACAGAACTTGCTGTGACCTGGATCTGAAACAAAGATGGTTTTTAATAGGTTTTCTGTAACCCGATAATAGGTTCTTCGACAACTCAATAAACCAGACCAAGCCTAATTAAAAAAATAAATGACCAGGTTTATTCTAAGCAAACCAACTCCTGGGTGACTCCTCCAGCCCCCCAGACATGGAGGCAGGGAAGGGGCAGGAGAAAATCACATGGCCAATCTAAGTGCTTAAATACCCTGTAGGGTGTGGGGGTGGGATGACATGTCTGCCATAAGCCGGGCTTGTGCCCAATTATGGTATGATTTCACATGGGGTCTTCAGCTGCTGGCAACTTTAGAGGAGGAACAGCCAACACCAAGAATGTGGTCTGCCATGGAGATTCTCTGAAAGGGCAGGGTTTGGAGAGAGAGAAATGAGGGCTTTGGCGGGAACAAGCTGGAAATCCCAGCTGAACAGTTTTGTCCCCAGTCCTCCAGTCAACACCCTTTGTTGCCGTTATAGTGTTAGGACACTGGTGTCCCCACTATCTGCCTGCTCCCCAATGTCTCCAGCATTCACCTTTGACCTTTGCCTGGAGTCTTCTTTCCCAGCAGTCTGACAAACACCCACCATGAACAATGAGGAGAGGAAGGACTTCTTTTGGCTTGTAATCTTAAAGGGCTGTGCATGGTGGCTTGGTCTTGTGCACTTGGACAAGACACCAGATCAGCAAAAGCATGCGAGGAGGCAGTTGTTCAAATCATGGTGGACAGGAAGCAGTGCAAGAGACAGGAAGTTGACCAGGAACATGAGCTCACTTCACCATGTGTCCCATCTTCTATAGTTTGCAGTCTAAAGATTCAGGTGTTATGCTGGCCTACCCGTCCTGCCTGTCACCTGGCAGAATGCACTCAGGCAGTACCCTGGTCAGCCAAGGGTTCCATGATTGTGTAGGTGCAGGTGCAAAGGACCCCTTTAAAAGATAGACCCCTGCCCACTTATGATCTCTTTCCAGCTCATCTCTTTCCTGCTGTTCCCCTGGGGCAGCTAGGACTTTTCCTGGCTCCCTCTTCTCTTCTGTCCTCTCTCTGTCTCTGTGTCTCTTTACCTCTTTTTTCTTTCCTTCCCCCCCCTCCCCTTTCTAATAAAACTTCTCATTTAAGCTCTGTCTACCTGGCATGTTTGTTCCTCAGCCTCTGTCACCCTCACCTACCATGGAATCCACCAATGTCTCCCTCATGCTTATTCCTAGCATGCAGAACCTCAGCTAGGTACTAAGTGTTATGTTTTTATTTAAATTAGATATAAAGAAGAAGAAGAGAAAAAGAGTTAATGACTGACCGCCATGGCCAGTCACCATAGAGAGACAGAGAGAGCGCATAGGTGGGAGAAGAGCAGAGTGAAGAAGAAACAGAGAGAGAGAGAAGCAGGAAAGTTGGAACTTTTAAAGGGAAGACTGCGCATGCACACTGAGGTTCCACGCATGCCCAGAGTCCTCATTCAGGACGTAATGTGTGGCAGGTGATGTGGTGATGATGTAGCACGTTTTTTGTGCGTGCCCTGACTGTTGTCAGGGGGCAGGGGTCTGTCTCTTAAAGAGGTAGAGCCTATCAGCATTAAAGCCTGAACCTTTCACTAGGCCTCCAGCACATGAACTCAGGAGTCACATTTCATATTCAAACAATAACATTCTACCCCTTGCTCCTCATCCATGGCTGTCTTACAATATTAAAAGTATCGTCGGCCCGTTTGGTGGTGGCACATGCCTTTAATCCAGCACTGGGGAGGCAGAGGCAGGTGGATCTCTGTAAGTTTGAGGCCAGCCTGGTCTACAGAGAGAGTGCCAGGATAGGCTCCAAAGCTACCTGTATTAAGAAACCCTGTCTCGAAAAACAAGCAAACAAAAAAGTATCCTCAAGAGTCCCCATAGTCTTAACAGCTCCAACAGTGTTCAACACCCATCCCATTCATTTATTTATACTGGCTAGAACTTTTGATTCATAAAAAAAAGGTTTGTTTTGTTTTCATCTGTGTATGTATATGTGAGTGTATGTGCTTGTGTGTGTGCAAGTGCCCACAGAGGCCACACGAGGGAGTGTCAAATCTGATGGAGCTGGCGTCACCCACATTGGTGAATGGCCAGATGTGGGTGTTGGGGTCTGAATGATGAGCCTCATGCCCAGGACAGAGCAGTAAGCAGTCTTTTAACTGTTGAACCACCTCTCTAGCCCACAACATTGTTAAAACAACAGCCAAAACCAAATATCCCGACAAGTTCTAAATCTCTAAGACTGAAGGCAACTCTCAGCTGTGAACCCCAGTAAAAATTTCAAAATGCAAGTTAACCTATGATGAATATACAATGACAGACATTTTTATTCCAAAGGGAAGAGACAAAGGGGGATCAGCAGAGTGAACACTGAGAGGGATCAATAGCCCTGTCTGGGAATATGCTGTCTTAGCGTAAGCTTCAGTGGGTTTGGAAGCCCACCCCCACCATGTTGCCATTTACAAACCCCGTGGTCTCATACTTGGACTGGCTCCACTCACTGACTACAGCATCACTTGACAGCCAGATGTTCCATATTCTTGAGGTCTTCATTGTAGCTTAGGCTTCATCCTATGGCTTCATGTACTCTCTTGCAAGGAGAAGGGTCCTGCTTACTACAGTGGTCCCCAACCTACCACTCATTGCCTAGGCTCCCAGGCCTTCCTGTGAAACGTGGGTGCAAGCCTCCATGCCCCCCTCCACCGTTGCATTCTGCAGGTCTTCAAAACCACCATGTTATGAACAAAGTCAAGGTCTGCCATCAGGTCAAGTAGCAGCCTGACCCCTTAGGCTCTAAGTGCAGCACAGCAGTCTCTGGGTACCTAGATCACGTCCCAGGCAGCTGTTATGAGTGAGGTGCCTCAAAGGCGCACTCTTCTCAAGGAAAAGCCTCGGATGGGTGGGGTCCAACTAATTCCTGAGACGCCCTCAAGACATCTTTGCTATTGTCCTGATTCAAAGTACTTGATTTCTTTTTAAAGTTGCTAATCTCTTTAACAACCACACCCTGCCTGTGTAAAACTTTGGATGTTCTCCTTTTGTGACCAAACACTCCACTTTTCAAATATGCCCTTCTTTTCAAACCTCCCCCAAACCCCGCCCCAGTGTAAACTTGGCTAAACACAGCGTACAATGTCCATGCCCCAGTCACACATCACACTACCTCAAAATTTCTCCTTCTGAACTAGAGTTTAGTTAAAATTCAGCCTCACTCAAAATCACACAATTCAGTGAGGAAAAATTCCTCTACAGAACATTATATGAAGGGCTGCTAGTCCAATGCCAGTTTATTCTGTTCCCATCTGAAATTTCATGAGCCTCAGCTCTCTCCATTCCTGTCAGTCTGAGTTCTGAATTCTCAGAAGAACATTCCAGTTCTCTGGGCTTCCCCTAGCCAGCAGCTCTAAACTCTTAGATTGATGTAGCTAAACCATGACATGGCCAGGTTTAGTCACAGAGTCAGCCTCACTCTCTGGCACCATTTTTCTGTATTGGTTACTTTGGGGTTGCTTTTACCAAAATATTGGAGACTGTAAGACCCCCGGAGGCTCAGGCCCCCAGGATCTCGGCCCAGGACTGAGGCCACCCCAATCACCATGTGGAGGCGGAAACTTGAGGCAAACAGCAAGAGGCTTTATTGTAGTTGTTTAATGAGCTAACCCCGTGTTAGCTCTGCCTTTCATCCATCCACCATGGTGGATGGCTAGGAAAGACACTATGAAGCCACTGCATAGAGATCTTATAGGGCAGTATAAGGGGGGTGTCTAGGGGTACGCACAGGCTCAGGATTGGTGTGCCTCCAGGCTTGGAGGGTTTGCCCTGTGTTGATTGGTTAATTGGTTGTTATGGCCCATAGGCCCTCCCAGGGTGGTTGCTATGCTCTGCGAATCATTGCTGTGCACTTGTCTATAAAGCACACCCAGAGCTGTAAAGCATAGCACCACCAACTAACTTCTGATTGGTTCCTTGCCATGAGGCAGGCATCTGACCTCCTAGTGACCAAGACAAGGTCAGGCAAGTACGTGTTTGGCTGTTATGGCTGCTGAAATGGGGAGCTGATCCCTTCAGAGACAACAGTTTGCAGGGAGTGGGAAGGGTTTGCTTTAGCTCACAGTTTCAGAGGGCTCTATGCATGGTCGTTTGGTCCATGTGTGTGGGCAGAACATCATGTTAGTGAAAGCACATGATGGAAGAGGCAATTCACGTCATGGTGGGCAGGAAACATGGTGAGAGACAGGAAGGGGCCATGAATAAGATCTCCCGTGGACTGCTCCTCAATGACCTACTTCCTCTAAGCAGGTCCTGTTATGATAAATCTTTCCAAAAAGCTGCCTGAGCCCCACAGTCATGTGTGTGCTTTATGCCAGCCACCTGAGTTCTGTCTGCCACGTGGATGGACAAAATATACAGAGACTTATATTGGGTACAAATGCTGCTTGGCCAATGACTAGGATTTCTCATCTGCTAGCTCAGTCTTAATTATCATAAAACTATATATTTTATAAGACTTTTATAGAGGATGCCTTTCGCTGGCGCCCTCTCTTGCCGGTGGCTCACATGGTGCCGCTGGAGCAGGTGAAGGAGAAAGGGGACACTTCCTGTTTCTCTTGCTTAAATATGAGCCAGAAGTACTTACCCCATCAAGGTCCTGTCTCCCAAAGTTTCTGGAACCTAACAAATTAGCACCATCAGCTTGGGACCAAGACATGAGCCCAAGTTCAAACCAAGACAGTCTAGACACATGCAGCTACTATAGCCAGGGGGGTTAAACAACAGAACTGTGAGTCTCACATCTGGAGACTTGATATCTGAGATCAAGGTGCTACAGGGGTGGAGCCTCCAGAGGCTGAAATTCTTGGCTTGTCTAGAGCATCCTCTCTATATCCTCATCTGGTTATCCTCTGTATACTCATGGTGTTAGATTTCTACTGCAGCTATTGGTGAAGAAATACGAAACTTTGGATCAACAACCCACGTGGAGTTTTATTGATAAAAGGGGGGGATGGGGATGGATTGTCAGCCAACCCAAGGAGAGGCGCAGGTGGGGGTGAGGGCTGGAACTTTTAAAGGGAAGACCGTGCATGCGCACTGAGGTTTCACGCATGCGCAGAGTCCTCACACAGGCTGTAATGCATGAAGGGTGGTGACGGTGTCGTCAGGGGACGGGGTCAGCCTGGCTGTCCGTCCTAGCACATGGGTTATGATCATTTCATCTTACAAAGACCAATTCCACTGACCCTCCCCAAAGGCCTGAGTCTTACCTAACTAAACTCCACAGAGGCTCTGTTTCCAAGCATAGTGACATTGTAGGGAACTGGGGAATCTGGGGATAACAGTTCAGGTCATAGTACCCTGAAAAGTTCCAATGACCCTCCAGCAGCAGCACGAGAGGCAGACAGCAAGGATCCCTGGTTCACCTGACACATCCCTTCATTGTAGTCTTCAGGTGAGAGGAAAACAAACCCTGTTGGCCTAAGCTATTGAGATGTGGAGGCTTAGTTATTAAGACAGCAAACCCTAGCTCATCTGACTAATACACCAGAAATGACACCCTCACCTTGAGACAAGAACCCAGGCAGACATTACTAATCCATCTCAGCACTGTAGCCAATACCAATGGATGTGTGGGCTATAACAAGGTTGAGACTCTTCTAACTCGCTGTCACCCAGGAGGTTAAGCCATCCGAATTTCCCCATCAAATGACACACACATACACACACACACACACACACACACACACACACACACACATTAAACTATTCTCCTTGGGTATATCTAATGTATCCTACCTAGCCTTTGATCTCTGTTCCTCCCTTTCTTGCCTTACAGGAGCTGTGGTGTGGAGCAGCCTCTTCCAGCTCTACATCTGCCCTGTCCCCACTCACTCGGCCTCCATGGTTCTGGTAGTTCAATCTCCCTCTTAGCAGTTTAGTAGAACCGAGTAGAAACTTGTTCTTGGGTAGAAGCTGGAGGGAGCGGGCTGTCCCACCTAAGATCTTTTTTTTTTTTTTCCTCAGAGTGTGCCCGGCCTCAGACCCAGGAAAGGTGATTTCTCTCTTTTGGCTAGAGTTGGAGTCCTATGTTGGCGGTCAGAGCCCTCTCCCCAAGACTGCCACAAAGAAGGGCCGGCATGGAACATGGGCTCCAAGCAGACAAACAGAGTGAACATGACTTTTTACAATGGGGCTTTGATCTGCCTAATGTCATAAGACAGGTTGGGGACAGATGCCAGGCTCGGGTGATTCCTGGTTCCCACAGGAGGGCCCTGTGCAGGTATTCACATGGGAGCATCTTGGCAGGCTCAGGCCTGGGTCGGTGCCCATCCTAATTAGGTTTTGGAAAAAAAATGGTGGGTGTGGTGTGTTTAGCCAGGGCTCCACCTTCCTCCAGCCCCAAGGAAGTGACAGGATAGGAATGGAGAAGGGAGAAAGCTCTCTCCATGGGCATAGGCTTGGAGAGGTCCTCTTGGTATCAAGGAGTGTGCATAAGGAATTCCTGTGGTCAGGAGTGGCAGTGGGACACAATAGCTGGGCTTGCATCCCTGACAATACATACTCTGTCCTCACCAGTGGAGACCTTTGCCAAAGTACTCAGAAAATGGGCCTCCACAGAGCCCAGGTGTCCAAGCCACTGGCCCTAGAAACACATGAAGAGACTGGGGTTGTGGGGCCGTGGGACTGTGGGGCTGTTCACAGGATGTTTGGTTGTTTCGAAGCTGCCAGTGGCCGGTCCTCAGGCTGTCAGGCCACATTATCTCCACCTGTGCTCAGGAACAATGGTCACACCTGGGACTCACTTGCACCCCCATGCGATGGTCCAGGCAGATGCACAGCCCACATCTCCTGCCTGCAGCTCAGATTTCCCTGGCAGACTCCCCTGGGACAATGTAGCCTAGAAAGATAAAGGGGTGGAGGGGGGTGACATAAGTGGCAGGAAGCTGGCCCCTCTGCAAACCCCAGACACATCATAGAAGGTCTTCCCTCGCTTGACTGCTGAAGCACTTCTTTGGCATTGTCTATTCCCTGCCAGGACCTGTGACCAGTCTGTGCTGGCTTCGTAGGCAGTGAAGTCAGCTCTGAGTTATAGGTGTAACTCGTGTTTAATACCCACTCAGCAGCCATTTATTAGGCACCGTGTCAACACTCTCCATTCAGTCCTCTTTGTGATGTCATCACCAACCTCACCTCCACTCCACTTAGGGAAACTGAGACTCAGAGAAGCAAGAACAGGAAGCTAGTAACAGCCCAGGTGACACTCCCTGTATCTGGTGTCCATGTCCATGACTGAGCTCCATAATCTGTCACCTCCACCAAACCAGTACTGAGTTCTAGAAGGGACCCCTTTACACCTCTGGCACATTCATGCTTCCTCTGTGCCCACCTCTAGGGACATAAATCAGGGTGCTGTGTTCATCATTGTGCCCAAGCACTCAGACAAGCCTGTTAAATTAAGCAGCAATAACTAGATGATAACAGGCTTGCTTCCCTTTTTTGAACCTCACTCTGGCCCAGTAACATCCTGAAAGCTCTCACGTGTCTTTACCAGCAACCGACTAGGAGAAGAGCTCACTCTTCCCATTTCACAGATAAATAAATGGAGGCTGCATTTGAGAAGTCCCCAGCTGCTCAGTGGTACCAAGTCATAGGTCTGAGTCCTGAAGGTGGGAGAGAAGGGAGGAAGCAATTGGGTTCCTTGGATGTCCCCAGTTGTAACAGGCCATCAGGAGTGAAAATACCCTGAAAAGATGCTTCTACACCTCCCTTTGGCTGTCAGGCCACTGAAACAATTGACCCCAAGGTATTGTAATTTTCCCAGGAGTCTCACACTGGGAAGGGGAAAGGCTGAAGCCTGGTGCCAGCCAGAGGGGGAGCTTGTCTCCCAGAGAGATCTCACAGAGTTCTGAGAACTTGTCAGACCACCTTGCAGGAGAGACTGGAGATGACAAGGATGGGTCAGTGAGGGGCAGAACCACACCTTGGCCAGGACTGCTTAGCTATGCACACCTGCTGCCCTCTGTTTAAGCCTGAACCTCATGTCCGGACCCTGAGGACAGACTTGGGAGTCACCAGATTTCTTTGTCCCTCTTCCCAGTGTGGACACACTGAATGACTGACTCTCCTCTCTGCTTTTCACTCTTACCTGTTTGGCTTATTGAGGACACTGGCTGAGCCTGGCAGGCTAGAGCCACCTGGGCTTAGGCTCTGTCCCTGACATCTACAACAACACCAATGTACATGTCACAGGTCAACAAGCCTCGGTACTTGCTAGTCACGTCACAACAGCACTTGCCCCTAGTCTAGAAGGTTGAGGCCTTCCTTGCATCCCAGCAAGGAAGGATGAGACACCCCATTCCCTTGCCCAGGACTCCACATCCAAAGACATCTGGATGAATCCAATCCAAAAGCCCTTTCAGGTTTCAGGAATGCTTGTATAGGTGACAGAAAGATTATCCACAGTTTGCAGGGTTGGTCCACCAGACCCCTGCCTAGCACTGAGCATCCATGTGCAGGCACAGGTGTCAGTAGACCTGTGTCTCCTCAAAGTAGCCGTTCAGACACCAGCACTACACAGCACAACAGGCCCTCCCTCTTTCTTGTGGGATTGACGGGGCCATGGGTGGGAGCCCTCACTGCCGAGCATATTCTCTGACTCCCTGGGCCCTGGAGACAACATGAAACCCAGAGTCAGCCTCACCTCGATGACCCCTGCCAGTGAGTGTCTGTTGATGTTGGCACTTGACCAAGGAGAGAGCCTCAGGACTGGAATATGAAGAAGCATCTTGCCCAGTGAAGCCTTGGCTGTGTTTGGAAGTTTTGGCACCTTCTGCCAGGAACCTTGTTTCCTGGGGGAAGAATGCTATTGCTTAATGGAGCTGCCAGGGGGCTGCCTTCAGGAATCCCCATGAGGCTCTCTCAGTTCTGCCAGGTTCTTTGATGCTCACACTCCCCAAAGCAAAGAGCCTCTGCCTCCCCTCCCTGCTGCACAACTTACTTCTAATGGTCTCCAGGAGCCAAGCTCAGCTCTGCAGTGCAGAGTGTGGTGGGATTTGGGCTATGGGCCTGTCACATGCAAAAGATAACTTAACCAGACTTGCAGGAAGGCTGTTGAGCACATGCTTAAATGACAGACAGACACCACACATACATTACACATACATATTACACACATCGTACATACACACACACACACACACTGTGCACAGAGCAGCACAGTAAGGCCCCAAGAGGAGTGGAAAAATGACCAGCCACAGCTGGGCGTTGGTGGCACACGCCTTTAATCCCAGCACTCGGGAGGCAGGGCAGGCAGACAAGACCAGCCTGGTCTACAGAGCGAGTGCCAGGATAGGCTCCAAAGCTACATAAAGAAACCCTGTCTCGAAAAACAAAAACAAAACAACAACAAAAAATGACCAGCCACAAGCAGAGAAGAGACTAGGATCAGGGTCTCCATGGCATCAAGTACAGGGGAGATGTGGTACCTTGCACAGGTGGGGTGGGAGGCCTGGAAGATGGCTGAGACTAGGAAAATAAAATAAAACTCTAGGCAACTACATTGAAATATGGAAAGGGAAACCTACTAGATGGCTAAGCAAGTAAAGGTACTTGCTGTGCAAGTCTGAGGACCTGAGTTTCATTACCAGAACCCAAATAAAGGCGAAGGAGAGAAATGTTACCACTTCAACATGTGGGCCATGCATACACACACACACACACACACACACACACACACACACACACACACACACACGTAGACTGACAGACATTTTTTCCTGCCCGCCAGTTCTCAAATAACCTTCACAGAGTTTTAATATTAATTATAAATGCTCAGCCAATAGCTCAGGCTTGTTAGTAGCTTATTCTTACATTTAAATTAACCCACATTTCTTATCTATGCTTTGTCACATGGCTTGGTACCTTTTTTTCAGTACAGCATGCTCATCTTGCTTCTCTCTGAGCCTGTTTGAGACTCTTTCACTCCGCCTTTCTTCCTCCCATCATTCTCAGTTTGGCTCTCCTGCCTAAGTTCATCCTGTTCAGCTAGTGGCCAGTCAGCTTCTTTATTAACCAATGAGAATAATACATATTTGCCGTGTTCAGAAGGATTATTCCACAGCAAACCGGGGGTGGTGGAATTGAGACAACTCCAGGTCTTGGACAGTGGGAGGGACCACTGTGGCTTTCTAGAAGGTAGCAGTTCCCAAACCACATCACTGAGTTGAAGAGACACACCGAGCTTGGGGAGATCAAGGCAGCCGGCATTCAGATGACAGAGCACTGAAAAAGGAATTAGGCAGAGAAGCTTCCAAAATAGTAAAAGGGTCTTTGAGTCAGTAGTTGGTGGTGATGGAGACCCTGAGAGGCTGGACAGAGCTCTGCTTCTAGAGAGTGCTGGGAGCCCACAAGTGGGCAGAGCTCACCTGAGGCACAGACACAAACATGATCCTGCCAGCAACCGTTCAGAATTGCTATTGGGTACTGGAAGAACCTTCTAGGAGACTACCTTAGTCACAGAAAATCCTATGGTGCAGGCCACTCAGGAACTGCCCTAACAAAGTCCTAGAACAGGCTTCCAGAGGACAAAAGCAGATTCATGTGTAATTTCTCTGCTGGTGGGAACAAATCCCAGCATCACTATAAATCAAGACACATCCAAGCTCAGAGCGGAGTGATGTAGATAATATCAATACATATCCAAGCTCAGAGCAGTGGTGTAGACAATGTCAAGCATCTGAACAAAAATTACCAGACACACCAAGAGCTGAAGACTCTGACCCAGAGAAAAGCCAGTCAAAAGAAGTAGACCTGTGGGCAACAGATGGAAGACTAAAGAGCCAGGAACTTCAAAAGCCATTAGAGACATACTCGATATCTAGGCCTAGTGGTTCAGGCCTGTCATTCCAGGCACTCATAAGGCTGAGGCAGGAAGACTGTGAGTTCAAGACCAGTCTGGGCCATAAAGTGAGACCTTCTCTGTATCAGTTAATCTTTCAGTTACTGTGATAAAATACCCTGACAAAAGCAGTGTCAGTCGGGAGAGGTCTGTTTTGGCTCAGTTGCAGGTACAGTTCATTATGGAGAGAAAGGAGTGACAACAAGAACCTGAGGCAGCTGGTCACATTGCATCTCAAAATTAGCCTTAGATTTACATGTGAAAAAATAGCTAGGAAAATTCTGGGAGAATCAAAGCCTAGATCTTTGTGACCTTGAATTAAGCAAAGAGCTCATGCCTATAACTCTTAAGGCACGATCGATAAGTGTATTTACATTTAAAAAATCTAGGACTGGAGTGATAACACAGCAGTTAAGAATGTTTGCTGAAACCAGATGGTTGGTGGTGGCACACGTCTTTAATTCCAGTACTCAGGAGGTAGAAGCAGGTGGATTTCTGAGTTCCAGGACAGCCTGGTCTACAGTATGAGTTTCAGGCCAACCAGGGCTACACAGAGAAACCCTATCTTCAAAAAACAACAACAAAAAGAGTGCTTGCTGCTCAATCATGAGACCAAGTGTTCAAATCCGAGCAACCACATGAGGTGGCTCACAGTCATCAGCAACTCCAACTCCAAGGGATCCAATGCCCTCTTCTGTCCTCCCTGGACACACACACACACACACACACACACACACAGAGAGAGAGAGAGAGAGAGAGAGAGAGAGAGAGAGAGAGAGAGAGAGAGGTCAATCTAAGATAGATGATAGATAGATAGATAGATAGATAGATAGATAGATAGATAGATAGATAGATAAAGAAATCCTTAAATGAGATGTCATCAGAACTAAAAACTTCTCTTGCTGAATGAAAAGACAAGCTCCACACCAGGAACAAATATTTGTGAGACACATAACTGACAAAGAATTTGGAACTCTCAAAACTCAGCAATAGGAAAATAAGCTACATGATTTACAATGAGCCAACTCTCTGAACAAGGGTTTCCCCTAAGCAAATAGCCAGCTAGTGATAAATACATGTGAATGGCTTCACCTCCACAAGTAACCATGGAAACCAAACTAAAACCATATTGCAATACCATGATGTACTCCTTAGAATGGCCAAACAATTGATAACAAGTTGTTTATTCTCTGGGGAGGGCCCTCACAGTACAACAGTGCTTTACAGATGTAGTTACAGCAAGAAATATGTGTTTCTGGGAGATATGAAAATTTGTTTAGCCATGATGGAAAGGAACTACTTGTTTTGTTTTTTGTTTTGTTTTGTTTTTTCAAGACAGGGTTTCTCTGTGGCTTTGGAGGCTGTCCTGGAACTAGCTCTTGTAGACCAGGCTGGTCTCGAACTCACAGAGATCTGCCTGCCTCTGCCTCCCAAGTGCTGGGATTAAAGGCAT